>NC_044397.1:92240839-92540839 GCF_006542625.1 Nomascus leucogenys | reverse complement strand
CTCTATCCTCTGCCTTCACCTGGTCCAGCCCCCACATCCCTCACCTGGACCAGTGCAGTCCCTGTGCCCTTGTCCCTGGCTCCCAAATTCATGCCCCACAGTCTGTCCTCGCCGCAGCGGCCACCAGAGAGCGCCTGTGAGCACGTGAGTCAGGACCCGTCCCTCCTCTGCCTGCAGCCCTCCGTGGCTCCCACCTCCCTTAGAGTCAAAGCCCAAGTCCTCCTGAGGCCCACAAGGTCCTGCGTGACCTGCCCCATCCCCTTCATACCATCCCCTGCCCCCTCTCTCCTCCTCACCCACTCTGCTCCAGCCACACTGGCCTCCTCGCTGTTTCTGCAACAGGCAAGTCACGGTCCTGCTCCAGGACCTTTGCGTGGGCCGTGCCCTCTGCATAAATGTTCTTCCCCCAGATACTCACATAGCTCCTTCCTTTCTCTTCTGTAAGCTTCACCTTTTTTTGTGAAGCCGCTGTGATGGCAGGATTTGTAATCTAGTCACTCCCAGAACTTTAAGTTCCTTTTTCCTGCTTTCCTTTTTTTTTTTTCCTGTGCAAACGAAGACCTCTAACATACCATATATATCACTTTTAATTTTATTCGCTTTTTCTCCTTCCTAATAGACTGTAAGCCTCATTAGCACAGAGATTTTCACCTTTGTGTGTACTGCTGTGTCACCAGTGCCTAAAAGAGTGCTTTGAACATCACGCGAGGATGGATGGGTGGGTGGGTGGATGGATGCATGGACTGGTGGATGGATGAACGTTTGGACAGATGCATGGGTGGATGGATGGAAGGGTTTGTGGATGAATGGGTGGATGGATGGATGGATGGGTGTGTGGATGGATGGACGGATGGATGGATAGATAGAAGTGGGGGTAGGTGGATGAGTGGATGGATGGATGGGTGTGTGGATGGATGGATGGATGGATGGATAGATAGAAGTGGGGGTAGGTGGATGAGTGGATGGATGGATGGGTGAATGGATAGATGGGTGGATGGGTGGATGGATGTGTGGACAGATGGATGGGTGGATGGGTGGATGTATGGGTGGGTGGATTGGTGAATGAATTGTGGGTGGATAGGTGGGTGGGTGGATGGGTGGATGGTGGGTGGTGGGTGAATGGGTGTATATTTGGGTGAGTGAGTGGGTGGATGGATGGATGGGTGGATGAATAGGTGGGTGGGTGGATGGGTGGATGAGCGGATGGATGGATGGATAAGTGGATGGGTGGGTGGATGGATGAATGAATGGATGGATGAGTAGGTGGGAGGATTGTTGACTGGATGATGGACAAATGGATGGGTGGACAGTTGGGTGGGTGTATGGATGGGGAAATTCCTGGTGTAGTGATGGGGACTGAAGCCATAGGAGTCAAGATGCCTGGGCGAGAGATCGGAGTCCAGAATGAGCCCCAAGGAACCCACATAAGTCAGGCTGTGCAGAGGAGCAGGCAGCGTGGAGGCTGAGGAGCCACAGCCAGCAGGGCTGGACCTTATTTGGAAGCAGCATGGTTGACGTAGGGTCCAGGAGGAGGACACCAGGGCCTCAGAACAGGAATCAAGGCATTTATGCTTGCATTGAGGGGCAGTAAAAAGGGGACAGAGCCTGTCTGTCTTGGTTTTCCTAGTGAATTTGGGGAGAACTTTGGGCTGGGAAGGTGGAGGAAGAAGTGGAGAGGATGAGCAGCAAAGCTGAGTAGGTGGAGAAGGGAGAGTCCTGTGTCCTTTTCAGTGCGGCCTCATGGTTCCCATTTGGTGGATGAGACTGTGAAGGCTCAGAGAGGTTAAGTGGCTGGCCCAAGAGCACACAGCAGAAAGGTACTCAGCTGGCTTTGATCCTTATCTCTAATCACTAGATTACAGAACAGAGTTAAAGACTAAGAACTTGGGGACCCCTGCCATGCAGGAGGTTCAGGATCAAAGGGGTTGAGATGGGAGGGGGGATCCTGGCTGGGGAGAGAAGGAGAGGATGAACAGCAATGTATGCCTTGTCTCTGTTTCCCCAGCACCATCGGTGCATAGTAGGTGCTCAGAAATATTGAATGACTCTGAGCTAGGCACGGCGGGGAGGGGAAGGACAAAAATGAATCTAGGCCAGGTGGGATGGCTCACGCCTACAATCCCAGCACTTTGGGAGGCCGAGGTGGGTGATCACCTGAGGCCAGGAGTTTGAGACCAGCCTGGTGAAACCCCATCTCTACTAAAAATACAAAAAACTAGCTGGGCGGGGTGGCGGGCCTGCACCTGTAATCCCAGCTACTCGGGAGGCTGAAGTGGGAGAATCGCTTGAACCCGGGAGGCGGAGGTTGCAGTGAGCTGAGATCGCGCCACTGCACTCCAGCCTGGACGACAGAGCAAGACTCCATCTCAAAAAAAAAAAAAAAAAAAGTAAAGTAATAAAGAATGGCTACTCCGGCCAGGCGCGGTGGCTCACGCCTGTAATCCCAGCACTTTGGGAGGCCGAGACGGGTGGATCACAAGGTCAGGAGATGGAGACCATCCTGGCTAACACTGTGAAACCCCGTCTCTACTAAAAATACAAAAAATTAGCTGGGTGTGGTGGCAGGCACCTGTAGTCCCAGCTACTCGGGAGGCTGAGGCAGGAGAATGGCGTGAACCGGGGAGGCGGGGCTTGCAGTGAGCCGAGATCACGCCACTGCACTCCAGCCTGGGTGACAGAGCGAGACTCCATCTCAAAAAAAAAAAAAAAAGGGAAAGTAATCAAGAATGGCTACTGCATAGAGCAGCCGCCTGGGCTGCTTGTTGGCAATTTTTATGGTTACTCCTTGATCATATGCTAAACAAGAGATGGATTATTCATGAGTTTCCGGGGAAAGGGGTGGGCAGCTCCTGGAGCTGAAAGGTCCTCCACTTTTAGGATAATTTCCTGACGTTGCCATGGCGTTTGTAAACTGTCATGGTGCGGGTGGGAGTGTCTCTTAGCATGCTAATGCATTATAATTAGCGTGTAATGAGCAGTGAGGATGACCAGAGGTCACTTTTCACCCTCATCTTGGTTTGAGTGGGTTTTGGCAGCTTATTAACCACATCCTGTTTTATAAGCAGGGTCTTTATGACCTGTATCTTTTGATACCATTCTGCCAACCTCCTATCTCATCTCGTGATTAAGAATATCTAAGTTGGCCGGGCACTGTGGCTCACGCCTGTAATGCCAGCACTTTGGGAGGCCGAGGCGGGTGGATCACGAGGTCAGGAGATCGAGACCATCCTGGCTAACACGGTGAAACCCCGTCTCTACTAAAAAAATACAAAAATTAGCCAGGCGCGGTGGCGGGCACCTGTAGTCCCAGCTACTCAGAGAGGCTGAGGCAGGAGAATGGCGTGAACCCGGGAGGCGGAGCTTGCAGTGAGCCGAGATCCCGCCACTGCACTCCAGCCTGGGCGAAAGAGCAAGATGCTGTCTCAAAAATAAAGAAATAAATAAATAAATAAATAAAAATAAAAAGAATATCTAACTTGGCCGGGCGCCGTGGGTCACGCCTGTAATCCCGGCACTTTGGGAGACCGAGGCAGATGGATCATTTGAGGTCAGGAGATCGAGACCCAGCCTGGCCAACATGGTGAAGCCCCCTCTCTACTAAAAATAAAAAAAATTTGCCGGGCAGTAGTGGCACGAGTTGTAATCCCAGTTACTAAGCTCCTATTCGAGATAGAGTTGCTCTGGTTCAAACACTTCTGACAGTACTTCCCTCTGATATCCCCCAAACCCTGAGATCCCACAGGGCCCAAACTAGGGTTCATGTCTTTCTTCCAAAGTGCACCTCCTCCTGGGTTCCTACCCGGGTGTGTTGTCCCAGGGCTTTCCTAACAAATGACCACAAACTGGGGGGCTTTCCAGTCCTGGAGGCCAGAAATCAGCTATCAAGTTGTGGGTAGGGCCTCACTTTCTCCAAGGGGAGGGTCCTTCCTGCCTCTTTCAGCTTCTGGGGACTCCGGGTGTCCTTGGCTGGTGGACGCATCACTGTGGTCTCTGCTCCATCATCTCTGCGTCTGCATCTCCTCTCCTCTGTGTTATAAGGACACTTGAGGCCGGGTGTGGTGGCTCACGCCTGTAATCTTAGCACTTTGGGAGGCCGCAGCAGGTGGTTCACTTGAGGTCAGGAGTTTGAGACCAGCCTGGCCAACATGACGAAATCCTGTCTCTACTAAAAATACAAAATTAGCAGGGTGTGGCGGCGGGTGCCTGTAATCCCAGTACTCAGGAGGTTGAGGCAGAATTGCTTGAACCCAGGAGGCGGAGGTTGCAGTGAGCCAAGATCACACCATTGCACTCTAGCCTGGGCAACAGAGCGAGACTCCATCTCAAAAAAATAAAAATAAAAATTAAGGAATCTTGTCCTTGTGTTTGGGGCCCACCTTCATCTAGCATGACTTCATCCCAAGTTCCTTATTGAAATCTGCAAAGCCTCTTTTTCCAAATCAGGTCACATTTCAGGTTCCAGATGGGCTATATCTTTTTAAAAATTTTATAAAATTAATTTTAATTTTTTTGAGGCAGGGTCTCACTCTGTCACCCAGGCTGGAGTGCAGTGGTGTGATCATAGCTTGCTGCAGCCTCAACCTCCCAGGCTCAAGTGATCCTCCCACCTCAGCCTCTTCGGTAGCTGGAACTACAGGTGTGAACCACCACAACCAGCTAATTTTTTTTTTTTTTTATTAGAGACAAGGTCTGGCTACATTGCCCAGGCTGGTGCAAATTCCTGAGCTCAAGCAATCTTCCCACCTCAGCCTCCCGAGTACCTGCTCTACAGATGTGAGCCACCATGCCCGGCTAACTTTTTTTTTTTTCAGTAGAGTTGGGGTCTCACTATGTTGCTCAGGTTTAGGATGGATGTAGCTCTTTTTCAGGGAGCCACCATTCAACCCATTACATCCTCACACCCCACCATCCAAGTGCATCCCAGCCATCCTTGCCTCTTCCCTCCCCTCCCCTCGTCCCCCACCAAAGCCCTGCCTTAGATTTTCCTGTCTTTGTCCCCACGGCCCCCTGGTTCAGTCTTCACCTTCTCCCATCCTGACCTTGACTCTGCCCCCTCGCTGGCCTCCAGCCTTCTGTCCTGCACTCCAGTCTCTTTTTCGTGCTGGCCCCAGGAGGCTGTTTCCTGCACACACCTCTGACTGTGCCCAACCCCTGCTCAAACACCTTCCATGGCTCCCCACTGCCCTTGACATCAGTCCAACAGTTCTTTGCCTGTTTCACCCTCATCTGTCCCCTCCAATGGCATCCCCCATCTCCTGCAACACACTTTTTTTTTTGAGGTAAGAGTTTTGCTCTGTTGCTCAGGCTGGAGCGCAGTGGCGAGATCTCAGCTCACTGCAACCTCTGCCTCCCAAGTTCAAGTGATTCTCCTGCCTCAGCCTCCTGAGTAGCTGGAATTATAGGTGCACACCACCATGCCCAGTCAATTTTTGTATTTTTAGTAGAGATGGGGTTTCATCATGTTGGCCAGACTGGTCTTGAACTCCTGACCTCAAGTGAACCACCTGCTGCGGCCTCCCAAAGTGCTGGGATTACAGGCGTGAGCCACTGCACCTGGCCTTTCTTTTTCTTTCTTTCTTTTTTTCGAGATGGAGTCTCACTCTGTCACCCAGGCTGGAATGCAGTGGCATAATCTCGACTCACTGCAACCTCTGCCTCCCGGGTTCAAGAGTCATTCTCGTGCCTCTGCCTCCTACGTAGCTGGGACTACAAGCATGTGCCACCACACCCAGCTAATTTTTGTATTTTTAGTAGAGAGGGGGTTTCACCATGTTGGCCAGGCTGCTCTTGAACTCCTGACCTTAGGTGATCCACCTGCCTTGGCCTCCCAAAGTTCTAGGATTGCAGACGTGAGCCACTACGCCCGGCCCTACCACACACTTCTGAAAACCTATGTCCCACACACCAGGCAGGCTCTTCTTCTATGGCCCCAGCTCCAAGAAGCATCCTTCAGGAAGCCCTCTCCAAGCAGAACCAGACTGCCTTCAGAGTGTCCCCAGCCTTGCCCTTCTCTTGGCCCGGGCTGACCACATAGGGTGTGGAGGGGAGAGGAGTGTCAGGCTCTGCCTCCTGCTAGCAGGAGGACCACAGAGAATCACTTCCCGAAAAAGAGCATTTTCCTGGGCTGGAGACTGGAGTGTCCTTTCAGGCTGAGGTCCCCAGCTGCCTGGGCTGGAGAAACTTTTCCATTGAGCATATCTCATGTTCCCCAAGGATCCCCCACCTTGGTCCCCGATATACCCTTGGGTCTTGAGAGATTTGGGTGCAGTGCATTGTCTATGAACTTGAAGATCAGTTTTTTTTTTTTTTTTTTTTTTTGAGACGGAGCCTTGCTCTGTCGCCAGGCTGGAGCACAGTGGCACAATCTTGGCTCGCTGCAACCTCCAACTCCCTGGTTGAAGCAGTTCTCCTGCCTCAGGCTCCCGAGTAGCTGGGATTACAGGCACGAACCACCACGCATGAGCCACCATGCCCAGCCAATTTTTTTTTTTTTTATTTTTACTGGAGATGGGGTTTCACTGTGTTGGCCAGGATAGTCTCGATCTCCTGATCTTGTGATCCATCCGCCTCAGCCTCCCAAAGTGCTGGGATTACAGGCGTGAGCCACCATGCCCGGCCTAAAGATCAGTTTTTGTCCAGGCTTTGAAAATAGGGTGGGTGCAGATTGCCAATCACCGAGCATTCTGAACCGTTGATCCCAGGTGGGCATTCCCTGTCTACCCGCTGCAGAACCCCAAGGCTCTCCAGGTGTGAGGGGAGGCTGCACACTTGGCTCTGGTGCCCTTGCCATCTGGGGCAGGTGTGTGGGGTGGAAGCGGCTGGGGCTGGGACATGGTGAGAGGCTCACCTGGCGTGGGTGGGGGATAAGCTGTGGCTCGGGCTGAGGCTTCCTTCAGGGGGTCCCTCTGGGTCTAGGATGCAACCCACCAGAGCTCTCACAATTGAAATGGGATCCACAGGGCCCTCAGCATTTGCTCCAGCCCCATGTTTCTGAGAAAGATGGCACTAGTTTGTTGTTGTTGTGTGTTTGTTTGAGACAGAGTCTCCCTCTATTGCCCAGGCTGGAGTGCAATGGCGCTACCTCGGCTCACTGCAACCTCATCTCCCGGGTTCAAGCAATTCTCCTGCCTCAACCTCCCGTGTAGCTGGGACCGGCTAATTTTTGTATTTTTAGTAGAGATGGGGTTTCATCATGTTAGGCAGGCTGGTCTCAAACTCCTGACCTCAGGTGATCCACCTGCCTTGGCCTCACAAAGTGCTGGGATTACAGGCATGAACCACCACGCCCGGCCCAAGGTAGCACTATTTGAAGATTATTTCTAGGGAAGCAGGTACGCCAAGAGGCTGTGTTCTTCCTCATATTCCTCGGGGGAGAATTTTGGAAAAGATGCAAACACCAGGCAGTGGATCTCAGTGGTTAGTGCATGGTCTGCAGAGCTAGACTACCTAGATTTAAGCCCTCGACATTTGGCCGGGCACAATGGCTCACACCTGTAATCCCAGTGCTTTGGGAGGCTGAGGCGGGTGGATTACTTGAGGTCAGGAGTTCAAGACCAGCCTGGCCAACATGGTGAGACCCCGTCTCTACTAAAAAATAAAAAAAAATTGGCTGGGCACAGTGGCTCATGCCTGTAATCCCAGTACTTTGGGAGGCCAAGGTGGGCGGATCACCTGAGGTCAGCAGTTCGAGACCAGCCTGGCCAACATGGTGAAACTCCATCTCTACTAAAAATACAAAAAAATGGCTGGTGCAGTGACTCACACCTGTAATCCCAGCACTTTGGGAGGCTGAGGTGGGTGGATCATGAGGTTGGGAGTTCAAGATCAGCCTGGCTGAGATGGTGAAAATCCTGTCTCTACTAAAAATACAAAAATTAGACAGGCACAGTGGCAGGTGCCTATAATCCCAGCTACTTGGGAGGCTGAGGCAGGAGAATCACTTGAACTCGGGAGGCGGAGGTTACAGTGAGCCGAGATTGTGCCATTGCACTTCAGCCTGGGCAACAGAGAAAGACTCCATCTAAAAAAAAAAAATTAGCTGGGCTTGGTGGCAGGTACCCGTAATCCCAGCTACTCAGGAGGCTGATGCAAGAGAGTCATTTGAACCTGGGAGGTGGAGGTTGCAGTGAGTTGAGATGGTGCTGCTGCACTTCAGCCTGAGTGACAGAGCGAGACTCCATCTCTAATAATATAGTAATAAAGCCTGGACATTCTACTTACCACCTGTGTGACCTTCGGCAAGCCACTTCCCCTCTCTGTGTCCCCGTCTCTCATCTGTAAAATGAGAACAACGCCAGCAGCTACTTCATAGGGGCTACTATGAGTATTAAATGAGTTACTATAGAGTATAAGCTTATTCTTTTCTTTTTCAGTTTTTTCTTTTTTTCTTTGGTTTTAAATTTTGTTTTGGGGTATTTGTGTATGTGTGTGTTTGTTTTTAAATTTTTTCTGAGTATAAGCTTATTAACATTAAATATCAATGGAGTTTTTTTGAGACAAGGTTTTGCTATGTTGCAAAACCTTGGCTGGAGCGCGGCTGGAGCACAGTGGCGCAATCATGCCTCACTGCATCATCGACTGCCCAGGCTCAAGTGATTCTCTTGTCTTGGCCTCCTGAGTAGCTGGGACCACAGGCACATGCCACAACACCCAGCTAATTTTTAAAATTATTTGTAGAGATGGAATTTCACTACGTTGCCCAGGCTGGTCTTGAACTCCTGGGCTCAAGCGATCCTTCTGCCTCGGCCTCCGAAGGTGCTAGGATTCCAGGTGTAAGCCACTACACCTGGCCCAATGGACTTCATTAACATCACTGCACGTCTGTGCTGATGGGATACTGTACGAGTTTGTAGGCGCTGCCGTAACCACACACCACAGACAGGGGGGCTTAAACAACAGAAATTTATTTTTGCTCAGTTCTAGAGGCCAGAAGTTCGAGATCAAGGTGTTGGCAGGGCTGGTTCCTTCTGAGGCTGTGAGGGGGCGTTTATTCCAGGCCGTTCCCCTGTAGAGTTCCTTGTCTTGTGAAGGCATCGTCCCATCTCCGCCTCCATCTTCACGTCCCCCTGCCTGTGCGTGTCTCTGTGTCTATTTTTCCATTTTTTATAAGGCACCAGTCTTATTGGATCAGGGCCCACCCTGATGACCTCATGTTGACTAATTCCATCTGCAATGACCCCGTTTCCAAATAAAGTCACATTTGAAGGTCCTGGGGATTAGGACTGCAAATTATGAATTTGGAGAGGGGGAGAAGCACATTCAGCCCATAACAGGAACTGTGAATCAAAGCTCTATTTATCCAGGGGTGGGTAAACATTACGCATTTTCACCAGCTAGAAACGACAAGCAAAGAGGCCAAGAAGAGGTTGGGCTAAGAGATCACGGAAGCCATAAGGAAGATTTTCAGCACCAGGGACAGCGACAAGGCGGGCTTTTGTGAGCATGCGTCTGTGTGTGGCGTGTGCATGGGCCTGTGCGTGCGAGTGTGTGTGTGTGTGTGTGTGTGGTATGCATGCAGTATGTGTGTGTGCGTGGTGTATGTGGTGTGCATGAATTATTGCATTGTATGTGTGTAGTGTGTGGTGTGTGCATGCATCTGTATGTGTGTAGTGTGTGTGGTGTGCATGCATTGTATGTGTATGTAGTGTGTGGTGTGTGCATGCATCTGTGTGTAGTGTGTCGTGTGTGCATGCATCTGTGTGTGTGTGCTGTGCATGCATCTGTGTGTATGGTGTGCATGCGTCTTGTCTGCGTGTGTGTGTATGCATCTGTGTATGAGTGTGTGTGTAGTGTGTTGTGCATGCATTGTGTGTGATGTATGTGGTATGTGCATGCATCTATGTGTGGTGCACATGTGTCTTGTCTGCGTGTGTGTGCGTGTGTGGTGTGTGTATGCATCTGTGTGCATAGTGTGTGTTGTGCATGCGTTGTGTGTGTAGTGTGTGGTGTGTATGCATCTGTGCATGTGTGTGTGGTGTGTTGTGCGTGATTTGTGTGTAGTGTGTGGTGTGTGCATGCATCTATGCTTGTGTGTGTGTGGTATTTGCATGCGTCTTGTCTGCATATATGTGTGCGTATGTGGTGTGTGTATGCATCTGTGCGTGTGTGTGTAGTGTGTGGTGTGTGCATGTGTCTTGTCTGCATATATGTATATGTGGTGTCTGCATACATCTGTTTGCACGTGTGTGTGTAGTGTGTGGTGTGTGCATGCATCTTGTCTGCATGTGTGTTCATGTGTGGTGTGTGTATGCATCTGTGCGTGTGTGTGTAGTGTGTGGTGTGTGCATGCATCTGTGTGTGTTGTGCATGTGTCTTGTCTGCGTGTGTGTGTGGTGTGTGCATCTGTGCATGTGTGTGTGATGTGTGTATGCATCTGTGCGTGTGTGTGGTGTGTGTATGCATCTGTGTGTGTGCGTGTGTGGTGTTTGTGTGTATGCATCTGTGCGTGTGTGTGTGCGTGTGTTTGCCTGTGTATGCATCTGTGTGTGTGTGCGTGTGTGTGGTGTGTGTGTGTGTGTGGTGTTTCTTTCCCTTTCACTGCAGAGCTCCCAGACCCTGGGGCTGACGGCCTTAAATGTTGCTCAGGGCACCTACCCACTCCCTACCCTCCTAGGGCCACCACCCTCCAAACCCTGCAGACAAGGAGTACACAAGCAAAAAAAAAAAAAAAAAAAGGAACCTAGGAAGAAGGTTTTTTACTCTTATTTTACATCTGCCTGCAGCCCAATTTCTTGTCGATCAAACCTGATTTCTCTCAGGCCTTAGGGCTCATTGTCTTAGTGTAGTTCTTTTGAAGAGCTTGGGGAATAAAATTCGGAAAACAAACATCAAGAATAGACCATCACATACAAGAACGACAACAGGAAAGATAAGCACATGGACTCTGTGAAGAGCTCCCCCAAAGTGACAAGGTGCCCAGCTTCCTTAATAGTTCTTGGAAGGTGCATTAAAATCTCAATGAAATACAACTGCACGCCCACCTTAATGACTAACATTTAAAAGGTTGGCAAAAACCAAGCATTAGTGAAGATGAAGCACTAATAGAGCCCGACATAGGCACAACCCACTTCAGAAAACGATTTGAAGGAATCGATCAAAGTTAAACACACGCCTGTCTTATGCCCAGCACTTCCCTTCTGGGTATGCTTTTTGCATTAAAATATATAGACAAGGCCGGGCGCGGTGGCTCACGCCTATAATCCCAGCAATTTGGGAGGCCACGGCGGGTGGATCACTTGAGATCAGGAGATCGAGACCAGCCTGGCCAACATGGTGAAACCCTGTCTCTATTAAAAATACAAAAATTAGCCGGGCGTGGTGGCGGACACCTGTAATCCCAGCTACTTGGGAGGCTGAGACAGGAGAATCGCTTGAACCCAGGAGGGGAAGGTTGCAGTGAGCTGAGTTTGCGCCACTGCACTCCAGCCTGGGCGATAGATTGAGACTCAGTCTCTCTCTATATATATATCTATATCTGTATCTATATATATATAGATACAGATATAGATATATAGATATACATATCTATCTATCTATCTATCTATCTATCTATCTATCTATGGACAAGGCTGGGTGCAGTGGCTTATGCCTATAATCCCAGCACTTTGGGAAGCCAAGGCAGGAGGATCACTTGAGCCCAAGAGTTCAGGACCAGCCTGAGCAACATAGCAAGACCCCATCTCTAATAATAATAGTAATAATAATAATAACAGCTGGGTGTGGTGGCCTGCAACTGTGGTCCCAGCTACTTGGGTGGCTGAGGCCAGAGGATCACTTGAGCCCGAGAGGTGGAAGCTGCAGTGAGCTGTGATCACACCACTGCACTCCAGCCTGGGCAGCACAGCAAGACCCTGTCTCAAAAAAAAAAATTGGACAAGACTGTTGCAGGGCAACTTTATTCATAATTGCCCCAAATAGCAAACATCCCAAATGCCCACCCATGGGAGAATGGATAAGCAATTTGTAGTATATTCATAGGACACAATACTACCCAGAAACAAAAAGGAACTCACCCCTGATACACACAACCACATGCTGTTGACTGTATATTGAATGAAAGAAGCCGGACGCAAGGGTGGACCTGTGCTATGATTTCGTTTATATAATTCCAAAAACAGGAAGCACTCAATCACATTGATATGTGATGTGCACATGGTGGGGACACCATTACGAAGGCAAACACAGAGCTGGGGTGGTTACCCCTGCAGGATGGAGGGGGTTGTGGTGGGGTGGGGGACACTAGTACTTCTGGTGGCTTCATGGTGGCTGCCACTTTCTACTTTTGTTGTTGAGACAGTCTGACTCTGTCACCCAGGCTGGAGTGCAGTGGCACAATCACAGCTCACTGCAACCTCCACACCCTGGGCTCAAGCGATCCTCCCGCCTCAGCCTCCCAAAGTGCTGGGATTACAGGCATGAGCCACTGCGCCTGGTCTCACTTTCTATACATAGAGATGGTTGTAGGGCTTTATAATCATTTGTTACATTGCACGCTTACATGTTCTGCACTTTTCAGAGGGGTATGTTGGTAATATATCCCAATTACAATGTTTATTGCGGTGATATATGCATAATATGAAATGTACCCTCTTAACCATTAAAAACAATTTTTTTTTATTGAGATAGCACCTCACTCTGTTGCCCAGGCTGGAGTGCAGTGACGTGATCTCGGCTCATTGCAACCTCTGCCGCCCGGGTTCAAACGATTCTCGTGACTCAGCCTCCTGAGTAGCTAGAATAATAGGTGTCCACCACCACACCTGGCTATTTTTTTTGTGTTTTTAGTAGAGGTGGAGTTTCACCTTCTTGGCCAGACTGGTCTCGAACTCCTGACCTCAGGTGATCCACCAGCCTCTGCCTCCCAAAGTGCTAGGATTACAGGTGTGAGCCACTGCACCCGGCCCATCTTAACCATTTTTAAGCATACAATTCAGTGGCATTAAGTACGTTCGTACTGTTCTGCAATCATCACCACTATCTGGTCTTCAGAATTTTTATTTTATTTTAGAGACAGTGTCTCACTCTGTTGCCTAGGCTGGATTGCAGTGGTGCAATCATAGCTCACTGCAGCCTCCAACTCCTGGGCTCAAGTGATCCTCCTGCCTTGGCCTCCTAAAGTGCTGGGATGACAGGCGAGAGTCACCTTGCCTGGCCTCTAGGATGTTCTCATCTTCCCAAACTGAAACTGTATCCCTGTGAAACACTCACTCCCCGTCCCCCTCCCCAGCCTCTGGCACCCCCCATCCTCCTTTCTGTCTCTGTGAATCTGACGGCTCTGTGGTCCTCCTCTGAAACCTCTGTCTGTCGTTTTGTGTCTGGTTTATTCCACTGAGCGTGGTGTTCTCAAGGTTCACCCACGTTGTATCAGGTATCAGAATTTCCTTCCTTTTTGTGGCTGGATAATATTCCACTGTGTGGGTCAACCATATTGTATTGATCCATTCATCTGTGAATGGACGCCTAGGTTGCTTCCGCTTTTCGGCGACTGTGAATCTTACTGCTGTCAACATTGTTATACAAATATCTCTGTTCGAGTCCCTGCTTTCAATTCTTCTGAATATACACCCAGAATTGGAATTGCTGGGTTCCGTGGTCATTTTGTGTTTCGTTTTTGGAGGAACTGTCAAACTGTTTTCTGCAGCAGCCGTACCATTTTACATTCCTACCACAAACTTTTTTCTTTTCTTTTCTTTTTTAATGCTGGAAACCTTTGTCACCTCTGCCTGGTACCCCCAGGGTTCCAGGGGACTTTTCGGACATGGGGTGGGATTCCTTCGGATTCCCTACCCCCTCCCCACCACACACCCCAGGTGGTGGGAGTGACCAGCAGGTGGCCACTTTAATTAGCTCCTGCCTGGAGCAGAAGTGGACACCACGGAGCTCCGTACAGTGTCCCTGGGAGACCAGGGACCATAGGGGGCGGGGTTTGAGGGGGAACCGAGGGTTTGACAACATCAGAGCTGCCAACGATGGTCTCATTTCACAGGTCCCCAAACAGGTCCACTCAGTCCCCTGTGTCCATCCCAGGACCCCTGACCTCCTGTGTGCAATCCCTACCCCACCTCGGGGAAACGTCTTTCAAAATACTTTTGATCTAATTAGGCTTTCAGGGCGAGGGCAGGTTCTCTTGAGTTGCTTGTCTCCTGTCTCTGTCCGTCTTTGGTCTCCCACCCCTCATGTCGCCCAATCACAGCCTCACTCTGGGCCACTGGAGGGCTGGCCCCGCCCCTCGCTTCCCACGCTCCGATCCCTAATGTTGCCCAATCACAGCCTCACTCTGGGCCACACTATGGGCTGGCCACACCCCTTGCCTCCCATCCCTAATGTCATCCAATCACAGCCTCACGCTGGGCCACTCCAGGGACCGGCCCTGCCCCTCACCTCTCCTGATTGGTCTTGATTTCTGCCACCATGCCACACCCTCTCAAGCTCCACCCCCATCCATTGGCTGGTCCAACTTGTGGTCCTCTCAGACCATCCCCTCTCCCTCTGATATGGGAAAGTGAGGCCCAGAGAGGGGGCGTGCATGATCCAAGGCTACAGTGCTGGTCAGTGGCAGAGCCCACTGCTTCCCATCCCAGGGCCAGGCCTTCTTCCATCTTTCTGGGACCACTAATGCCCTCCCCATCCTCCCTGCTGGGCAGCCCCTCTGCTCACTGTCCTCACTCCACCTTGTCCAGGGCTCTCAGCCTCTCTTTTCTGAGCTCAGCCACTGACTTTGTTAATGGCTGGACCTCCTCTGCCTCTTCCTGGTCTCACCCTTTGAGGGGGTGCATGTGTGTGCAGAGGTGGAAGGGATGGAAAACACTGAGCCGCTTCGACTGTCCCCTCCCAAAACACGGTGGCTTCAGCATCCTCTTCTCTTTTTATCTTTTGAAATTGTAGTAAGATATACACAACTTAAAATGTACCATCTTAACCATTTTTAAATGCATAGCTCAGGCCGGGTGCGGTGGCTCACGCCTGTAATCCCAGCACTTTGGGAGGCCGAGGCGGGCAGATCACGAGGCCAGGAGATCGGGACCATCCTGGCTAACACGGTGAAACCCCGCCTCTACTAAAAATACAAAAAATTAGCCAGGCATAGTGGCAGGCGCCTGTAGTCCCAGCTACTCGGGAGGCTGAGGCAGGAGAATGGCGTGAACCCAGGAGGCGGAGCTTGCAGTGAGCCGAGATCGCGCCACTGCACTCCAGCCTGGGTGACAGAGTGAAACTCCGTCTCAAAATAAATAAGTAAAAATAAAAATTGCACAGCTCAGTGGTATTAAGCATATTCACACGGTTGTGCAACCATCACCACCGCCATCTCCAGAACTTTCTCATCTTCCCAAACTGAAACTCTGTCCCCATGAAACAGTCCTCATTCCCCTCTCCAGCCCCCGGCACCTCCCCATTTTACTTTCTGTCTCTGTGAATCTGATGATTCTAGGGACCTCCTAGGAGTGGAATCACACAGAATTTGTCCTTCTGTGTCTGGCTTATTTCACTGAGAGTGACATTCTCAAGGTGCATCCATGTTGCAGCCTGTGTCAGAATATCCTTCCTTTTCTTGGCTGAATAATATTCCGTTGCGTGGGTGCACCAGGTTGTGTAAATCTATGCATCTGTGGATGGAAGCTTGGGTTGCTTCCACCTAGTGGCCACTGTGGGTGGTGCTGCTGTGACCATGAGTGTGCCTGTGCTCTCTTAACACCCCCGTTTCTCTCCCTTCCAGGCTGTGCCTTCCTCACCTACTGTGCCAGGGATTCCGCCATCAAAGCTCAGACTGCCCTGCACGAGCAGAAGACCTTGCCCGGAGTGAGTCCTGTGTGGTGTCTGGGGAGGAGGGGACGGGATGGCTCTCAGCCTGGGGTGGGAGCCAAGGCTCTTCCTGAGATTGGCTGTGAATTCTGTGTGTCTCTGGACTCAGAAAGAGGTATGAGGAGCAGAGGGATAGAAATGATCATAACAGTGTGCATTTATTGAATGCCTACTGTGTGCCGTGCTCTATATTTTACACCAGAGTGGTTGTGTGTGGTTGTGCAGGTTGTATACTGTACAAAGGCAGCTGGCCCAGTGTGTCCGTGTCTTTGGGTTGAGACCTGAAGGATAAGGAAGCATTAGCAGGCAGAGGGCACAGCAAGTGCCAAGGTCCTGGGGCAGGACCATGCCTGGCATGTTGGAGGAACAGGGAGGAGGCCCGTGTGGCTGGAACAGAGTGAGGCGGTAGAGAAAGAAAGGCGGGAAGGGCAGGGGAGGTGACAGGGCTGGTCGCTGAGGGCTGTGTGGACCATGGGGAGAAGGTAGACCATGCTTGCTTCTCACTATAAAAAGGAAAAAGATTTTCCTCGCTTGTCTTTATGGTGCAAATGGAGCCACAGTTCCTTAACACAAGGGCTTCTTTTGTTGTTGTTGTTGAGATGGAGTCTCACTCTGTTGCCCAGGCTGGAGTGCAGTGTTGTGATTTCGGCTCACTGCAACCTCCGCCTCCCAGGTTCAAGCGATTCTCCTGCCTCAGCCTCCCAAGTAGCTGGGATTACAGGCATGCGCCACCATGCTTGGCTAATTTTTGTATTTTTAGTAGAGACGGGGTTTTGCCATATTGGCCAGGCTGGTCTCAAACTCTTGACCTCAAGTGATCTGCCCACCTCGGCCTCCCAAATTGCTGGGATCACAGATGTGAGCCACTGGGCTCGGCCAACACAGGGGCTTCTTGATCATTATTTCTGTCTGCAGAGGAGGCTGGCCTGGGTGCTGTCTCTGATGAGTCTCTCCTTATTTTTATTTTTTGAGACAGAGTCTTGCTCTGTTGCCCAGGCTGGAGTACAATGGCTCACTACTGCAGCCTCCACCTCCTGGGGTCAAGTGATCCTCCTACCTCGGCCTCCTGAGTAGCTGGGACTATAGGTGCATGCCATCACACCTGGCTAATTTTTTAATTTTTGTAGAGACAGGGTCTCATTATATTGCCCGGGCTGATCCTGAACTCCTGGCTCAAGCGCTCCTCCTGCTTCGGCCTCCCAAAGTGCTGGGATTACAGGTGTGAGCCAGCATGCCTAGCCTGACGAGTCTCTCCTTGTCAGCTTTGTCCTCTTTGAGTGGGCAGGAGGCCCCTGCCCCCAGTGAAGGATGACTGGTCCCCCTGAGCCAGCCAATCCGGGTCCCTAGGCCATGCCTCTTGATGGAGACTGAAGGAAGCACAGTGAGCCATGGCACCCCATCTTGTGAGCTCTGGGGCAGGGAGCTCACCCTTCCCTCTGGAATTCTCAAGGACCTTTCAGCATCCAGGGACATCAGGGCATTCGTAGCCTTCGTGCTTGGCTGACTGTAGGAAATCTGACGTGCGCCTTTCAGGGACCCGAGGTCATGGCATGAGTTTGACTTGATTCTCCATGAGCATTGGAAGGCTCTGGGCCTGGGGGGTGGCCTCTGCTTGGTCTTGAAGAATAGATAGCTCCTCTTTTGGGTGTTATGTGGTGCAAGTTAGAGCGTGGGGTCTGGCGGCCACATCTGTGGGTTCATTGCTCAGCTCCATCCTTGCTGTGTGACAGTGAGCCAGTGACTTAACCTCTCTGATCTTCAGCATTGGAAGAGAATAACAGGGCAGGGTGGGGCAGCAATCTACAGAGAAAGTGCTCAATGGAGGGCTTCACTGAGGATGTGACATTTGAGAAGAAACCTGAAAGGTGGCATGGAAGGGCACTCCAGGCAGAAGGAAGAGCATGGGCAAACGTGATCTAGAGTCTGCGGTAAATTCCCTGAATTCACTCTTCATCTTGGATCTTCTGCTGGTGTCTCCCCAAACCAACCAGAAGCTAAAAAAAAGAAAGAAAGAAAGAAACCCCACAACCAAACAAAAAATCAAACCAACCAGAAGCTGGAGGGCCGCTCAGTCCATACAAATCAGTGCCCAGGGGCACAGCAGAGTTCTAGGGACCATATTAGTTATTTATTGCTGCATAACAAATTATCCCCAAAATAAAGACTTCAAACAATAAGCACTTGTTATTTCACAGCTACCAGGGGTCAGGAATTTGGGACTGAGTTTGCTGCATGATCCTGGCTCAGGGAAGTTACAGTCAAGATATCAGCAGGAGTTTGTGGTTGAGGAATCTGCTTCCAAGCTGGCTCCCTCTAGTGACTGTTGCAGGAGGCCTCGGTTTCTCACCACGTGGGCTTTTCCACAGCACTGCTTGAGCTTCCTCATAACATGGCATCTTCCCCCAGAACACATAACCAAAGAGTGATCAAGGAAGAAGCCACAGTCCCCTTTAAGCCCTAGCCTTACACACCATCATTTCCACCACATTCTAGCACTAGGAGCCCAGGGGTGCAGAGCAGGGTGGGAAAAGGTGGAGGGAGGAACTCAAGGAATAAACCAGCTCAATACTGGACTTGTCCAAGGTTAGGCAGCCTGCAAGCTGCAGAGTGGGGATTTGGACCTTATGGTCTGACTCCAGACCCTGTGCTGTTTCCTAATTCATCTAAGTTTAGTGAACCATGTTTTTGCATGGCATCAGGTCCTGGGTGGAAGCTCTGGTCCTTCTGTCTAGGGAAATCTGTACATACATGGAGACTTACCAACACTTCTAAGGAGTCCCCCCAGCTAAGCACTTCTCCCCCATTCCTTTGTCCTCATTGCCCTGATGAAGGTAACTGAGACACAAACCCAGTCTCTATTCCACTGTCTGAGGCCTTAGGGACGTTGGAACTGGTTCTTTTCCTGTTGGGGGCCAAAACTGAGCTCTGCACTCTGTTGACAGCCAGGAGGGAAGGTGGAAGAGGGTGGAAGGACCAAGAGCCACGAAACCTCATGCCCTTCTTGCCAGGCTGGTGTCCCGGATCTGAGTCCACTTTGAGATGAGGAGATGCTGCAATCACCAGCAGCTCCTTCTCTGCATCTATCTTGAGGGTACTCTGTCCTTCTCTCCATGCCTACTCTCCCTGGGTCAGCCCATAAATTCATAGCTTCCATCCATCCATGCACACTTCCATCCACCCATCACCCATCTGCCCATGTGTCCACATGCCTGCCTACCTGTCACCCATCTACCTGCCTATCCATCCATTCATTCATCCATCTACTCATCCACCTATCCACCCACACATCCATCATCCACCCATCCTCTCCTCCAGCCACACATCCATCCATCTACCCATCCATCCATCCATCCATCCATCCATCCATCCATCCATCTATCCATCCACCCACCCATCTATCCATCCATCCACTGATCTACCCTTTCATCCATCCACTCACATACTCATCCATTCTTCTATCCATTCATCCACCCATCCATCCACCCATCCACCCATCAGTTCATCCATCCATCCATCCATCCAGGCATTCATTCACCCATCTACTCATTACCTACCCACCCACCCACACATCTATTATGCATCCATCCATTCTCCCATCCAGCCACACACTCCTATCCCATCCATTCACCCACACATCCATCCATCGAGTCACTCACTCATCTATCCACCCACCCATCTATCCATCCATCTGTTCACCCATTTGCCCTTTTATCCATCCACCCATTCACCCACCCATCCATCCATTCATCCATCCATCTATCCATTACTCATCCACCCACTTGTCTATCCATTCATCTGTCCATCTATCTACCCTTCCATCCATCCATGCATTCATCACTCACTCTTCCACCCATCCTTCTATTAATTCATGTATACATCCATCCACCTATCTATCCTCCCATCCACCCACACATCCATTCACCCATCTACACTTCTTTCCATCCATCCACCAAATTTTTATCAAGCACCTACTATTTACCCCACGCTATGCTAAACTCCCATCACCAGTTCTGCGACTGGTCACTTCCTGAGTGGCCATCCCCCGGTCTCCATCCCCCTAGACCCAATGGGGCTCAAACTGGCTATGGCACACCCCCCAATTTTTTTTGAGACAGTCTCACTCTGTCACCCAGGCTGGAGTGCAGTGGCTTGATCTCAGCTCACTGCAACTTCTGCCTTGCGGGTTCAAGTGATTCTCCTGCCTCAGCCTCCTGAGTAGCTGAGATTACAGGTATGAGCCACCACGCCTGGCTAATTTTTATATTTTTAGTAGAGTAGGGGTTTCACCACATTGACTAGGCTGGTTTTGAACTTCTGACCTCAAGTGATCCACCTGCCTCAGCCTCCCAAAGTGCTAGGATTACAGGCGTGAGCCATTGAGCCTGCTGCCCCCGACTGCTTTTTTTGAACCAGTTTCTCTCCCTCAGTCCCTGGGCATCAGCCTCTTCTCCTCCCTCCTCCTGGCCCCCAGAGCTCATGGACCCCACCTCCTGCCCTCTCATTTGTTGCCTCCTCTCTGCTTCCACCTCTGTGTTCTCCTGAGTTCAAATCTCAGCTTCCCCTCTCCCAAGCTGTGTAATCTTCAACAAGCGTCTTTCTCCTCAAACCTCAGTTTTCCTTATCTCCAATATGGGTAGCACTTTCTCCACCTAACCAGGCTGCAGAGAAGATTTAAAGATGTGAAGGTGGGTCAGGCGCAGTGGCTCATACATGTAATCCCAGCACTCTGGGAAGCCGAGGCGAACAGATCATCTGAGGTCAGGAGTTCGAGACCAGCCTGGCCAACATGGTGAAACCCCATCTCTGCTAAAAGTACAAAAATTAGCTGGGCATGGTGGCAGGGGTCTGCAATCCCAGCTACTCAGGAGGCTGAGGCAGGAGAATCACTTGAACCCAGGAGGCAGAGGTTGCAGTGAGCCAAGATCGCACCTCTGCACTCCAGCCTGGATGACAGAACAAGACCATCCTGTCTCAAAAAAAAAAAAAAAAAAAAAAAAAAAAGAAAAAAAAAAAAAAGGCGCAAAGTGGATACTATTTTTGGAGTTGTTAAGCCCTTATATTCTGGTCCTTGGCCATCCTTAGTTTCTAAAAATTTCTCACTCCCCAAACACTGAAGACCCAGCCAGGGTACCCACCCCTAAAGTACTCGTGGGCAACTGCCTCTCCTGCCTGGAGAATTTCTACCCTACTTTCAAGGTAACACCCGGCCGTCTCCTCCTTCTGCTCATCCCTGACCTCTCAGGGCTGGGGGTGTCTGTGTCTGGCTCTGACTTTCCCAGATTGGGAGCCCCTCGAGGGCAGTCCCTGGGCTGAGTCCTCCAAACCCCTTCGTTCATTCAGCATTTACTGAGCATCTGACTTATGGCAGAATGAGGATAGAGTACAAACAGAAAATAAGCAAGCCAGTGAGAACAACACTGAGATAAGAAATGGGGGGACTTTCAGAGCAATCATTCAGGGTGGAGGTTTCATTTATTATTATTATTATTATTATTATTATTAATTATTTTTTTTGAGATGGAGCCTAACTCTGTCGCCTAGGCTGGAGTGCAGTGGCGTGATCTCGGCTCACTGCTGCCTCCACCTCCTGGGTTCAAGCGATTCTCCTGCCTCAGCCTCCCGAGTAGCTGGGATTACAGGCATGTGCCACCATGCCATGCTAGTTTTTGTATTTTTAGTAGAGATGGGGTTTCACCATGTTGACCAGGCTGGTCTCAAACTCCTGACCTCAAGTGATCCACCCTCCTCGGCCTCCTAAAGTGCTGGGATTACAGGCATGAGCCACTGCACCTGGCCTTATTATTTTTTTTTCTGAGACAAAGTTTTGCTGTGTCGCCCAGGTTGTAGTGCAGTGGCACAATCATAGCTAATGGCACGATCATAGCTCGTGGCACACCCCACTAATTTTTAAACTTTTTGCAGAGATGGGGGTCTCACTATGTAGCCCAGCCTGGTCTCGAACTCCTGGGATCAAGCGAGCCTCTCAACTCAGCCTCCCAAAGTGCTGGGATTACAAGCATGAGCCACCAGATTGTGCCTGGCCGGGAGTTCCATTTAGACAGGGTGGTCAGAGAAGGCCTCTCTGAAGAGATGGCCTGGAGAGGAGGGAGCCGTGCACTCTCTGCAGGAAGGGCATTCCTGGCAGAGGGAACAGCCAGTGCAAAGGCCCTGAGGCTGGACCATGCCCGAAGCATGTGAGGATCACTGAAGTCAGAGGAGTGAAGAAGAGTGAGTAATGGGGAGTGAGGGGGAGAGTGGTTGGAGGAGAGGGGCAAGAGGAAGCAGAGACAGGACTGCCACAGTGAGCAGCTTGAATTTTGTTCCAAGGGAGACTGGGACCAGGGGAGAGTAGCAAGCAGAGGAATGATCTGGTTTGTTTCCATTTTTATTATTATTATTATTATTATTATTATTATTATTATTGAGACCGAGTTTTGCTCTTGTTGCCCAGGCTGGAGTGCAATGGTGCAATTTCGGCTCACTGCAACCTCTGCCTCCTGGATTCAAGCGATTCTCCTGCCTCTGCCTCCCAAGTAGCTGGGATTACAGGCATGCGCCACCACACCTGGCTAATTTTTGTGTTTTTAGTAGAGACGGGGTTTCCCCATGTTGATCAGGCTGGTCTCGAACTCCCAAGCTCAGATGATCTGCCTGCCTCGGACTCCCAAAGTGCTGGGATCACAGGCATGAGCCACTGTGCCCGGCCTCCATTTTTATTTATTTATTTGAGACAGAATCTCACTCTGTTGCCTAGGCTGGAATGCAGTGGTATGATCATAGCTCACTGCAGCTTCGACCTCCCACCTCAGCCTCCCAAGTAGCTAGGACCACAGGTGCACACCACCATACCTGGCTGATTTTTTTTTTTTTTTGAGACAGAGTTTTGCTCCTGTTTTCCAGGCTAGAGTGCAATGGCACGATCTGTGCTCACTGTGGCCTCCACCTCCCAGGTTCAAGCAATTCTCCTGCCTCGGCCTCCCAAGTAGCTGGAATTACAGGTGCCCGCCACCAAGCCAGGATAATTTTTGTATTTTTAGTAGAGATGGCGTTTCACCATGTTGGCCAGACTGGTCTCCAACTCCTGACCTCAGGTGATCCACTCACCTTGGCCTCCCAACGTGCTGGGATTATGGGCATGAGCCACCATGCCCAGCTCTGTGATTTTTTAATTTTAAATTTTTGATTTAAAAAATTTTTTTTTTTTTGTAGAGACAGTGGTTTTCCTATGTTGGCCAGGCTGGTCTCGAACTCCTGACCTCAAGGGATCCTCCCGCCTTGGCCTCCCAAAGTGCTGGGATTACAGGCGTGAGCCACTGCGCCCGGCCTGTGTCTGTGTCCCTTTGCTTTTCTCTTAGAAGGACACTTCTCATTGGATTTAGGGCTCAGCCTACATCCAGGATAGTTTTATCTCAAGATCCTTCATTTAATTACAACTGCAAAAGACCTCTTTTCTAAATAAGGGCATATCCACAGGTCCCCAGGGCTAGGATTTGGGGATATATATATATATATATATAATATAAAATAAATTATATATATATTATATATGCATATTTAATTTTTTTATTTTTAGTATTATTTTTTAGAGGCAGGGTCTTGCTCTGTCGCCCAGGCTGGAGTGCAGTGTAGCAGTCATAGCCCTTTACAGCCTTGACCTCCTAGGCTGAAGCGATCCTCCTGCCTCAGCCTCCTGAGTAGCTGGGACTACAGGCACACACCACCACGCCTGGCTAATTTTTTATTTTTTGTAGAGATGGAGTCTTGCTATGTTGCCCAGACTGGTCTTGAACTCCTGGGCTCAAGCGATCCTCCCGCCTCGGCCTCCCAAAGTGCTGGGATGACAGACGTGAGCCACTGTGCCCAACCTGGATTTATCTTTTGGGGAGCCACCATCTAACGCACTCCAGGGGTGACCACAGAACCAATGACTAAATGTCAGGGTGACCCAGGAACAGCACCCTGAGGGAGAAGCAGGCAGCCTGTGTGGACGATTTAGCGAAGGGCGGACAGGGTGGCTTCTTGAAGGAGGGAATGTTTGGGATGAGTTGGGAGATGGAAGGATTTTGACAGATGGAGGTGGAGATGGGGGTGAGTGGGGACAAAACTTACCAAGATGTGGAGGCCAGAACATGCCCAGGGTGCTGTTGAGTAGCAACTCACGGGAGTCTCTGTCAGCTAACGAAGGGGGTTAGGTTAGGTAAGGAGGGGTCTCTACCGGGTGATCCTGCCCCCGCCCCAGGACATTGGCTGCTGTCTGTGGACATTTCCGGTTGTCACGACTTGGGGAGGAGATGCACCCGGCACGGAGTAGGTGGAGGCCAGGGACGCTACTCAGCACCCTGCAGTGCCCAGGACGGCCCCACCCCAGAGAGCAATTCAACCCCAATGTCCACAGTGCCCAGGGGGAGAGATCCTGTGTTCATTACTTTGGGGAAAAAGTTGAATCCTCTCCCTGCTCACATCAGACACCAGAATAAGCTCCCGATGGGGTAGACGGTAGAAACCAGGAGGACCCCAGCTCCTGGGACTCACCTCCTCTCTCCCTCCCCACTCAGGGTGCAGATTTTAATGTGTGCAGCCTCCCGGGACCTCAGCACGGGAGAGGCTCATGGGAGGTAGAGTCTCTTGGGGGTCTGTGGAATACCCTAACCTGGGGAGGGGAGTCTCAATCGGGGTGATCCAGCCCCCAGGGGACACTGAGCAATGTCTGGGGACATTTGTGGTTGTCACGACTTGGGGGTGCTCCTGGCGTGGAGTGGGTGGAGGCCAGGGACGCTGCTCAGCACCCTGCAGGGCCCAGGATGGCCCCACTCCAGAGAACGATCTGGCCCCAATGTCCACCGTGCCTGGGTGGGAGAGACCTTGCCTAGGAAGGAGCAGGCGATGTTCTGGAACAGTGTTATCTAATAGAAATGGAATGTGAGCCACATATATAATTTAACATGTTCCAGGAGCAATATTTAAAAAGTAAAAAAGAAACAGATGACATTAATTTTAATAATATATTTCATTTGAACCCTATATATCCCAATTCTTATCATTTTAACATGCAGTCTATTTATTTATTATTGCTATTTATTTATTTATTTATTTATTTATTTATTTATTTATTGAGACAGAGTCTGTCTCCATCACCCAGGCTGGAGTGCAGGGGCGTGATCTCGGCTCACTGCAACCTCCACGTCCCGGGTTCAAGCAATTCTCTTGCCTCAGCCTCCCAAGTAGCTGGGATCACAGGCACCCACCACCACGCCCGGCTAATTTTTGTGTTTTTAGTAGAGATGGGGTTTCGCCGTGTTGGCCAGGCTGGTCTCGAATTCCTGACCTCAAGTGATCCTCCCTACCTCAAATGATCCTCCTGGCTCAGCCTCCCGAAGTGCTGGGATTACAGGCGTCAGCCACCGAAGACTTGCTAAATATATATGTATTTTATTGTATTTTATTTTATTTTTAGACATAGGGTCTTGCTCTGTTGCCCAGGCTGGAGTGCAGTGGCAAGATCATTGCTGACTGCAGCCTCAAACTCCTGGGCTCAAGCAGTTCTCCTGCCTCAGCTTCCAAAGTAGCTGGGACCACAGGTGTGTGCCACGATACCTGGCTAATTTTTTTTTTTTTTTGAGACGGAGTCTCGCTCTCTCGCCCAGGCTGGAGTGCAGTGGCACGATGTCAGCTCACTGCAAGCTCCGCCTCCCGGGTTCACACCATTCTCCTGCCTCAGCCTCCTTAGTAGCTGGGACTACAGGTGCCCGCCACCACGCCCGGCTAATTTTTTGTATTTTTAGTAGAGACGGGGTTTCACTGTGTTAGCCAGGATGGTCTCGATCTCCTGACCTCGTGATCTGCCCGCCTCGGCCTCCCAAAGTGCTGGGATTACAGGCGTGAGCCACTGGCCGCCCTGTAATTTTTTTTTTTTGTAAGTTTTCATTGACCAGGCTGGTCTCAACTGGGCCGCACCCTGCCTCGCCCCAGTTTACATGTAGTCCTGGGCCATGACTCTACTTTTTCATCAGTTTTACAAAATGCACCTAAAGATCAAGGGTTGCTGATAGAAATTAAATGTCCAGGTCGGGTGCAGTGGCCCATGCCTGTAATCCTACCACTTTAGAAGGCCGAGGCAGGCAGATCACGAGGTCAGGAGTTCAAGACCAGTCTGGCCAACATAATGAAACCCCTTGTCTACTAAAAATATGAAAATTTTTAGTAGACGGGCATGGTGGTGCGCGCCTGTAATCCCAGCTATTCAGGAGGCTGAGGCAGGAGAATTGCTTGAACCTGGGAGGGGGAGGTTGCAGTGACCCGAGATCGCACCACTGCACTCCAGCATAGGCGACAGAGCAAGACTCCATCTCAGAAAAAAAAAGAAATTAAATGTCCAAATCTGTGAGAGAACAATATACACCAGATTTTGAACATTTAGTATGGAAAAATTGGATGTGAAATAGCTCATTAATAATTTTCAAGACCAGTCCTGGTGGTTCTTACACCTGTAATCCCAGTGTTTTGGGAGGCTGAGGCAGGAGGATTGCTTGAGCCCAGGAGTTCGAGACCCACTTGGGCAACATAGAGAGACCCCATCTCTACAAAAAATTTAAAAAACTACCTGGGCATGGTGGCGTGTACCTGTAGTCCCGACTACTTGGGAGGCTGAGACAGGAGGATCACTTGAGCCCAGGAGGTTGAGGCTGTAGTGAGCTAGGATTGCACCACTGTACTCCAGCCTGGGCAATGGAGTGAGACCCTGTTTCAGACAAAAGTAAAAACAAAAACAGGAGGGGCCCAGGATGGACTGAAGTTTGCTGAAGCCTGTTCTAGGTCAGCTCTATCCATGGAACATTTCCAATGGTGGATACGTTCTCTGCCTGTATTGTGCAGTGTGCTGATCACTAGCTCCGTGTGGCTGTTGAGACTTTGAATTGGGACGAGTGTACCCAGAAACTGATTTTTAAAATTCATTTATTTTATTTTTTGAGACGGAGTCTTGCTCTGTACCCCAGGCTGGAGTGCAGTGGCACGATCTCGGCTCACTGCAACCTCCGCCTCCTTGATTCAAGCAATTCTCCTGCCTCAGTTTCCCGAGTAGCTGGGATTACAGGCACATATGCCTGGCTAATTTTTGTATTTTTAATAGAGGTGGCGTTTCTCCATGTTGGCCGGGCTGGTCTCAAACTCCTGACCTCAGGTGATCTGCCCATCTTGGCCCCCCAAGGTGCTGGGATTACAGGCATGAGCCACCGCGCCTGGCCAAGAAACTGATGTTTAATGTTACTTAGTTCTAGTAATTTGAAATTTAAACTTAAACCACCACATGTGGCTAATGGCTACAGTATTAGACAGTGCAATCCAGCATGTTCTAGACCGGGGGCAGCTGCTGGGTTACAGAGCACAGATCCAGAGCGCTCTAGACTGGAGCCCAGCTACCATATGGGATGTAGACTGTTCTAGACCAGAGAGGTCAACTACTGTATCATGGACAGCATAGGTCTAGAATATTCTAGACCCAGGGTCTGGATCATATCGGACAGCACAGATCTAGAGTCTAGAATCTAAAGCAAGAGAAAGGCAAGATTTAAATTTACACTTAAGGGCCGGACGCAGTGGCTCACACCTGTAATCCCAGCACTTTGGGAGGCCGAGGGGGGTGGATCACCTGAGGTCAGGAGCCTGGCCAACATGATGAAACCCGTCTCTACTGAAAATACAAAAATTAGCCGGGCATGGTGGCACATGCCTGTAATCCCAGCTACTTGAGAGGCTGAGACAGGAGAGTCACTTGAACCCAGGAGGTGGAGGTTGCAGTGAGCCGAGATCACGCCATTGCACTCCAGACTGGGCGACAGAGCGAGACTCCGTTTCAAAAAATTTTTAAAAATTAAAAAAATAGATAAATTTGTGGCTCACGCCTGTGGTCCCAGCACTTTGGGAGGCCAAGGTGGGCAGATCACTTGAGATCAGGAGTTTGAGACCAGTCTGGCCCACATGGTGAAACTCTGTCTCTACTAAACATACAAAAAATTAGCTGGGCATGGTGGCAGGCGCCTATAATCCTAGCTACTTGGGAGGCTGAGGCCCGAGATTGGCTTGGATCAGGGAGGCGAAGATTGCGGTGAGCCGAGATTGCGCCATTGCACTCCAGCCTGGGTGACAGAGCGAGACTCCGTCTTAAAAAAAAAAAAAAAAAAAAAGGGAGGGGAGACGAGGCTGGGCGCTGTGGCTTATGCCTGTAATCCTAGCGCTTTGGGAGGCAGAGGCGGGATTACCTAAGGTCAGGAGATCGAGACCAACATGGTGAAACCCCGTCTCTACTCAAAATACAAAAAATTAGCCAGGCATGGTGTCCCGTGCCTGTAATCCCAGCTACTCGGGAGGCTGAGGCACAAGAATCACTTGAACCCTGGAGACGGAGGTTGCAGTGAGCAGAGATTGCGCCACTGCACTCCAGCCTGGGTGACAGAACAAGACACTGTTTCTAAAAACAAACAAACAAACAGACAAACAAATATTTCTTAAACTATTTAAGAGTACTACACATGGCCGGGCATGGTGGCTTACGCCTGTAATCCCCGCACTTTGGGAGGCTGAGGCGGGCGGATCACTTGAGGTCAGGAGTTCAAAACCAGCCTGGCCAACATAGTGAAACCCCGTCTCTACTAAAAATACAAAAATGAGTCGGGCGTGGTGGTGGGCGCCTGTGATTCCAGCTACTCGGGAGGCTGAAGAAGGAGAATCGCTTGAACCTGGGAGGTGGAGGTTGTAGTGAGTCGAGATTATGCCACTGCACTCCAGACTGGGCGATACAGTGAGACTCAGTCTCGAAAATAAATAAATAAATAAATAAATAAAGCAGTACACACACTTACAGAAAAGTGCATGAAACACAAATACTTACAAAACAAACACCCTGATTACTACACAGCCGGTCCTCTAGAATCCGCCCCATGCCGTATTACTAAGCCCAACCCTTTTCTTTCTGCTGAAGGAGCCACAATCTGGTTGTCGGTAACACGCCTTTGCTTCTCTTCGTGGTTTTACTGGGCACAGTGGTGTGCCCTTGGAATTACAGCTACTCAGCAGGCTGAGGCAGGAGGATCGCTTGAGCCCAGGAGCTTGCGACCAGCCTGGGCAACGTAGTGACACCCCATCAGAAAAAAAAAACAACAACAAAATTCTCCATGGTTTTGCCATTTATAAATATGTCCCTAAAGCACTAGGTATTGTTTTTTTTCTGCCTGTTTTCCTTTTAACCTAACATAAATGGGATTATAGTCTGTCATCTTTTATGTGTGCCTTCATGTTTCACTTTTTTTTCTTTTTTCTTCTTTTTTTTTTTAAGAGATGGAGTCTCACTCTGTCGCCCAGGCTGGAGTGCAGTGGCGCGATCTCAGATCGCTGCAAGCTCCGCCTCCCGGGTTCATGCCATTCTCCTGCCTCAGCCTCTGGAGTAGCTGGGACTACAGGCGTCCGCCACCACGCCCAGCTAATTTTTTTGTATTTCTGGTAGAGACGGGGCTTCGCCATGTTAGCCAGGATGGTCTCGAGCTCCTGACCTCATGATCTGCCCGTCTTGGCCTCCCAAAGTGCTGGGATTACAGGCGTGAACCACCGTACCTGGCCTCTTTTTTTTTTTTTTTGAGACAGACTCTCACTCTGTCACCCAGGCTGGAGGGCAGTAGCGTGATCTGGGCTCACTGCAACCTCTACCTCCCTGATTCAAAATCTCGTGTCTCAGCCTCCCAAGTAGCTGGGATTATAGGCGTCTGCCACCACACCCAGCTAATTCTTTGTATTTTTAATAGAGATAGGGTTTCACCATGTTAGCCAGGTTGGTCTCGAACTCCTGACCTCAAGTGATCTGCCTGCCTCGGCCTCCCAAAGTGCTGGGATTACAGGCACGAGCCACCGGGCCTGGCCTGTTTTACTTAATTTAATGATGATGAGATTTATCTAAGGAAGGCCGGGTGCAGTGGCTCACACCTGTAATCCCGGCACTTTGGAAGGCTGAGACCAGAGGATGGCTTGAGCCCAGGAGTTTGAGACCAGCCTGGGCAACATAGCAAGACCCCATCTCTACGAAAAAATAAGAAAACTAGCCAGGTGTGGTGGCTTGTGCCTGGAGTCCCAGCTACTGAAGAGGCTGAGGTGGGAGGAGCATTTGAGCCCAGGAGGTTGAGGCTGCAGTGAGCTATTGATGCAGAGCAGAAAAGGGCTTAGCCTGGGAGGGTTCTTGGCTTCACCCAGGAAAGAATTCAAGGGCAAGCTGGTGATGTTGGCAGCTTTTATTGCAGAGGCAGTGGAAACGGCAGTGGAGGTCCTGCTGTCTGCAGAGCAGGGTCACCCCACGGGCAGTGAGCCCCGGGCAGCGGTTCAGAGGCGGTTCTGCAGGTATATTTGTACCCACTTGGTTTTGTTTTTTGTTTACTTTTTGAGACAGAGTCTCACTGTTTTTTGAGACAGTAGCTTGAGACACTCCCACCCACGCCATGACAGTTTACAAACGCCATGGCAATGTCAGGAAATTATCCTAAAAGTGGAGGACCCTTCAGCTCCAGGAACTGCCCACCGCTTTCCCGGAAAGCTCGTGAATCATCCATCCCTTGTTTAGCATATGATCAAGGAGTAACCATAAAAATAGCCAACAAGCAGCCCAGGCGGCTGCTCTATGCAGTAGCCATTCTTGATTACTTTCATTTCTTTTCTTTTTCTTTTTTCTTTCTTTCTTTCTTTTCTTTTTTTTTTTTTTTTTTGAGATGGAGTCTCACTCTGTCATCCAGGCTGGAGCGTGATGGCGTGATCTCAGCTCACTGCAACCTCTGCCTCCCGGGTTCAAGCAATTCTCCTGCCTCAGCCTCCTGAGTAGCTGGGATTACAGGTGCCCACCACCACACCCAGCAAATTTTTGTATTTTTAGTAGAGATGAGGTTTCACTATGTTGGTAAGGCTGGTCTCAAACTCTTGACCTCAGGTGATCTGCCCATCTTGGCCTCTGAAAAGTGCTGGAATTACAGGCATGAGCGCACCACGCCCAGCCCCCACTTTTAATTACATTTAAATTAAGGGACAGATTATGCAGAAATTTCTAAGAAAAGAGCGGGAAGTTTTGGGTCATTGGGTCATTGCCATGGAAAGGGCGGTAACTTCTAGGTGTTGCCGTGGCAACAGTAAATGGACATGGCACCCTGGTGGGCATGTCTCAGGGAGAGCTGCTTTGACTCCATCCCTGTTTTAGCTAGTCTTCAATTTGGTCCCGTATCTCAGCTCTGCCTCCTGAGTCAAGTCTCACCTCCTACCTCACTATGATCGCACCACTGCACTGCAGCCTGGGTGACACAGCAAGACCCAGTACAAAAAAAAAAAAGAGAAGAAAAAGAAAGAAAGAATCACACATGTCGCTGTGTGTATCAGCACCTTGGGCTTTTTCATTGCTGTCTAGTATTCCAGGATGCAAATACGTCATTTACTCATCTGTTCCCCTGTTGGGGGACACTTGGGTTGTTTCCAGTGTCTGCTGAGACAAATAGAGATCCTCAAGGGTATTTTTTGGTGGACACACATCCCACTGCTCTCAAGTGTATCCCCAGGATCATCAGCCTCTGTGGCTAACACCCACCTGCTTAGCAAAGGCGAGACCTGTGGGGTGTGTCACCTTTTCCCGGGAATGCCTGCAGAAATGGAGCCAGCCTTTTGGAGTGAGAATGGGAGGCTGGTGAGGGGCAGATGGGGGCTGCTGGGGAGGAAGACGCCCCTGGCCAGCCAACCATGTCTGAGCACGCTCGCTCATCTGAGCTCTTGCTGACGGCTCCTCTGCAGGGAGCTGGAGCACGAGGTTCGCCCCGTGCTGGAAAAGCCCACCCAGGCGGCTCATGTGCCTGCACACGCCCTCACGAGCACAGCCTGGGAGTCGGGGAGGAGCTGGGTCACATGAGACACCAAGACAGCCACCATCTCTCCTGTGCCCTGCTTCCCCCACCCAAGAAAACACATCTGCGTGTGCGTGTGCATGTGCGTGTGTGTGTGTGTGTGCGTGTGCGTGTGTGTTGGGGGGACAGTATGAGTGGACCCTTCTGTCTCTTTATAAGCCAGGAGGGGAGCGACCCAGGTCATTTGCTTAACTTTCCGCTTCTACCCCCTCCTCCTGGCACAGGGGAGCCCCCCCACCAACTGCCCAGCCCGATACTGCTGCTTTCTGAAGCGAGGGCGGCCCCCCTTTCCGGTTCCCGCATGAGTGTGACAGCAGTGTCCATGGGGGACGTAGTTTAATCAACTCTCAGCATTCTGGAATAGGATCCGAAATTGAATAACAGAATCCCAGAATAGATCCTGGAATGGACCGTGGGACCCTGGAATCGAGGCTCAGATTCCAGGGGAAGCTGCTGGCTGGGCCATCACAGCCCCGGACGCCACCTCCCATCCCCAAAGCCAGAGCCTGGGGTTCCTGGAGACAGAGAGCCCCCCTACACTGGGACAGTGAGGGGAGGGGCAGAGGGTCCAGCTTCTGTCCCTTGGCCAGTGAGGGAGGGGCCAGGACCTTTGGGACTTTGCTGTGTCTTTCTTCACAAGAGTCTTGGGGGCTGAGGGACATCCCAGCACCCTCGGCCACCCTACTGCTCATCTGATTGCCCTGGAAAAAGATGAATTTGTCCGTCTGCGTGTCCTTCACGGCTCAGATGTGGCAGCTACCTTGAGTAATGTTGCCCTCCTGAAACCCCTCTCTGTGCACCCAGGGGTCACGGAGGTGGTCCCCTGGCAGGACCTCTACCTCCCCTGCTTACCTCCATGCTGCAGGACTTGGCCCAGAGTCAAACCAAACCTGAGAATGGGCAAGGGGCCTTAAGACGCCCAGTGTGAGTTTCACCTCCCCGGACCTCAGTTTCATCATCTATAAAATGGGGCCCTAGAAGTAGATTTTTGTTTTGTTTTGTTTGAGATGGAGTCTCGCTCTGTCCCCCAGGCTGGAGGGCAGTGGTTTGATCTCGGCTCACTGCAACCTCCACCTCCTGGGTTCAAGCGATTCTTCTGCCTCAGCCTCCCGAGTAGCTGGGATTACAGGCACCCGCCACCGCGCCCAGCTACTTTTTGTATTTTTAGTAGAGATGGGTTTTACCGTGTTGGCCAGGCTGGTCTCGAACTCCTGACCTCAGGCGATCCGCCTGGCTGAGCCTCCCAAAGTGCTGAAGTGCTGGGGTTACAGGTGTGAGTCACCACTCCCGGCCCCTAGAAGTGTTTGGAGGACTTTATAAGGTGAGGCCTGTCAGGTGCTGAACGCAGACCTCGAGCTTGGCACACAGGCACAGAATAAATGAATGAATAATGAATAAATGAATGAACGATCCTGGGCACGTCAAGCTGCGAGACTCAGGGTGTTGTGTCATCTTTCTGGGCCTGTGCAGACACCAAATTGTAAGACACTGCCTGGCACCAGCTCTTGGGTGACTTCCCGTGCCAGGCACTGTGCCTGGCATGCTCTTGGCTGATGGGGATGGAGCCTGGGTTTTGCTTTCCCAGGAGTCTACAAACCCGTGCATCATTTCCGCTGTCATTTGTGGACCCTGGGCTAAGGCTCTTGGTGGGGAAAGGAGGGTCACAAAGCCCAATGCCCTTCTGCCCCTGCCTCCCACCAGAGCTCCCCCGAGTGAGGGGCAGTGTGTGTGTTTAGTGGGGAGGGGTCGTAATCGAGGTAACGCCTGGGCAAGGCAATGGAAGCAGATGGAGAGAGCGCACAGAAGACTTCAGGGAGGAGGTGGCGTTTAAGGGGTAAGGATGGGGTGCAGCAGGGGTGCATTCTGTCACCAGCCATGTTCAGGGGGCCATGGCAGGAGGAGTGGGGAGGAATGACTGGGGCTGAGCAGCAAAGGGCCCTCAAATGCCAGGATGAAGGGCTGAGCCTCCACCCAGAGGGCAATAGGAAGCCACAGCAGCATTTAGAGCAGGAGAGGGGCTTGGCCTGGGTGTTTCAGAGAGGCTGGACTGGGGCCTAGGTGGGAGCAGAGGAAGGTGAATGGGTGTCTGGGGCAGCCAAGATAAGGGGTCCACCTTCCTTCCTTCTCTCCACACCACTTGGAAATAACCCATCTGGGGCTTCCACTGAATCTGTTTTTTGAGACGGAGTTTCACTCTTGTTGCCCAGGCTGGAGTGCAATGGCGCAATCTTGGCTCACTGCACCCTCTGATTCTCCTGTCTCAGCCTCCCAAGTAGCTGGGATTACAGGCGTGCACTACTACACCCAGCTAATTATTTTGTATTTTTAGTAGAGTCAGGGTTTCACCACGTTGGCCAGGCTGGTCTCGAACTCCTGACCTCAGGTGATCCACCTGCCTCGACCTCTCAGACTGCTGGGATTACAGGCGTGAGCCCCACACCCGGCCCCTCCTCTGAATCTACTCTTCTAAAGGCACAACTTTGCAGATCCCGGAGATTCCTTGGCTGCTCCAGCCTCACTGCGAGACACTCCTCCTGCAGTCGTTCCCATTCCCCGCCCCCCCAAGGGGCCTCAGTTTCCCCATCTGTAGCATACACAGGTCAGACAGAAAGGAGTGTTTCTCGGCCACCCAGTGCAAGCCCACCCATGCCCACAGTGCCAAAATGCTCCCCAGCCCACAGGACCCCTTGGTTGGAGGGATGTCTGGGTCCTTAGGACACCTCTCCCTTCTCCCTCTCCCTTTTTTAGAGATAGGGTCTGGCTCTGTCGTCCACGCCGGAGCGCAGTGGAAGCGATCATAGCTCACTGTGGCCTCAAACTCCTTGGGTTCAAACGATCCTCCCTCCTCGGCCTCCTGACCTCTCCCTTCTTTCTGGTCTTGGTTTGCCCATCTGTAAAATGGAAATGCATGTTTTCATCTCATCAAGTTGTCTTAAGACTAAACGGGTCAGCAGATGTGGGTACTGCTCCAACATGAGAAATTGTTTCCAACGCTTCAGACTCTGACTCCTCCAAAATTCACGGGGAATTTCCCATCTTCAGTGCAGGCTCAGGACAGCCTTTGGCTCTTCACTGTCCTCTACCCTCAGGTCTCCCAGCTCCAACCCTGACCCCATGGGAGAGTTTGTGTCTCCCTCTCCGCCAGGCTGGTGAAGGGTCCTTCCTGGAGTTCCAAAATTGAACTCAGCCTTGGGGGCCCCAGAACCAGAGAGGCATGGGGCACAGCAGGAATGTCGCTGAAGACACGGACAGGAAGGGAAGGGTCAGGGAAGGGACGCGGCCATGGGGAGCCAGAGAAGGTGGAGGAGGGAGGGAGTGCACTCGGCAGAGACCTCGGTGGGACAGATGGAGAGAGGGAGCCGGGAGGAGGTGGGCAGAGCCAGATGGACGGGCAGGGGCGACAGGAGGGGTGGGGTGTGGGGAGACCCAGATCCCCGCCTGGCACGCCTCCTCCCGGCTCGGGCGGGCAGCGCGGGCAGGGCCCGCCTGGGCGTCGGGCGCAGGGCGCGCGGCGCGGGGCCCGAGCGTGCAGTGCGGCGGGTGCGCGCCTGTGCGCCCGGGGCGGCCGGGCGGGCGGGCGGCGGCACGTGGATGCCAGCCTGGCGCGCGTCTCCAGGCCGGTGGGTAAGGCGGGCGCCGGGCCGCGGGGTGGGGACGGCCGGGCCGCGCAGCTCGGCTTTAGAATGGAGGCCTGGAGAGGAGGGGGCTACCCAACTGGCTTCTCTGGACCAGACCAGGACCCCCTCTCCCCGGCCGACCCTCTCCCCGAGCTGACCCAGCGGTGGGGGGAAGGGACCTCCCAGTAGGAGGCGGAAGGTCCCAGGCTCTGTGGCGGGTGGGGGAGATGGGGAGCAGGTACACCAGCCCCCCAACCCCAGAACAAGGTGGGGGTGGAGGGTTCGGTGATGGGGGCAGCTTCTCTCCCCGCGGCCGCCCCTCCCTCCCTCCCTCGTCCATCTCCAGAAGATTATATTTAAATATCTCTTTTGTGCAAGGCAGGAGCTGGGCTCGCCCCTAAGAGGCGGTTTCCATGGCAACAACAATTGCCAGCTTCCGTGTGGTGAATCAGCGTTGCCATGGCAACCCCATCCTCATCTGCCCAAGGTGCTGGGAGGGGGGAGGAGGTGAGGGCCAACGGAGGTGGGGTGGGAGGGGTGGGGGGAGCAGGAGTCTTGAGCTCCTGCAGGTGCCCCCCATCTCTCCCCACCTCCCCTGGCACCCCCTCTTCCAGCCCAGAAGCTGGTCCCATCTGGTTGAAACCATCTCCCCTCCTGCCTCCAGCCTAGCAGGGTGTGGTACCCAGGTGGAAAGGGCCCCGGTGTGTATGCATGGGGGACGTGGGGTGGGAAGGGGGTCCAGCTGGCTGGGTGGGGGAAGAGCATGGAGGTTTTCCTCTCCCAAGTGGTCAGGGTACCTCTGAGGGTGCGGCTGGGCGGCAGGAAGGTTGGGCTGGGAGGATTGGGGCACAGGCTCAGGGAGGCAGGGGCCTCTCGGGTTCTGGGGCCCCAAAGGCTGAGTTCAAATTGAGGAAAGCATATGTGCCCGGGACATACACTCAGGAAGGAGGGTGTCAGAATGGGAGAGGGTCTTAGAGAGGGGAGGGGACCCAGAGATGAGGAAGGGCCTCTGAAGCAGGAGGGGCTCAGCGAGAAGAGGGAAGCTGAGGGGGTGGGAGGTGGAAATCCAGAGGGGTCTCTGAGGAAGGGAGTGCAAAATGAGGGGTTGCTCAAGGTGGAAGAGTGAGCACAGAGCTGGGATGGGTCTTAGAGAAGGGGTTAGATCACGAGGGACAGAGCTCAGTGGGGAGACTTCGGGGGTCTGAAGATGGGGAGGAGGCCTTATTTATGGAAGTGAGTGGACAGATCACTGAATCTGGAGTCCAGAAACTCTTCACTCACCGTGACCTTACACAAATAACTTCTCTCTTAGATAAATAACAGAAATCTCAATGTTGACATCTGTAGAATGGGGTGAAAACTGCACCTCTCTCTGAAGCTTGTTGGGCAGCTATGCTGTGATTAGAAAACCTGGCATTTGGCCGGGCGCAGTGGCGCATGCCTGTAATCCCAGCAATTTGGGAGGCCGAGGCGGGCAGATCACGAACTCAGCAGATCAAGACCATCCTGGCCAACATGGTGAAACCCCATCTCTACTAAAAATACAAAAAAATTAGCTGGGCATATTGGCACGTGCCTGTAGTCCCAGCTACTCGGGAGGCTGAGGCTGGAGAATTGCTTGAACCCAGGAGGCAGCGCCTGCAGTGAGCCGAGATCGCGTCACTGCACTCCAGCCTGGCAACAGAGTGAGACTCTGTCCCCCAAAAAAAGAAAGAAAAGAAAAAAAAAAGAAAACCTGGCACTTTTTCAAGTGCATTCTCTGCTGAAACTCAAAAGTCAGAAGACCAGAAAGAGCACTTTGGAACCCATAGGGCTCAGTGGATGTGAGAATCTATTTCAAGTTTGTCTGACTTGGAAAAAGGTCTGAGAGCAGCACTCATTCCCATTCCAGACGCCTTTCTGTGTTGGTGGAAGTTGGCCACTTCCTTCTGGCCTGTTCTGTTCAGCAGGTTTCTCCAGTTCCTCCATGTGGCCTTCCCCATGTGGGGAGATGCCGTGGTTCCCTGTCTGGAGAGAGACAGAGCAAGACATAGACACTTCCAGCCTGAGGGAGAGGGAGGAAGGAGACCAGAAGAGTGGGGAGAGTCCCTGCATGGGGGCTTTTAAGTTGGGTTTTGAAGGTTGAGTAGGAGTTTGCCACAGACATCAGGTTGGGAGAAGGATTGTGTCCCAGGACTAGTGGAGATGCAAATGCCTCCCCAACTCTCACATCCCTGGAGCCTGTTCTCAAATATCCAAAATAGCTCATACCTAGGACTTGGTATGTTGTGAGAGTTGGTGCAAGGGAGAATTTTTTTTTCATTAAATGTCATTTTCAATGCCTGGGGTGGGGGACAAAAGTGTCTAGAACAATCAATCCAGATGGCAGGCTGGTCCACTCAGGTATATCCCCACCCAAAGCTCCTGGCATGACCCCACCCAAAGCTCCTGGGAGATGTGGCTAAATGTAGCTACTTTGGTGTATCAGTCAGCACTGCTGAGTAACAAACTATTCCAGTCATTGTATTTGTTCTTGATTCTGCAAAGCTTGGTCTGGGCTCAGCTGGACGGTTCTTCTGTTGGGCTCTCCTGGGGTCACTCAAGCAGCTGCAGTCAGCAGAGACTTGACTGGGCTTAGCTGGGTCAGGATGGCCTCACTCCCGTGAGCTGGCTGTCAGAGAGGCCTCTGTCTCCATGAGGCCCCTCCTCCTCCCCTACTGAGGAGGAGGGGCCTCCTCCTGGGCTTATCCACCTGGCAGTCTCAGGGTTCCAAGAGTGGAAGCCACAAGGTCTCTTGAGGCCTAGGCTCAGAACTCTCACAACTTAACTTCCACCACATTCTATGGGTCATAGCAAGTCACTTGGCCAAGTTCAGGTGCCAGGAGTGGGAAAATAGACTCTAGTTCTTGATGGTAGGAACTGCAAAGTCACATCATATAAAGGGACTGGAGGAATTGGGCCTATCACATTTGGGGAAGCAAAGACGCTTCCTGGAGGAAGGGATATTGTTGTTGGGTTTTGAGGGCTAAGAGTTTGCCACACAGTCTCCGCTGTAGGTGTGACCGTCATTTCTTTGACTGGGGTGTTAGTGGGGTGGTGGGGTGCTGAGGGCTGGTGGTGGGAAGTGGGCAGGGCTGCTCAGGCAAAACCCCTGCCTACGACATCCCCCCTGCTGAGCTTGACTTTTCCCTTCCACCTCTCTCTGCAGATGGCGCGGCCAATCCAGGTGAAGCCTGCGGACAGCGAAAGCCGCGGAGGTAGTTGTCATCTCTCCGTGGCTGCCAGGCTGGGGGTTGGCGGAGGAATGGGAGAAGAAGGAAAATCTCTTCCTTCGTCTCTCCCCCAAAACAGGCAGTGGCAGAGGCCTGTGGATCTGGAACTGGCCTCCCTGCCCCAAAGCATGCAGTAGTCGCATGCCTGCTCACACACCTCTTGGTGGGGGGAGAGGCAGGTTCCAGAGAGCAGAAGGGGCTATGTCCATAGGCCCCAAGGGAGATGGGGAGGTCTAGCCAGGTCCAGCTGCCTTCCCCTGAGTTTGAAATACCCTACTCCCTTCAGGGTACAATAATTGGGGGCTTCAGACACAGACAAAGGGGGGCCTGAAGGGCTGTGGATTGCTCTCTGGGGTCTTCGTGTGAAAATGTGTTTGTGTGTTCCTGTGTGCATGCTTAAATGTGTGTGTATATGAGTGTGCACACCTGGCATGCCTGTGTGCAGATGTGAGTACGTGCACATGTGGATTTGTGTTTCTGCAGCTGGTGCACATAAACACACGTGTGGTATGCGGTGGGGATGCCTTCCTGCCTGTGTGCCCAGCCTGGGCATGGGTGTGTGTGTTTGCAACATGTGTGCTTGACTGTTGGAGGCTGGGCATGTAGGCAGACATGCAGGTTGGAGCCAGTGGTGTCTGTGTGGGGCTGGACCTTGGTGTCAGGGCGTGCCCATGGCGGGGGCATACTCGGCTGTTCCCATGGGACCCAAATCTAGTCATTCTTGGAAATTTGTATATTTCCTCTCCATCTCAAGTGGAGACCAAAGGAGGGCAGCCAGATTTGGTTGAGTGGAGGCGTGGGGCAGGAGTGTTAGGACGCCTAGGTATACGTAGGAGTCCGGTAAAGGCCCTCTGGGATGGGAGCCCCTTTCACACTCTCCACCCTGGCTGCCAGCGTGGGATGGAAGTAGCGAGGTGGGGTCTGTATGTCTCCATCTTTGTCTCTATTTCTCTGTCTCTCTCTCCATCTCCCTCTGTATCTCCTCCTTTTTCTCATCTCTGTCTCTTCATCCCTCTTATTCTCTCTCTGTCTCTCAGAGTCTCTTTCACGCGCGCTCTCTCTGATCTGTCTCTGTCTCTCCCTGATTCTCAATCTCTCTGCTGGTTTTTCTCTCTCCCTCCCACCCCCATGAGTGACAACTGCCGAGAGCGGTTTCCATAGTAACCCAGCTCACCGTCCCTAGGAGATGAAACCACCATGTTCCCCATTACCAGGAGGCATGCAGTTACCCAAGGGGGCAGAGCTCACACAGGGGAGGCTGGCCCAGCTCCGTCCTCAGACCAGGTTCCAGCCCAGCCCCACCCAGCAGGCGGTCCAGCCTGCCAAGGCCCCTGGTCCACTGAGCACGTGAACCCACACTCCATTCCACAGATGGTGACTGCCTGGCCCCTCTTGATCCCGACAAAGTTGGGCAGGGGCCTCTGCTGGGCACCATGAAAGTGCGGGGACCATCAGTGCCCACCTCTGCCTGGCAGGTCCGAGGAGCAGACAGAAAGACAGACAGACAGACAGGGACCCAGGCCCGGAGGGGCAGCTTCTAGCCCTAGTACTCGGTGCGGGCTGAGTGCACCAGAGGGAAAGGTCATCTCCGCCTGGAGGGGGAGCAGTGGAGCAGAGACCCTAAAAAACTGCAGGGAGGGCATTCCAGGCGGGGGCGCCGCCTGGGCAAAGGCTGGGAGATGGGAGCGTGCGGGGCCCGTGGGAGGGTGGAGAGATCCGGGGCAGGGAAAGGGCGCGGCTGGGTCCTCCCTCGCACGCGCAGAACCGGAGCTGGCAGGGCCCGGGCGCCGCGTCTTCCTGCCCTGCCTCCTCCACTCTGCTGGAGGGAGGGAGGAATCCCGGAGGCCCTCCCGGAGGCCGGGGACTCGGCTGAGGTGGGTGTCGCCGCCCACAGGGGACCGGAAGCTGTTCGTGGGGATGCTGAACAAGCAGCAGTCGGAGGAGGACGTGCTGCGGCTGTTCCAGCCCTTCGGGGTCATTGACGAGTGCACCGTGCTCCGGGGGCCTGACGGCAGCAGCAAAGGTGACTGGCGGGGGCCAGGGCGGGACTGCGAGAAGGGCGGGGCTAGCTCTGGGGGCGGGGCCTGTGGGGAGGGTGGGGCCTGCAGCATGGGGAGGGGCTGGCTCTGGGGTGGGACCCTGGGGAGGGGCGGGGCTTCTCCAGGGGTGGAGTCTGTGGGTGAGGCTGCAGGGGCGGGGCCTTGGAGAGGGGCGGAATTGCAGGGGCGGGGCCTGGGGAGGGGGTGGGGCTGCAGGGTGGGGAGGAGCTGGCTCTGAGGGCGGGGCCTGTGGGGCAGGGCCCTGGGGAGGGGAGGGGCTTCTCCAAGGGTGGGCCCTTGGGGAGAGGTGTGGCTGCAGGGTGGGGAGGAGCTGGCTCTGAGGATGTAGCCCTGGAGAGGCCCGAGTCTTCTCCAGAGGTGAAGTCTGTAGGTGAGGCTGCAAGGGTGGGGTCTTGGGTAGGGGAGCGGCTGCGGGGGGGGTTAAAATACGTAGGGTTAGGAGGGACTGGCTCCAGGGGGAGGGGCCCTGGGAAGGGTCGGGCTGAGCATATAGGGGGTGGGGCTGGCCAGGTGGGGCGGGGCCAGGCCCATAAGAGGCTGGGGCTGGCTGGGAGGGGCTGGTTCACAGGGGTTGGGTGGGGCAGAGACTGGTCCCGCTTGATCCTACCTGCATGCTCTCTCTGCACGCTGGCTGTGGGGACGGGCCGTGAAGAGGGGCGGGGCTGCGGTGGGGTGGGCGGAGATGCAGGGGCGTGGCCTAGGGATGGGGCGGGGTCTTGGCGAAGGGCAAGGCTTCTCCAGGGGCTGCTTGTGGATGGGTATGCAGGGGCGTGGCCTTGGGATGGGGCGGTGCCTGGGGGAGGGGGTGGGGCTTCTCCAGGTGCTGCCTATGAGTAGGGATGCAGGGGCGTGGCCTTGTGATGCGGCGGGGTCTGGGGAGGGGCGGGGCTTCTCCACGGACAGAGTTACCTGTGCCCTGTGGTCTCAGATTCCTCCACCTGACTATTCGTAAAACTGTTTCCTCCTGGTTCTGTCTATGTGATTTGTCCATATGACTGACCGGTGGTCTCTGGTTGTGTCTGCCTGTCTGGCTATCTTCCTGCCTGAGAGTCCAAATGACGGTGTCTGGCGGTCTCTGTCCACAGAGCTCATCATCTGGGACCGACTCCACTCTGGTCTTTCTTACCTTACTAGAACTGAATGTGTCCGATGGTTTCAGACCATTGCCTGGTTCTTCCTTTTTAAAATTGAGGGCTGGGCGCGGTGGCTCACACCTGTAATCCCAGCACTTTGGGAGGCTGAGGCGGGTGGATCATGAGGTCAGGAGTTCAAGACCAGCCTGGCCAAGATGGTGAAACGCGTCTCTACAAAAAATACAAAAATTAGCTGGGCGTGGTGGCAGGCGCCTGTAATCCCAGCTACTCGGGAGGCTGAGGCAGAGAATTGCTTGAACCCGGGAGGCAGAGGTTGCAGTGAGCCGAGATCACGCCACTGCACTCTAGCCTGGGTGACGGAGCAAGACTCCGACTCAAAAAAAAAAAAAAAAATTGAGATGTCTTCCACATCCCACCAAATTCACCCTTTAAAAATGTACAGTGAAGTGCCTTTTTTTCCTATTCATAAAGCCGTGCAACCATCACCACTATGTAATTCCAGAACATTCCACCCCCTCCCCCCACAATATGGCTGGCTCTTCCATAGTACTCTACCAGTCTGGTGCCAGGTCCAGTGGCTTCTGTCTGTTCTATGGACTTTGTCTGTGGGACTGTGTTCGCATTCACCTGTGTCTGGTGGTCTCTGTGTGTGTGGCTGTCTGTCTGCATTAGCCTGTGTCTGGTGGTCTCTGGTGGTCTGTCTGCTTGTGTGGCTGTCTGGGTCTGCTCAGGTCTGGAGGTTGATAATTTCCGTCTGTCTGGCTCTGGTCGGAAGGGTCTGTCTGTCTGGACCTGCGCGTGTCCCTGCTGACTCTGCCCATACGACTGTGTGTCCGGCGGTCTGTCACTTTAACTCTGCATATCTGATCATATCTTTCTGGACCTTGGTCCCTGTCATTTGTTCTGATGGAGGGGACCTCCTCCCTGACGGTTCCCAGCCTTGCACCGTGCATCTGGTTGTGTGCTTCACAAACTCTGTGACTGACCGTCTAACCAGCTGTCCGGATGGCTGACTGACTTTCTGCTGGACTGAAGAGATGGCGGGCTGGCTGGCTGTGTGGGTGACCGGCTTTTTGTCTAACTCTGTGGCTGGCTGTCTGTGCGATTCTCCTCCATTCTGACCCTCGATCTGGCTGATTGTCCAGCTGTCCGTCTGAGCAGACGGCTGGCTGTCTTTCTGTTATCAATTCTCTCTGGCTGCATGTGTCTGACACTGGCCATGTAGGTCTCTCTGTCCCCTCTCCTGTGGCCCCCGCTCAGCCAGTCCTGTGACCCCATCACCCTCTACCTCTTCTTCTTCTGTTGGAGCAGGCTGTGCTTTCGTGAAGTTCTCCTCCCACACGGAGGCGCAGGCGGCCATCCACGCCTTGCACGGGAGCCAGACCATGCCGGTGAGTTGGAGCTGCCCTTGGCCATGGGGGTGGGGGTGGAAAAGGGGTGAGGGGGACAGGGATGAAACAGGCCATATTCCTACCGTCGCTGTCATCCAGTAGCCCCTGGCTGTCCTTCAGAGGGGGCACAGGTGGAGAAAGAGGCACAGTCCCTGGCTGTGGTCCCTGGAGTGGGTATACACGTGTGAGTGTGTGCAGATGTGGAGGTGAGTATGCAAGCGAAGTGCATGTGTGTGCATGGATGTATTACAAGTGTGTACGTGGGGGTGAGTGTGCATGTCTGGGTGTGAGTGTGCCTGAGACTGCATGCATGTGTGTGAGTGCGTGTTTGAGTGTGTCATTACTAGTAGGCGAGTGTTATGTGAGTGCTATGTGCACGAGGGGTATGCGTAAATAGGTATGGATAAGTGTGCCATTGTGTGCTAGTGTAGAGATACTAGTGCATGTGCGTGTATGTGAGTGTACATGTGTGTTTCTACTTGTGTGAGCGTGTGTGTCAGTATGCCTGGGCCATGGGGGAGAAGCGCATGTGTGTGCATCTGCAGGTGCGTTTGCAGGCAGGTGTGTGTGTGTGTGTGTGTGTGTGTGTGCATGACTGTGAGTGTGTCAGTATTGTGGCTGATTGTGTACACGTTTGTGAGTATATGCAGGTCTGTGTGAGTATGGGTTGTGAATGTGTGAGTGTGTATGTGTGTACATGTAAGGGTGTCCTAGAGGGGATGACACCTGGGTTAGCTTTGCTGAGGCCAGGAGAGGCCCTGACAAGAAGAAAGGCTGGGAGGTGGCAACAGGTAGCCCGGAGGAGCCACAGAAGATGGGGCCGCAATGCGAGGCTGAGAAGCCTGGACTTTCTCCTAGGGCAGTGGGGAGCCACAGACAGTTTAGAGCAAGGGAGGAGACAGGCCAGGTTGGTTGCAAATATCCCTTTGGGGCTAATGTAGAGGATGGGCAGGGTGCAAGACTGGAGGCTGGGAGGCCAAGGAGGAGGCTAGGCCAAGGTGCAGCTGAGGGAGGAGGAGGCCTGAGCTGGGGCCGGGTGGACAGGGAGGAGGGCTGATCAGAAAACAGACATTAGGGTGAGAATGGATGGGGGGCCTGTTGACTCACTGGTTGAGGGAGGGGTGGGGATTGGGGACAAGTTCCAGGGTCTGCAGCAGTGAGAGGCTGGGGGGGACCAAGGAGGCACTGGGGACGGCCCTTCCCCTGAGGAAAGAGGAGTCCCCAGGAGCCATCGTTCCTGCACACACATCTCCAAATCTGCTACAAGGAAGATGGGACCTGAGAGGAACAAGCCACCTCTCTCAGCTCTTAAAACCCAGGGGAGGGGCTTAGTTCAGCACAAGGGCAAGTGTTCCCAAGCTCAGAGATGTCCCAAGACAGGGCTGGTAGGTGTCTGGAGGAGTGAGTTCTCTATCAAAGGGGACATGTCAGCGAAGACAGGGAGGCTACAGGGTGCATCCTGCTGGGAGCCAGCTCACCAGGGAGCAGCTGGTCAAAGGGGAAGATATTTTCCTTCTTGAGCCCCAAAGTCAGGGTGTGGGCTGGTTTGTGAGGGGTGGGAATGGCTTCCTGGGCCCCTGACCCCAGGGCTCTCTCTTTTTTTTTTTTTTTTTTTTTGAGACAGAGTCTCGCTCTGTCACCCAGATTGGAGTACAATGGCGCAATCTCGGCTCACTGCAACCTCTGCCTCCTGGGTTCAAGCAATTCTCCTGCCTCAGCCTCCCAAGTAGCTGGGATTACAGGCACGCGCCACAACACCTGGCTAAATTTTGTATTTGTAGTAGAGATGGGGTTTCACCATGTTGTTCGGGCTGGTCTCGAACTCCTGACCTCAGGTGATCTGCCCACCTTGGCCTCCCAAAGTGCTGGGATTACAGGCAGGAGCCACTGTGCCCGGCCACCAGGCTTCTCTTGTTACTGATATCAGGACCTGTTGCAGCGTCCTGACTGCACAGACAGACACTCCCTCGCTCACCGCTGCTTTGACTGCCCAGGGCTGCCTGTTGGTGGATTTCAGCCTAGCCCTGTGGCACCTGGACAGCCATGGAGTGGGACGGCAGTCACATGGGTTTCTGTCTGTGCTCCAGCAAAGCAGGGCCCCCAGTCCCCACCAGTGACTACTGTCCGCTGTCCACTGGGTAGATGGGCCACAGGTTCATCTGACTGTAAAGGGCACAAAAATCTGGGGCTGGGGCCGGGCGCAGTGGCTCACGCCTGTAATCCCAGCACTTTGGGAGGCCGAGGTGGGTGGATCACTTGAGGTCAGGAGTTAGAGACCAGCCTGGCCAACATAGTGAAACCCCGTCTCTACTAAAAATAAAAAAAATTAGCTGGGCGTGGTGGTGGGCGCCTGTAATCTCAGCTACTCGAGAGGCTGAGGCAGGAGAATCACTTGAACCTGGGAGGAGGAGGTTGCAGTGAGCAGAGATCGCACCATTGCACTCCAGCCTGGGCAACAAGAGCGAAACTCCGTCTCCAAAAAAAAAAAAAAAATCCGGGTCTGAACTGCCTGCTAGCTCCAGGGCATGGGGGACAGAGTCAGGATCATCTACTTGTCCCGCCTTGTTCCTCTCCTGTGGCTGGAATCTCACCTGTTCTCAGGTGTGGGTGAGAGTTGGAGGGTCACCCGTCTGTGCCCCAGTTGTTCCTTTCTGGAGATTGGAGTTTCAGGTGTGGGGTGACAATGGCAGGTTCGTCCATCTGAGCCCACTGTTTTCCTTTGGAAGCTGGTTTCTCACCTGTTCTCAGGTGCGCGGAAGTCATAGTTGCCTCCATCTGTGCCTCCCTGTTCTTCTCCAGCGGCGGGATTCTCCATCTGTTTTGAGTGTGTGGCTGACAGTCAGGGCCACTACCTGTGCCCCATCACAGCCTCCTAGGCCTGGGCGCTGCACCTGTGCAGCTGCTGCTGGGCCCAGGATGCTGATCTCCATGCGGTCCTCGCTGTGGCCCCGGCTCCTGGGGTGGGGGCCTGTGGACATGGCCGACAGCCACTGGCATTACACCCTTCACCCAGGAGGCCTGAGCTAACATGAATCCAGGGACCCCAGAGTCCTGGCTACCTCCCAGCCTGTTTCCCTCCCTGCTCGCCGCTGCCCCTGCAGGGAGCCTCCTCCAGCCTGGTGGTCAAGTTCGCCGACACGGACAAGGAGCGGACACTCCGGCGCATGCAGCAGATGGTGGGCCAGCTGGGCATCCTGACGCCATCCCTCACACTGCCCTTCAGCCCCTACAGTGCCTACGCCCAGGCTGTGAGTGACCCAGTGACAGCTTCGGGGGTCTGGCTCCGTCTCTCTCAGTCTCCGTCTACTCTCTTTCGGGGGCTCCTGCCTCTTGGCCCATCTCCCGCCTCTCCCTCCATCTCCCTGACTCAGGGTCCTCTCCTGGCATGGCTGAACCCCAACTCCAAATTAAGACCAAGCTCAGACCAAGCCCCCCCCCTAAATCCAGAAGACTGAGCCCTAATCTCACATTAACAACCAATCTTGGACCAGAACCTGGCTATGCCCCACATCTAAATTAGGCCCAATTCTGGCTGAACCTCCAAATCCAGACTGACCCCAAACTGAGACCTGACCTGATCAAGCTCCACCCTGGCTTAGACCTGGTCCCAAGTTGAGCCCCAGCTCCTGACTGAACCTTGATCCCAGGCTGAGCCTCAATTTCTAACTAAACCCTCATCCTAGATGGAGCCTTGATCTCAGTCTGAGCCTCACTTTGTAACTGAGCCTTGATCCTAGATTGAGCCTTAGGCCCAGGCTGAGCCCCAACTCCTGACTAGATTCAGCCCTGATCTCAGCCCGAGCCTCACTTCCTAACTGATCCCTGCTCCCAGGCTGAGCCTTAATCCCAGGCTGTGTTCCGATTCCTAACCGATCCCTGCTCCCACGCTGAGCCTTGATCCCAGTCTGAGCTCCAATTCTGATCTCAGCCTGAGCCAAAATACCCAGCCTGACCTTCTCACTAGTAACTGGGGGACAAAGCCTCCCCTCATAAGCCATGATCTCAGGGCAGATGTCACCCCAACTGTGACATCTCTTCACCCCCAGCTCATGCAACAGCAGACAACAGTCCTGTCCACCTCGGGCAGCTACCTGAGTCCCGGCGTGGCCTTCTCACCCTGTCACATCCAGCAGATAGGCGCCGTCAGCCTCAACGGGCTGCCCGCCACACCCATCGCTCCTGCCTCTGGTGAGCCTCCTCCAGGCGCCCAAGGATGGGTGGGCAGGGCCGGAGCCAGAACCGGCCTCCCCATGACCCTCTTCCACTCTGCAGGGCTGCACTCACCCCCGCTGCTGGGCACCACTGCCGTGCCTGGCCTCGTGGCTCCCATCACCAATGGCTTTGCAGGTGTTGTGCCCTTTCCAGGTGGGCATCCCGCCCTGGAAACCGTCTATGCCAATGGCCTTGTGCCCTACCCAGGTAAATCGGGGTGGTCCTCTGGGGCCTAGGAGAGTGGCGGGGAATAAAGGTGGTGTTTCCGGAACAAGTATGAGTCCCTACGTCAGGGAGTAGGGCACATGAGTCCCAGGGCACATGAGTCCCAGTGCCCAGGGAACAGAAAGGCAGGAAAAAGGTGTCTCAGCTGAGCAGATAAGAGCTGTGGACACAGGAAGGGAGGCCGTGGCAGGGTAGTAACACATTAAAACGGTGCATCTGGATGTTTCTGGGCTTAAATTCCAGTTCAGTGACCCTGGATCGGCTCTTTACATCCCTGAGTCTCAGTTTGCTCATCTGGGAAATGGCGCGGATAACATCAGTAGCCTCAGGGGGTTGCATTGACAATTTAATCCGTGTGCAAAAGGCTTCACACAGGGTCTCACTCTGTCACCCAGGCTGCAGTGCAGTGGCACAGTCTTGGCTGACTGTAACCTCCACTTCCCAGGTTCAAGTGATTCTCCTGCCTTAGCCTCCCAAGTAGCTGGGATTACAGGCACGTGCCACCACGCCCGGCTAATTTTTGTATTTTTAGTAGAGACGGGGTTTCACCATGTTGGCCAGGCTGGTCTCGAACTCCTGACCTCAGGTGATCCACCTACTGCGCCCAGCCCATAAATCTTAATTATTCATCTGTATCATTTGGGGAGATATCAATGCCTGGATTCATTCATTTATTCATTCAATACAGAATGAATGGCCCACTGATCTAGGCGGCACCTGCTTTCATGAAGCAGAGGTCCTTCCTTTCTCTGTGCTACACCTACAATTTTAGGGCAAACATCTTCCAACATCTAATTTATGTGAAGTAAGTTATCTGTCTTTCCACCATGTAGGATAATTTGTTTCTAACTTTTTATTTTTTAAATTATTTTTATTTATTTAGTTTTAGAGACAGTGTCTCACTGTGTCACTCAGGCTGGAGTGCAGTGGTGTCGTCACAGCTTGCTGCAGCCTCCATCTCTGGGGCTTAAGCAATCCTCCCACCTCGGCCTTCCTTGTAGCTGGGACTACAAGCATGCACCATCACGCCCGGCTAATTTTTAAATTTTTGTACAGACGGGATCTTGCTATGTTGCCCAGGCTGGCCTCAAATTCCTGGGCTCAAGCAATCCACCCACCTCGGCCTCCCAAAGTGCTGGGATCATAGGTGTGAGCCACTGCGACTGGCCTTAACATTTTATTTTGAAATGATTGGAGGTTCACAGGAAGTTACCAGAATACCACAGAGCAATCCCAGGTACCCTTCACACAGCTTCCCTGATGGCAACAGTTTATCTAATCACAGGTCACTGTCAAACCCAGGAAACTAACACTGGCACCATACAATTCATTCAACTCCAGATGGTATTCAAATTTCACCATTTATTTATTTAGCAACAGAGTCTCACTCTGTTGCCCAGGCTGGAGTGCAGTGGCGTGATCATAGCTCACTGCAGCCTTGAACTCTTGAACTCCTGGGCTGAAGCAATCCTCTCACCTCTCACCTCAGCCTCCCGAGTCACTAGGACTACAGGCACGTGCCATTGTGTTTGGCTAATTTTTGATTTTTTTTTTTTTTTTTTTTTTTAAGAAATGAGGGTCTTAGCCGGGTGTGGTGGCTCACGCCTGTAATCCCAGCAATTTGGGAGGCTGAGGTGGGCGGATCACGAGGTCAGGAGATGGAGACTATCCTGGCTAACACGGTGAAACCCCATCTCTACTAAAAAATACAAAAAAAAAAAAAAAAAGAAATGAGGGTCTTGCTATATTGCCCAGGCTGGTCTCAAACTCCTGTGCTCAAGCGATCCTCCTGCCTCGGCATCCCAAAGTGTTGGGATCACAAGCGTGAGCTACCGCACCCAGCTGATTTCACGACTTTTTGCATGCACTCTGTGCATGTGTATGTGTGTGTGTGCAGGGGCAGTTAATTGCCATTTTGTCACAGATGCAGACTTGTGTATCTCCCACAGTGAAGATACAGAACTGCTTCTTGCCCACAAAGTGAACTTCCTGTCACCCCTTTGGAGTCACAGTCCCCACCACTATCCACTGCCCTCTAGCACACTCTCCATTCGAGCAGAATTGTTTGGTTGAATTTTTCCCCAGAATCATCAGCTTTGGTGGCCTGGACAACCTCTTCCCTCCCCCTCCCCCTTTCCCTAGCGGTAGCAGGAAGGCTACAGCTGGATGGGGGAGCCACAGGGTGTCTGATGAGCAAACTCATGTGGAGAGGGAGAAGGGGCAGGGGATGGGGACAGGTGGTGATGTGAGGGGGAGGCTGAAGTCCTGGTGAATCCAGGGAGTAGAGAGGAGTGAAGGGTCCCCTTAGGAGGCAAAGGGGTCGGGAGAGGGATAGGGAGAGGGAGATGGGGACGATGGTGAACTCTCTCTGGAGTCCCACAAACCCGGATTCCAGTTCAGCTTCTGCCATTTGCTATCTGAGTGGCCCTGTGCAAGTGGCTTCACCTTCCTCGGCCTCAGCTTCCTGGTCCTACAGAGGGTTTAGCACAGAGGAGAAGCTGGGCGGGGTGTTTGTTGCTGTCTTTCCGGCTCTTAAGGATCGGGGGTGGATGGAAGACTTCTGCTGCTCCCGCCCCACTCAGCCCCTCTGTCTGCCCGCAGCTCAGAGCCCGACTGTGGCCGAGACACTGCATCCTGCCTTCTCCGGAGTCCAGCAGTACACAGGTAGGAGGCAGCCTGCGTGCCCGCGCTGGGTCCTGGCCCCGCCCCCGCCTAGGGCCCCGCCCCCAGGGCCCGCCCCGGACTTGTCGTTCTTCTGTGCCTAGCACGCCTCCTACCTCCGGCCCCGCCCCTCAGGGCCCGCCCTTAGCCCCTTGTCCTATATTCAACCCCTGGCCCTGTTAATGGTCCCACTCCACCACCACCTATACCCGCAGACAGGACCCTCCCTTGTTCTTTAAGGACAGCGCTTACCCATGGCCTCACCCTCTCATGTTCTGTGTTGGGAGAGGGAATTCCCCTTGACCAACGTCTCTAGCTCTGACCCAACCCCAGCTCTCGGCCCTGCCCCTTACCCTCTCTCCTGCAGCTCCTAGCCCCGCCCCTCACGTCCTGCCTTTACGCTAACCACGCCTCTCTGACAAAGCCCCGCCCCTACCTCTGGCTCTACTTCTTAAGGCCTGGCTGTGACCCCGCCCTCTGCTGCGCCCCTCCCCTCAACTCATGGTCCTGCCCGCATAGCCCTCCATCAAGTCATGGCCCCGCCCCGCTCATGCCCTTCATCCCGGTCTTGCCCCCGCCCTCCACTGTGACTCCACCCCTCAAGCAATGGTCCCACCCACTCTGGACTGTCCTGTAGCCTTGGCCCCGCCCTCTGCTGTGGCCCAACCCCTATACCATCCCCTCACGCCATGGGGTCCGCCCCCACCCCCCGATCCCCGCCCCGTCTCGGTATTGGCCCTGCCCTCCACCATGGCTCCGCCCCTCAGGCAATAGCCCCGCCCCATTTCGTCTGTGATCTTGGCCCCGCCCTCTGACCTGGCCCCGCCCCAAACCCTCCCCACAAAGGCCATGATCACAGCCACTCCGCCTTGGCCCCACCCTCTCTTATGGCCCCGCCCCCTCCCCGCCCAGCCGCCCAGGCCGCCCACGTGGCCTCACGCCCCTCCTCGCCCTGTGTCTCGCTCCGGTCTCCGCAGCCATGTACCCCACCGCGGCCATCACGCCCATCGCGCACAGCGTCCCCCAGCCGCCGCCCCTCCTGCAGCAGCAGCAGCGAGAAGGTGAGGCGGCCGCGACCTCCCCTGGGCGCCAGCCCCACCCTCTGCCCGCCCTGTCCACCTGCAGGCTCCGTGCCTGGCCCGGGCCTCTGGGACCCGCGGGGCTGAGAGTGCGGCCTGGGGGCTGGACAGGCCAGAGTTGAGTCCCGGTGCAGCTGCTGACCCCTGGGAATCTCCCTCTCTGTTTCCTCCTCCCAAAAGAGAACCATGCTCGCCCCGACCCCGTAGGAATAGCAGTGACTTCCTACCAGCCCTCTCCAGAACCAAGAGTGATTCTCTGGATTTTTTGGAAAGGAAACCCTTTTTGAGGCTGGGGCATGGCACGATGAGGTATCAGGTAATGAGGCCTCCCCAGTAAAGCCAAGGCTGTCGAAGGAGGGAGGGATTCGATTCTGGAGTCTGACAGTCAGGGTTCAAATCCACACAGTTCTTGCCATGTGCGGTAGCTCCCGCCTGTAATTACATAGCGTTTTGGGGGCCAAGATGGGAGGATCACTTGAGCCCAGGAGTCCAAGACCAGCCTGGCTTAGCAAGACCTCATATCTACAAAAAAATAAAAATTGGCCAGGTACAGTGGTGTGCACCTGTAGTCCCAGCTACTCAGGAGGCTGGGGCAGGAGGATCACTGAGCCCAGGAGGTCAAGGCTTCAGTGAGCTACTATCTCCCCACTGGACTCCAGCCTGGGTGAGAGAGCAAGACTACATCTCAAAAAAAAAAAAAAAAAAAAAAAAAAAAAAAATGCCGGGCGCGGTGGCTCACTCCTGTAATCCTAGCACTTTGGGAGGCCGAGGTGGGCGGATCACGAGGTCAGGAGATCGAGACCATCCTGGCTAGCACAGGGAAACCCTGTCTCTACTAAAAAATGGAAAAAATTAGCCAGGCGTGGTGGCGGGCGCCTGTAGTCCCGGCTACTCGGGAGGCTGAGGCAGGAGAATGGCGTGAACCCAGGAGGTGGAGCTTGCAGAGAGCTGAGATTGGGCCACTGCACTGCAGCCTGGGCAACAGAGCAAGACTCCATCTCAAAAAAAAAAAAAGAAAAAAATCCCAAGCTGGTAATAACCCAAGTGTTCATTAGCAGGAGGTAAATGGATAAATAAATTAGGATGGAGCCGCACGATGGAGCACTATACAGCAGTGAAAAAGGATAAGTAGCCAATACTCACAACAACATGGAGTAACTTCACAGGCAGAATATTGAGTGAAAGAAGCCAGATACAAAAGAATTCACTTAAATGAAGTTTTAAAACAGTAGGCCAATCAAGGTGGCTCACGCCTGTAATCCAAACATTTTGGGAGGCTGAGGCAGGTGAATTGCCTGAGCTCAGGAGTTCGAGACCAGCCTGGCAAACGTGACGAAACCCTGTCTCTACTAAAAATTCAAAAAATTAGCCAAACGTGGTGGTGTGCGCCTGTAACCCCAACTACTGGGGAAGCTAAGGCACAAGAATTGGTTGAACCTGGGAGGCAGAGTTTGCAGTGAGTCAGGATTGTGCCACTTCATTCCAGTGTGGGTGACAGAGCAAGACTCTGTCTCGAAAAAAATAATAAAAATAAAAATTAAAAAAATATGGTCAAGTGCAGTGGCTCACACCTGTAACCCCAGCACTTTGGGAGACTGAGGTGGGCGGATCACCTGAGGTCAAGAGTTCAAGACCAGCCTGGCCAACATGGTGAAACCCTGTCTCTACTAAAAATACAAAAATTAGCCAATCATGGTGGCGTGTGTCTGTAATCCCAGCTATTGGGGAGGCTGAGGCAGGAGAATCTCTTGAACCAGGAGGCGGAGGTTGCAGTGAGCCAAGATTGTGCCACTGCACTCCAGCCTGGGCATCAGAGCGAGACTCCATCTCAAACATAAATAAATAAAATTTAAAAAATAAAAACAGGGGAAAGCTGGCTGGGTGTGGCGGCTCGCTCCTGTAATCCAACACTTTGGGAGGCCAAGGCAGGAGGGTCACTTGAGCCCAGGAGGTCAAGGCTGCAGTGAGCCAAGATCATGCCACTGCACTGCAGCCTGGGCAACAGAGGGAGACCCTGTCTCAAAACAACAACAACAAAATCAAAAACCTTTATCAGTGACATGTTAAGAGAAAAGAAAGATGGGAACCTAGTAGAAATGGTAGCACTGTTTTCTACATGTTATGTGGTTTAGAAATGCATGAGACTACAATAAATACCGTGCTTGGCCTTGGAGAAGACCTAGAATGTGCACGCGGAAACGGCATCGAAAGGGTTGTTGCATGTGACTGTGAAACGGTGGAGGGAGGGTTGTCTGAAATCAGACAGACAGCATGACCCCGGATGGGGAAGGCGCAGCTCACAGCACACTGGGGGAGCTGTCGGAGGGTGTGTGGCATGCAGCGTGTATTTTCTTCTGAAGGTCAGTGCAGCTGGATGTGGTTTTCAGCGGTCGCCGACAGTTTTTGGTGGGGATGAAGCAGTGCACGAACAAATGCAAAATGCGGGTTATGCTCAAAATTGTTCAGTCACATTGGAACAAACTTGCATTTCAAGAACAAGCATTGGCTGGATGCAGTGGCTGACACCTGTAATCCCAGCACTTTGGGAGGCTGAGGCAGGCAGATCGCCTGAGGTTGGGAGTTCGAGACCAGCCTGGACAACATGGCGAAACCCTGTCTCTACCAAAAATACAAAAATTAGCTGGGCGTGGTGACGCATGCTTGTAATCCCAGCTACTCAGGAGGCTGAGGCAGGAGAATCTCTTGAACCTGGGAAGCGGAGGTTGCGATGAGCCAAGATCACACCATTGCACTCCAGCCTGGGCAACAAGAGCAAAACGCCATCTCAAAACAAACAAACAAAACAAAAGAAAACAAGCATTGGCCAGGTTCAGTGGCTGACACCTGTAATCCCAGCACTTTGGCAGGGCAAGGCAGGATTGCTTGAGGCCAGGAGTTCAAGACCAGCCTGGGCAACATAGTGAGACCCCATCTCTACAAAAAAATTAAAAGTTAGCCAGGCATGGTGGTGCGTGCCTGTGGTCCCAGCTACTTGGGAGGCCAAAGTCGGGGGACTGCTTGAATCTAGGAGTTAGAGGCTGCAGTGAGCTATGATTGTGCCACTGCAATCCAGCCTGGGTAACAAAGAGACCCTGTCTCTTAAAAAAAATATCCATTGCTGGCAAGGGCAGGGATTCCTCTTGTTGCGGGGTGGGAATGGAAGAAGTTCATTTTTAGCTTTGGGATTAGTAGCAGATTTGAGGGACTGTTTAAGGCTTCAGATGAACAAGGTTTTAAATGCTATTGTTATTTATAGTTTTTATATTAGCCATCCATCAGGGATTTGGAGAGGGGACAATTTAGAGGATTATTTGTAACTTAAAAATAATTATTTATGGTTGGTATATTATGTTGTAGTTTAATTATCTGTAGTTTTAGGGTATCTGGGACTGGGGACCAGAGAATTATCTTTTTATTTCACCTGATTTTGTTTCTGCATCATCTGAGTTTTGAAAATTATCCAAGGACTGAGGAGTTATCCCTAGCTGGGGTTTGAGAAAGGGAAATTTAAAAAAAAAATTTTTTTTTGGCTAGACGCAGTGGCTCACCCCTGTAATCCCAGCACCTTGAGAGTCTGAGGAAGGAGGATCGCTTGAGCCCAGGAGTTCCAGACTAGCCTGGGCAACATAGCGAAACATCTACAAAAATTAGCCAGGCTGGGTGCAGTGGCTCACGCCTGTAATCCCAGCACTTTGGCAGGCCAAGGCGGGCAGATCACTTGAGGTCAGGAGTTCGAGACCAGCCTGGCCAACATGGTCAAACCCTGTCTCTACTAAAAATACAAAAATTATCTGGGCGTGGTGGCGGGCACCTGTAGTCCCAGCTACTTGGGAGTCTGAGGCAGGAAAATTGCTTGAACCCGGGAGGCGGAGGTTGCAGTGAGCCGAGATCACGCCACTGCACTCCAGCCTGGGCGAGAGAGTGAGACTCCATCTCAAAAATAAAAAAATAAAAAATAATTAGCAAGGCATGGTGGCTGAACACCAGAGTTTTAGAAATGAGTTTTATTTTAGAGACTTTATTATTATTATTATTATTATTATTGCGAAGATATTACCAAGTTTCCTTATTCTCCACATCCAGCTCATCTGACTTTTGTAAATGATCCGGAGTTTGAAGTTTAGGGAGGGATTTTCTGGAGGGTGGCCTTCCTTGGGGTTTTCAGGTATCTGGGTTCAGAGATCGAGGGTTGATCTGGGCTTTTGGGAGCAGGGGATCCCCTGGGTCTTGTCAGTTGCCTGGAGTCTGAGGACCATTTTGGTGCGGAGTAGCCCAGTGTGAGATCGTACTGTGCAGGCAAGGGGTGGGTGTGTCCTGTCTCCCTCCCCAGCCCGTGCCCAGGCCCCTTCTTTCTGGGTGTCTGAGGCACCCCTCTCCCGACAGCTGGAGAAGCCAGATGCAGGCTCCAGACCTGTGCCCCTCCCCTGGGGGGGTTCGCCTCCTCTCCTTGGGGGCTTTATGTCTTTCTCTCCCCCACCTGCAGGTCCCGAGGGCTGTAACCTGTTTATCTACCACCTCCCCCAGGAGTTTGGAGACACGGAGCTGACGCAGATGTTCCTACCCTTCGGCAATATCATTTCCTCCAAGGTGTTTATGGATCGAGCTACCAACCAGAGCAAGTGTTTCGGTGAGTGGCCGCCGACGCCACCCCTCCCTATCCACCTCCCTCGCCTGCCCCCTGACAGGGAATGGGAGGGTTTTGGTCAGCCTCGGGACAGGGCTGTGCTGAAATAATCACATTCACCATCAGAACCAGCATGTGGCCGGGCACGGTGGATCACGCCTGTGATCCCAGCACTTTCTTTGTTTTAGTTTTTTTTTTGAGACAGAGTCTTGCTCTGTCGCCCAGGCTGGAGTGCAGTGGTGCGATCTCGGCTCACTGCAAGCTCTGCCTCCCGTGTTCACGCCATTCTCCTGCGTCAGCCTCCGAGTAGCTGGGACTACAGGCGCCCGCCACCACGCCCAGCTAATTATTTTTATTTTTATTTTTATTTTTGTATTTTTAGTAGAGACGGGGTTTCACAGTGTTAGCCAGGAAGGTCTCCATCTCCTGACCTCGTGATCTGCCCGCCTCGGCCTCCCAAAGTGCTGGGATTACAGGCGTGAGCCACTGCGCCCGGCCAATCCCAGCACTTTGAGAGGCTGAGGTGGGCGGATAGCTTGAGTCCAGGAGTTCAAGACCAGCCTGGGCAACATAATGAGACCCCGTGTTTACAAAAGACAGTGTTTTTAATTAGCTGAGCTTAGTGGCGTGTGCCTGTAGTCCCAGCTACTCAGGAGGCTGAGGTGTGAGGATCGCTTGAACCCAGGAGTTCAAGACTAGCCTGGGCAACATAGCAAGACCCCATTTCTACAAAAAATACAAAAAAAAAATTAGCCAGGCTTGGTGGTGCACACCTGTAGTCTCAGCTACTCGGGAGATGGAGGTGGGACCATCCCTTGAGTCCGTGAGGTCGAAGCTGCAATGAGCCATGATCACACCACTGCATTCCAGCCCAGACAACACAGCAAGACCCTGTCTCATACAAAAAACAAAAACGGCTAGGCGCGGTGGCTCACGCCTTGTAGTCCCAGCACTTTGGGAGGCTGAGGTGGGGGATCACGAGGTCAGAAGATCGAGACCATCCTGGCTAACACAGTGAAACCCCATCTCTACTAAAAATACAAAAAAATTAGCTGGGCGTGGTGGTGGGTGCCTGTAATCCCAGCTACTTAGGAGATTGCAGCAGGAGAATCACTAGAACCCAGGAGGTGGAGGTGGAGGTTGCAGTGAGCCGAGATCGCGCCATTGCACTCCAGCCTGGGCGATAAAGCAAGACTCCGACTAAAAAAAAAAAAAGGACTGAGGCCTGAATGAGGAGCACCAGGCGTGAGAAATCTGGGGGAAGAGTGTCCCAGGCAGAGGGAACAGCCCATGCAAAGGCCCCGAGGCAGGACCGCGCCTGACGTGTTGGAGGAGCAGTGAGGAGGCCCATGTGGCTGGAGCACAGTGAGGAGGGGAGAGAGGGAGGAGGGGGAACGTGGAGAAGGGACAGAGGAGGGTGTCCAGGGCCTTGTGGGCCTCAGGGAGGACTTCCTTGTACCCAAAGACAGAGGACATTAAGGCTCTGAAAAGGGCTGCAATTTGTCCAAAGTCACACAGCGGGAAAGAGGTAGAAGAACCTAGAGTAGAACCAGACTCTTTTTTTTTTTTTTTTTTTTTTTGAGACAGAGCTTCGCTCTCGTTGCCCAGGCTGGAGTGTAATTGCCCAATCTCAGCTCACCGCAATCTCTGCCTCTCGGGTTCAAGTGATTCTCCTGCCTCAGCATCCTGAGTAGCTGGGGTTACAGGCACCCGCCACCATGTCTGGCTAATTTTTGTATTTTTAGTAGAAATGGGGTTTCACCATGTTGGCCAGGCTGGTCCCAAACTCCCGACCTCAGGTGATCCACCCGCCTCGGCCTCCCAAAGTTCTGGAATTACAAACATGAGCCTAGCCAAAGGCCATACTCTTCACTTCACACTGTCCTGTTTAAAGGGTCAGCCCTTGACTTTTTTTTTTTTTTTTTGAAATGGAGTCTTGTGCCATCAGTGCGATCTCGGCTCACGCAAGCTTCATCTCCCAGGCTCAAGCGATTCTCCTGCCTCAGCCTCCTGAGTAGATGGGATTACAGGTGGACACTACCATGCCCAGCTAATTTTTGTATTTTTAGTAGAGACGGGGTTTGACCATGTTGGCCAGGCTGGTCTCAAACTCCTGACCTCAGGTGATCTGCCCGTCTTGGCCTCCCAAGGTGCTGGGATTACAGGCGTGAGCCACCGCACCTGGCCATGGGGTGGAGTATTTCTGGTGGCCTCTGGACAGAGACTGGAGCAGAGGCACTGACAGGGATGGAGAGAAAGAGACAGACAGAGATGAGACAGAAGGAGAGGGAGAGGAAGAAAAGACTGAAGACAGATAGAGAACGAGAGAGAGAGAGAGAGACAGGGAGAGAAACAGAGACAGTTGGCTGGGCATGGTGGTATGGGCCTGTGGTCCCAGCTACTCAGGAGGCTGAGGCAGGAGGATCTCTTGAGCCAAGGAGGTCAAGGCTGCAGTGAGCTGAGATTGCGCCACTGCACTGCAGCCTGGGTGACAGGGTGAGACCCTGTCCCCTCTCCCTTCCGCAAAAAAAAGAGAGAGACAAGGATGCAGACACACAGAGTCAGCTGGAGACACAGATCCTGGCTGGACAGAGGGCTTGGAAGGAGGAAGGCATCCTCCTGAGGGAAGGTGGGGAGAAGGTGGCCCTCCAGGACCCTTGGAAGCCCCACCTGGCCCCTATACCAGCTGGGAAGTCTCAGCACAGCCGACCCCAAGATAAGGAGTGAGTGCCCCGTCCTCAGAGGTATACAAGTCCAGAGGTGTCAGAACAAAGCCAGGGCTGCTGTGTGTCCTCTGCCACACACACCCTGGCCTGTGCAGGTGTGCACGCAGGCCTGCTCAGGACCCCGTGAGCCGGGAAGCCAGGGCCACAGCATAGGAACAAGCCGAGGACACCCGCAGCGCCAACCATGGAGGTCCACCCTGGTTTCTGCAGGCTTCGTGAGCTTTGATAACCCGGCCAGCGCCCAGGCAGCCATCCAGGCCATGAACGGCTTCCAGATCGGCATGAAGAGGCTCAAAGTCCAGCTGAAGCGGCCCAAAGACCCAGGACACCCCTACTGACCGCGCCCACAGCCGCCCTGAGGCTGTAGGCATGGCCCAGGTGAGCCGCCAGGCGGCCCCACCCCCGCCCAAGCCCCCGTCTTGTCTGAAACCCCCTCCCGCGGCCCACTTCATGCTCCAAACCCTCCCCAGGTGGGGTGATGCTTCGAGAGGCTACAAGAAACCTCTGGGTTGGGTTGGCGGGGACAGAGCTGGATGTAGACACCCCCAATCCCCCTGTGGTTGGGGCTGGAGCAGAGGGTGGGAGTGGGGTAGGGACTGAGGTGAGCCAGGGCCCAGTGAGGTCGGTCAGGGAATCCTTCCCGGAGAAGGCTTTGAGGGATGAATAGAAGTTCACCTGAGAGGCCAGGTTTGCTCTGGGGGTGGGGGTGCGGTGGGGAGGGGGTTCTGTCCTGTCCTATGAATCTGTTTTCCCTGCTGAAAAACCCAACACCAGACGGAAATGCCAAGTGCCCACCCCAGATCCCAAACCCTAAGGTTGGACCCCAGCTCGGAACCAGGACTGGAGCGTGGAAGGTGGGGACAGTACTCACAGCCCAGTCCAGTTGGCATTGACAGCTTCCAGTGTCCCTGCTCCATTTCCACCAGTTCCCCTGGGACAAGCGGCCCCTCACTGGGTGTCATTCCTACCCAATGAGTTGATGGAAAAGTGGGATTCCTGCCCCACCCACCATCACTCAAGAAAAACAAGCAAAACAAAACCCAGAGTGTATTTTGCCATCAGGGCAAACCACTTTCTCAACATTTTTTTTGTGGGGGGATGAAAGTAAACCTCGTGGGGCCACTGTGGAAACTTAACCGTGGGTCTCAAACCTTGATGAGCCTCATCTGTAAAATGGGTTCAAGAAAGTCATCTCCCCAGAGACGGCGGAAACGGTCTACCTAGGGAACAGAGTGGGGCATCTTTTCACATCCGAGCCCAGAACCCACCACCTAAAGAGTTCTGGATGATTTGTTGTGATTTTCTCTTCTTTTTCTTTTTATTTTTTTAAATCACTATCGCCGTCGTCATCAAAGAGCCTCGCCTAGGGCCTGGCACAGAGTAGGCGCTCAGTTAGAAGCTGTCTGGCCTTGTCACATTCTCCCGGGTCAGCACACACAGAGTTGGGAGTATTTAACTGCACAGAACGCACCTTCAGGAACTGCCAACCAGAAGCAAAATCCAAAGCTGCTCTCTGCGATCCCTTCACTTTTAACTCTCAGTCTGCACTTTTTTTTTTTTTTAACTGAGCATCTATTATGTGCTAGGCACTGTCCCAGTGCTCGGGGACGCAGCTGTGAATGAACAGAAATGGGGGATGGGAGACAGGGGAGAAACCCCCTTCACGGGCCTTAGATGGCAGGGGTTGGGGAAGGAGAGACAGAAAATAAACAGAAATATCTGTCCCCAGCTGCCAGAGGAGGAGGAAACGGGCTTGGTGATGGTGACATTAAGTTCTTTGAAAGCTGGGTTTGTTGGCCTCTGAACTCTGGCCTTTGTGGGATCTGTTCTTTTGGAAAAGATGGGAGCCCCTGGGTTCCTAGATCCCAGCCTGGCCGGGTGGAGTAGGGTGGGGAGGTGGCGTCCACCTGTGTGGCCCCGTTATCACTCCCTAACGCCCGTCCCTTCTCCCCCAGGTGAGGGGCCTTCCCATCCCAGGAGGGTTTTCTGCTTCCAACCGATCCAGGACTTTCCCATAAATTCCAACCGTTCTTTGGACACCAGCCCTTTCCTCCCCTCTTCTCCCCTTGCCCCGCCCCTCTACTGGAGGCCACCCGGAGTAGTGAGGGGCCTTTGGGGTCTGTCCTGGGGCAGGGGCAGGGGTGGGGGGAGGCTCCTGAATCGGGGACAGAAGTGTTCACACGCCCCCTGCTTTGGGAAACGCTCTCGCTTCTTCCCCACAAAACTTGGTAACTTCCCCAAACTAAATCACACCTTTTCCTATATATATATATGTGCATATATATATAGATCTATAGACAGTATATATATATTTTGAGTATGGATCATGGGACCAAACTTTTCCGACTTCCTTCCATCCGAGTAGAGTGACCCTGGGCCGGTCACTCAGTGGGGACACAGGAAGGGCTGAGGTTGGCGGGACCCCAGGCAACATGTACCAGGTGCCCCACCCCCACCCTCACCACCTCCCGGCTGGCACATCCCACCAGGAATCCGCCAACACAATATACCTCCAGGACTTTTGGCATCCCCCACCACCGGTTCTCCAGGGCCGTTGGGCTCTGCCAGCTTCAGTGTCCCTGGTCCCAGCCGCAGCCTCCAGACCCCCCCTCGCCCCTTCGTCCCACAGCCCTGCCCTCCCGGATGGATATAGGTACAACAGAGACGCTCTGGCCTGCCTCAGCCCTTCTCTGCTCCCTTGCCCGAGTCATAGCCTTACTCATGTGACCAATAGCCCTTAGCTTTCCGTCGGAGGGGGGGCGGACAGGGTTGAGGGGAACCCCTCTGCCCCTCACCACCCCCTCCCAAGGCCAGGCAGCCATCGTCCCTGCCTTCGAATCACCAGCCTCGAATTTAAGGTCTTGTAACCAGGATTGCCAAGCATAGCGGAAGACCCTACCCGCACCGGCCAAGCACCCCTTTAACTGGAGACGAACTTGATAATGACCTTCATACCTCTACAGAGATTTTTTTTCTTTTTTTCTGGTCTTTCTGAGCAGGTACAAGGAAGAAAAGAGAAGAAAAAGATGGGGGGAAAAATCAAACCACACTGGATTTTTGTTTCCTAGTTGGGAGTGGGGTGGGGTGGGGGGTCTTCGTGGGGATGCCTCTGTACAGCTGCCCAATCCGCGACACCCACGTCAAAGCACAGAATCAAGTTCGTTTGGGTATCCGGCAAGGCCTCTTACCAAATGAGGTGCCAGATAACTTAATAAGCTCAAAAGAAAAAAACATTTAAAAAGAAAAAAAAAAAAAAACAAGCATTTCCTTTTCTTTCTACCAAAATGTGTTGACTGACCCGGAGGGGGGGTGGTGGGGTGGGGGAAACCACACAGAAAAAAAAAAAAAAAGAAAAAAGAAAAAAAAATAGAAAAGAAAAAAAAATCTTCTGAACCAACTTGTTTCGATATTCCAGAGTTCGCTAATTGTTTCGAGCCTCCCCTCTAGCGTGCCTGTGTTCCGTGTGTCCCCGTGTGCAAGTGTGTGCCAATCTGCCTCGAGGGGGCCCCACCCGTGTCCGCGGCGCCCGCCGAGGCCCCCGAGGGCCTGCTTGGGAGTGCGTGCTGGTGTGCAGTTGTACGTGTCTTTCTGGTCCATGTTTACTGGCTGTAAATACCATTTTTATACTCCACATCGCAGACCTGCGTGATTTGTACAATGTACTTTATTTCTGCTACGAGTAATTTCATGAAGTTTCAACTTGCAAACTGACTTTTGGGACAAACCAACACACACGCAGAAAAGAAAGCAAAGAACTTGGAACTTTGGGTTGACTTGGTTTGAGTTTTGTGTCAAAGAAGATTTCCCGTGGCTGGAGAGGTTGGTGTTCCTGTTACGTGTTTCAGGTGAGAAGCAGCAAAGCGTCTTAATGTCCAAAACGCCTCTCTTTGGTCTGGAAAAAAAAAAAAAAAAAAAAAAAAAAAAAAACAACTAAAAATTTATTTAATAAAAGTTTTACTTGCTAAAGGGCTGACTCTCTTCTTTCTTTCCTCTCTGTCTTCCACACAGACCAAGCGTATCTGGCCCCATCCAGCGTCTGGGCTGGAGAGAAATTCAGGTTTAGGGTGAGGGGTTGAAGGAGGGGATATTCAGAGAAACCAAATATAGATATAGATACCAGGGTCCGGGCGTGGTGGCTCAAACCTGTAATTCTAGCGCTTTGGGAGGCCGAGGCAGGTGGATCACCAGAGGTTGAGAGTTCAAGACTAGCCTGACCAACATGGTGAAACCCCACCTCTACTAAAAATACAAAAAAAATAAATAACAAAAAAATTAGCCAGGCTTGGTGGCACACACCTATAATCCCAGCTACTCGGGAGGCTGAGGTATGAGAATCACTTGAACCCGGGAGTGAGAGGTTGCAGTGAGCCAACATTGTGTCCCCTGCACTCCAGCCTGGGTGACAGAGTAAGACTCTGTCTCAAAAAAAAAAAAAAAAAAAAAAAAGATACCAGCTCTAATGATTGGGTATCTGGGATCTGTCTGCTGAAGCCAGATGCATTTATTGATCATATTACAGCCATTTTGTTTGTTTGTTTTTTTGAGATGGAGTGTTGCTCTGTCGCCCAGGCTGGAGTGCAGTGGCATGATCTCGGCTCACTGCAGCCTCAACCTCCTGGGATCAAGCAATTCTCCTGTCTCAGCCTCCCGAGTAGCTGGGACTACAGGCGCCCACCACCACAGCCGGCTAATTTTTATATTTTTTGTAGAAATGGAGTCTCACTATGGTGCCCAAGCTGGTCTCTAACTTCTGGGCTCAAGTGATCTTCTGGCCTCTGCCTCCCAAAGCACTGGAATTACAGATGTGAGCCACCACCCACAGCCAGCAGTTGTTTAACTGAGATCACTCTGGTCTCTGTCCTCATGGAGACAGTCCAGTGGGGCAGAGAGATACTATAGAATGAACTATACAATTTTGAAAAAATGCAGGTGAAGTTCACATAACAGAATTTACCATTTTATTTATTGTTTTGTTTTGTTTTGTTTAAACAGGGTCTCACTCTGTTGCCCGGGCTGGAGTGCAGTGGTGCCATCTTGGCTCACTGCAATCTCCGCCTCCTGGGTTCAAGCGATTCTCCTACATCAGCCTCCCAAGTAGCTGGGATTAAAGGTGAGTGCCACCACACTTGACTAATTTTTGTATTTTTAGTAGACGTGGGGTTTCACCATGTTGGCCAGGCTGGTCTTGAACTCCTGGCCTCAAGTGATCCACCCACCTTGGCCTCCCAAAGTGCTGAGGTTACAGGCTTGAGCCACTGTGCCCAGCCAGCATTTACCATTTTACCCATTTAAAAGTGTACACTTCAGTGGTTTTTAGTGCATTCACAATGTGGTACCACTACCACCTCTAATTCCAGAACAGCCTATCACCCCAAAAGACATCCTGTCCCCATCAGCCGTCACTCCCTACCCCCTTCCCCACCCCCTTCCCCCCCGCCCCCACCGGGCACCTACGCATCCTCTTCCTATCTCTATGGGTCCACCTGTCCTGGACATTTCATAGAAATGAGATCACACAACAGGCGTTACCTCACGCCTGTAACCCCAGCACTTTGGGAGGCCGAGGCGGGTGGATCACCTGAGGTCGGGAGTTCAAGACCAGCCTGACCAACATGGAGAAACCCCATCTCTACTAAAAATATAAAATTAGCCGGATGTGGTGGTGCATGCCTGTAATCTCAGCTACTCGGGAGGCTGAGGCAAGAGAATCGCTTGAACCTGGGAGGCAGAGGTTGCGGTGAGCCGAGATCACGCCATTGCACTCCAGCCCGGGCAAGAAGAGTGAGACTGTGTAACTCCATCTCAAAAAGAGAGAGAAAGAAAGAAATAGAGAGAGAGAGAAGAAAGGAAAGGAAAGGAAAGGAAAGGAAGAAAGGAAAGAAAGAAATAGAGAAGGAAGGAAGGAAAGGAAGAAAAGGAAAGGAAAGGAAGAAAGGAAAGAGAAAGAAGAAAGAAAAAGAAAGAAAGAAGAAAGAAAGGAAAAGAAAGAAGAAAAAGAAAGAAAGAGAAAAAAGAAAGAAGAAAGAAAGATGGGATCACACACTGCATGGCCTTTCGTGTCTGGCTTCTCTCACTGAGCATGAGGTCCTCAGGGTTCATCCATGCTGTGGCCTGGGTCAGAGGCTCCTTCCTTTTCATGGCTAAGTAATATTCCAGTGTGTGGATGGGCCACACTGTCCTGATCTATCCTTCGGTAGATACGTGGGTTGCCTTTATGTCTTGGCTATTATGAGCCTGCTGCTCTGAGCTTCATGGACAGGTCCCTGCATGGACGTGTGTTTTTAGTTTTCCTGGGTAGACACTTAGGCGTGGAATTCCTGGGTCAAATAGTGGCTCCATGTTTGACCTTTGTGAGGAATTGCCAAATTGTTCTTCTTCTTCTTCTTCTTCTTCTTCTTCTTCTTCTTCTTCTTCTTCTTCTTCTTCTTCTTCTTTCTTCTCTCCTTCTTCTCTCCTTCTTCTCTCCTTCTTCTTCTTTCCTTCTTTCCTTCTTCTCCTTCTCCTCCTCCTTCTCCTCCTCCCCCTTCTCCTCCTCCTCTTCCTTCTCCTCCTCCTCCTCCTCCTCCTCCTTCTCCTCTTTCTCCTTCTTTCTTCTTCTTCTTTTTTTTTTTTTTGAGATGGAGTCTTGCTCTGTCGCCCAGGCTTGAGTCCAGGGGCACGATCTCAGCTCACTACAACCTCCACCTCCCGGGTTCAAGTGATTCTCCTGCCTCAGCCTCCTGAGTAGCTGGGATTACAGGCACATGCCACCACACCCAGCTAATTTTTGTATTTAGTAGAGACTGGGTTTCGCCATGTTGGCCAGGCTGGTCTTGAACTCCTGACCTCAGGTGATCTGCCTGCCTTGACCTCCCAAAGTGCTGGGATTACAGGTGTGAGCCTCTGAGCCCAGCCGCTGTTTTTCACAGCGGCATTTTCACCATTTTACATTCCCATCCACTGTTCATGAGGGTTCCAATTGGTCCACACCTTCACCCACAGTTGCTACACAATAGATTGATTGGTTGATTGATTGATTGATTAGAGAAGGGGTCTTGCTCTACTGCCCAGGCTGGAGTGCAGTGGCACAATCATCTCTGCAGCCTTGAACTCCTGGGGCTTAAGTGATCTCCCTGCTTCAGTCTCCCAAGTAGCTGGGACTACAAGCATGTGCCACCATGCTCCGCAACATTTTTTGGATTTTTTTGTAAAGACGGGGTCTTGCTGTGTTGCATGTTGAACCAGGCTGGGCGCCGAGGCTCATGCCTGTAATCCCAGCCCTTTGGGAGGCTGAGGCGGGAGGATTGCCTGAACCCAGGAGTTCAAGACCATATGGGCAACAAAGAGAGACCCTGTCTCTTCAAAAAAAAAAAAAAAAATCAGACTGGGCGTGGTAGTTCACGCCTGTAATCCCGCAGTTTGGGAGGCTGAGGCGGGCAGATCGTGAGGTCAGGAGTTTGAGACCAGCCTGGCCAACATGGTGAAACCCTGTCTCTACTAAAAAAATACAAAAATTAGCTGGGCATGGTGTCAGGCACCTGTAATCCCAGCTACCTGGGAGGCTGAGGAAGGAGAATCGTTTGAACCCGGGAGGCGGAGGTTGCAGTGAGCCGAGATTGCATCATTGCACTCCAGCCTGGGCAACAGGGCAAGGCTCCATCTCACCAAAAAAAAAAAAAAAAAAAAAAAAAAAAAAAATCAAACAATTAACCAGGTGTGGTGGTGCATGCCTGTGGTCCCAGCTTTTCAGAAGGCTGAGGCAGGAGGATTGCTTGAGCCCAGGAGGTCAAGGCTGCAGTGAGCTATGATCATGCTACTGTACTCCAGCCTGGGCAACACAGCAAGACCCTGTCAAAAAAGAAAGGAAAGTTCAATCATATAACACCAGTGTAAGCATTTTGTTTTTTATTTTTTGGGTTTTTAAAAATTTATTTATTTATTTATTTTTTTGAGATGGAGTCTCACTCTGTCACCCAGGCTGGAGTGCAGTGGCGTGATCTCGGCTCACTGCAAGCTCCGCCTCCCGGGTTCACGCCATTCTCCTGCCTCAGCCTCTCGAGTAGCTGGGACTACAGTTGCCCGCCACCATGTCCGGCTAATTTTTTTTGTATTTTTAGTACAAATGGGGTTTCACTTTATTAGCCAGGATGGTCTCGATCTCCTGACCTCGTGATCCGCTCGCCTTGGCCTCCCAAAGTGCTGGGATTACAGGCGTGAGCCACTGCGCCTGGCCGGGTTTTTTGTTTGTTTGTTTGTTTTTAAGACAGAGTCTCGCTCTGTTGCCCAGGCTAGAGTGCAGTGACACAATCTTGACTCTCTGCAACCTCCGCCTCCCGGGTTCAAGCAACCCTCCTGCCTCAGCTTCCTGAGTAGCTGGGATTACAGGCGCCTGCCACCACACCCGGCTAATTTTTGTATTTTTAGTAGAGACGGGGTTTCATCATGTTGGCGAGGCTGGTCTCAAACTCCTGACCTCAGGTGATCCGTCGGCCTTGGTCTCTGAGTGCTGGGATTACAGGCATGAGCCACCATACTCAGCTTGGTTTAAGCATTTTATATGACTCAACTCACTTAACCCGCCCCAACTCCCTGAGGTATGTTCCGTTAATAATAACCCCACTTTACAAGTTAATGAAAGCCCAGAAGGGTTAAGGGACCCGCCTGAGGCTGCACAGCAGTACTTGAACCCTGGCTGTCTGGCATTCTCTTAGCTGCTGTGTAGTGGCCCAAAATCAAATGTATTAGATTAGAATTCAGGTTATTGTTTGAAATAGGCCAATTTAAGCTTTTAAAATTTAACCCAATGTTGTTAAACATTTAGAATGTGCACCCTTAAAATACACCAATTCTGGGCACAGTGGCTCACGCCTGTAATCCCAGCACTTTGGGAGGCCAAGGCAGGCAGATCACTTGAGGTCAGGAGGTTCGAGACCAGTCTGGCCAACACGGTGAAACCCTGTCTCTATTAAAAATATAAAAATTAGCTAGGCATGGTGGCTCACACCTGTAATCCCAGCACTTTGGGAGGCTGATGCGGGTGGATCACAAGGTCAGGAGATCGTGACCATCCTGGCTAACACGGTGAAACCCCATCTCTACCAAAAATACAAACATTGGCCGGGCGTGGTGGTGGGTGCCTGTAGTCCCAGCTACTTGGGAGGCTGAGGCAGGAGAATGGCGTGAACCTGGGAGGCGGAGCTTGCAGTGAGCCAAGATCGCACCACTGCACTTCAGCCTGGGTGACAGAGCGAGACTCCATCTCAAAAAATAAATAAGTAAATAATGCAGGCATGGTGGTGAGCACCTGTAATCCCAGCTACTTGGGAGGCTGAGGCAGGAGAATTGCTTGAACCTGTGAGGTGGAGGTTGCATTGAGCCGAGATCGTGCCATTGCACTCCAGCCTGGACAACAGAGCAAGACTCTGTCTCAAATAAATAAATATATATTAAAAAATTAAAATAAAATAAAATACACCAATTCTACCACTGAGTGTCTCCTTAAGAATGAGCAAGGATGTGCTTAGGATAGAGGAACACTAGCTATGCTATAAGTGCTCATCTGAGGCATAGGCTGAGTGACATACAGGGTGCATTAGTTAGCTGTTGCTGCATAACAATTTACCCACCCCCCCAGTCTGTCAGCTTAAAACATACGTTATTATCTGACCTACACCATTTCTGTCGATCAGGAGTCCAGGACTGATTTAGCTGGGTGGTTCTGGCTCAGGGTCTCTCATGAGATTGCAAACTGTCAGCAGCCAAGGCTGTCACATCTGAAGGTTCGACTGGGGCTGGAGGAGCCACTCCCACTCTGGTTCCCTCACCTGGCTGTTGGTGGGAGGCCTCAGCTCTTCGCCATGTGTGAACCTCCATAGTGCTACTTGAGCATCCTCACAACATGGTGGCTGGTTTTTCCTGGAGGGTGATCCAAAAGAGAGAGAGAGAGAGAAAGAGAGACTGCATTGACTTTTTGTTTGTTTGTTTGTTTGTTTTGAGACAGGGTCTCGCTCTGTCACCCAGGCTGGAGTGCAGTGGCACCATCCTAGCTCAGTCCAGTCTTGAAATCCTGGGCTCAAGAGATCCCTCTGAGTAGCCGGGACTACAAATGTGTGTGTCACCACACCCAGTTTATTATTTTATATTTTTGTAGTGATGGGGTCTCACTCTATTGCCCAGGCTGGTCTCGAACTCCTGGGCTCAAGCAAGCCTCCCCCCTGGGCTTCCCAAAGTGCTGGGATTACAGATGTGAGCCACTGTGCCTGCTGCAAACATTTACTCTTTACAACTCTGGTGGCTTCCTTTCCCCCAAAGCATGCTACAGCCACACAGTAAAGCCTTACATCTATTGAGCATCTGCTATGTGCAGCTTGTGATCAACTCTTTTTCTCCTCAGCGCAACCAACCAACAACGTAGGTTTCGATTATATTTCTCACTTTACCCATGAGAAAACGGAGGGGCAGTTTTGTGGAGAGGAAAACCCAAGGCCACACAGTTGGTAAGTGGTGGAGCCAGGATTTGAACCTGTGACCCGTTCACCCCTGCCTCAGTTCCCCTCCCTTCTCATTCACTGCAGGGATCACAGTTATAACCCCTTGCTTATGTATGCTCTGGCTTGATGTCTGTCTACCCAACACAACCTGGCGGGTTTCATGACGGGGTGGTATGAGTGCACAGTAAGTGTGTTTGGCTTTGTTTTAATGTTGTGGGTTTTTTTTTTTTTAAATTATTTATTTATTTTGAAAGAGAGTCTCACTCTGTCGCCCAGGCTGGAGTGCAGTGGTGCGGTATCAGTTCACTGCCACCTCCACCTGTTGGGTTCAAGCAATTCTCCTGCCTAAGCCTCCTGAGTAGCTGAAAATACAGGCATGGGTCACCATGCCCAGCTAATTTTTGTGTGTGTATGTGTGTGTGTGTGTGTGTGTATTTTTTTAGTAGAGATGGCGTTTCACCATGTTGGCCAGATTGGTCTCGCACCCCTGACCTCAGCTGATCCACCCGCCTCAGCCTCCCAAATCCTGGAATTATAGGCTTGAGCCACCGTGCCCAGCCTGTTTTTATGTTGAGACAGGGTCTCCCTCTGTTTCCCAGGCTGGAATGCAGTGGCACAATCATAGCTCACTGAAGCCTCCAACTCCGAGGCTCAAGCAATCTTCCTGCTTCAGCCTCCCAAGTATCTGGGACTACAGATGCATGCCATCACACCTGGCTAAATTTTTTCAGTATTTTTTGTAGAGACAGGGTCTCGTTATGTTGCCCAGGCTGGTCTCGAACTCCTGGGCTCAAGCGATCCTCCTGCCTTGGCCTCCCAAAGTGCTAGGATTACAGGCATGAGCCCTTACACCTGGCTGAGTTTTGTTTTTCTGTTCCCTGTTGCCTAGCACATGATACCTGCTTACTATTAATAAATGCACTAAAAGCATAATGGTTGAGTTTAGAACCAGACTGTCCCAGGTTTGAAACCGGATTATAACATTTAATGGCTGTGTGTCCTTGAGCCAGCAACTGAATCCTCTGGGGATCAGTTTTTCTCTCTCTCTGGAAAACGAGGCCAATCCAGTACACAAAGCGTTAATATGTATAAAGTCCTTCCTGGCCCGGAGAAAGCACTGCAGAAGTTTTAAAATAAATCAACCCTTAAAAATTCACTTTCCGGCCGGGTGCGGTGGCTCACGCCTATAATCCCAGCACTTTGGGAGGCCGAGGCGGGCGGATCACTTGAGATCATGAGTTCGAGACCAGCCTGGACAACATGGCAAACCCCCATCTCTACTAAAAATGCAAAAATTAGCCAGGTGTGGTGGTGCGCACCTGTAATCCCAGCTACTCGAGAGGCTGAGGCAGGAGAATCGCTTGAACCCGGGAGGCGGCGGTTGCAGTGAGCCGAGTTCCTGCCACTGCACTCCAGCCTGGGCGACAGAACGAGACTCTTCTTAAAAAAAAAAAAAAAAAAAAAAAAAAAAAAAAAAAAATCACTTTCCAGATGCTTTCGCCCCAGCGACCAGCAGGGGGCAGCAGAAACCCATGCCTTCGTTTAGGCTCTGTGCCTTGGCTTGAAACGTGCAAGATTTATTGAGCTTGGAGGGAGACGGTGAGGGGACTCCCTGGCTTCTCTCCTGGGACGCAAAAGTTGCCCCGTGCAAACTTTCTAGCCTGCAAGGTCGGCCCCGCGCCTCCTCCCCTCTTCTCTCCAGTAACTGAATGTGGTTCGGCTGCCAGGCCTTTGCACGTGCGGTATCCCCAGCCTGGAACACTCCATTCCCACCCTGGAGGTGGGAGATGCTGGGTTGGGATGGAGACACCCGTGACCTGCTAGGCACAGGGCATGGCGTTAGCAAAGGTGAGTGTAGAAGTAGGAATTACTGGCCAGGCGCGGTGGCTCACGCCTGTAATCCCAGCACTTTGGGAGGCCGAGGTGAGCGGATCACCTGAGGTCGGGAGTTCGAGACTAGCCAGACCAACATGGAGAAACCCCGTCTCTACTGAAAATACAAAATTAGCCGGGCGTGGTGGCGCATGCCTGTAATCCCAGCTACTAGGGAGGCTGAGGCAGGAGAATAGCTTGAACCTTGGAGGCAGAGGTTGTGGTGAGCCGAGATTGCACCACTGCACTCCAGCCTGGGCGACAAGAGCGAAACGCCGTCTAAAAAAGAAAAAAAGGAAGTAGGAATTACCTACGTCCGAGTTAGAAAACGGAGAGCCCCTCAACTGTGGCCTCGAAACCACACAGAGGACTGAAGCAGGGTGTGTGGGGGTAAAACTGAGGGCCAAATAGGAGCTGAGTCCCACGACCAAGGGAGCTGGAGTTGCTCACCTCTGGGTCCTCAATATTTGCTGACTGACCTAGGACGTGCATGCCCTTAAGCTTTGCATTCTCTCTCCAAGCTTCAGTTTCCTCATCTGTAAGACGGGGCTCATGATATCTATATACACACACACACATATATACACACATATGTATATATGTGTGTGTATATATATATAATGTATATATGTATATATACGTGTGTGTGTATATATATAAATATACACATAGTTTTTGGTTGGTTGGTTGTTTGAGACGGAGTCTCACTCTGTCACCCAGGCTGGAGTGCAGTGGTGCTATCTCGGTTCACTGCAACATCCGCCTCCCAGGTTCAAGAGATTCTCCTGCCTCAGCCTCCTGAGTAGCTGGGATTACAGGCGCCCGCCACCACACCCGGCTAATTTTTGTATTTTTAGTAGAGACAGGGTTTCACCTTATTGGTCAGGCTGGTCTCGAATCCCTGACCTCGTGATCCGCCCGCCTCGGCCTCCCAAAGTGCTGGGATTACGGGCGTGAGCCACCGCGCCCAGCCTGGGCTCAGGTTATTAGGCAAACATCCAGAAGTGGGCAGATCAAGATGAATGATACCAATGATACTATCACATTATAGGCAAAATAGGACCTCCTCCCTGATCAGAAAAGTGAACTCTCAGGCATCACTCCTACTGGATTCCAGAGTCGATAAACATTTATGAAGCACCTACTGGGTACTAGGAGCTGTTGTGGAAAGGTACTGGGGAGAAGGCAGGGAACAAATGTACAAAAATTCTGACCACGTCCACAGTGCCTCGCCCCGCCCCACTACTTGCCCCAACCCTCACAGGAACATTTTCCAGCCCCGCCCCCAGCCCCCGCCTCCTCTCCGCCCCCTCACTTTTCTGAACCTACCAGAGCGAAGTGAAGGTGAGGGTAATCTACATATTCATGAGGGATCAGCCAATCCACAGCCTGAACTCGGATTTGTCTTCAGAGCCTGGTTGATTGTGACGTCAAGAGTGATGCATTACGTAGCCGGCCGCGGTGGCTCACGCCTGTAATCCCAGCACTTTGGGAAGCCAAGGCAGGTGGATCACCTGAGGTCAGGAGTTCAAGATCGGCCTGGCCAACATGGTGAAACCCCGTCTCTACTAAAAACACAAAAATTAGCCGGGTGTGGTGGCGGGCGCTGTGGTGGCGGGTGCCTGTAATCCCAACTATTCAGGAGGCTGAGGCAGGAGGATCACTTGAATCCAGGAGACGGAGCCGAGATCGTGCCATTGCACTCCAGCCTGGGCCACAGAGCCAGACTCTGTCTCAATAATAATAATAATAATAATAATAATAATAATAATAATAATAATAAAGTGATGCATTGCGTGATTTTTAAAGGTGCAGCAACCTCTCATGGTCTCAGTTTGCATATCCGTAAAATGCAGGTTGGGGCGTGCGGGACATAGAAACCAGCGCAGAACAATGACGCTAAAATCGCTTTGCCACCCTGGGTGAAATTCAGGGATACGTTTTGAGCGTTCACTCCATGCCAGACACTTTATTCCACCGGGGGCTCCGGAGTTCCTGTTTAGAATGGGAGCTTCAGCACCGGGGGTCGCGGACAGCTCCGGGCTCTGGTCGCAGGGGCTCCCATGCAGGATCATTGGGGACAAGGGTCTGAGCTTTCTCTGCCTGTCTGTCCTCCATCAAAGCCTCAAATGAACCCAGGCCTAATCTCTGACAGCTAAGGGGTTGCTAGTCAGGACAAAACTCTGTCCTTGGTCACCAATCCTGCGCCTCCCTCGTTTTCTGCATCTCAGCTGATGGCAGTTCCGTTCTTTTTTTTTTTTTTTTTTTTTTTTTTTTTTTTTTTGAGACGGAGTCTCACTCTGTCACCCAGGCCAGAGTCCAGTGGCGCGATCTCAGCTCACTGCAAGCTCCGCCTCCTGGGTTCACGCCATTCTCCTGCCTCAGCCTCCCGAGTAGCTGGGACTAGAGGTGCCCGCCACCACACCTCGCTAATTTTTTGTATTTTTAGTAGAGACGGGGTTTCACCGTGTTAGCCAGGATGGTCTCGATCTCCTGACCTTGTGATCCGCTTGTCTTGGCCTCCCAAAGTGCTGGGATTACAGGCGTGAGCCACCGCACTCAGCCAATTTTCTGCATTTTGAATATATGTCTGGGTATGTCTCTTAGAGGATATTTATTCTGTTTGGTGTTTTCTGAGCCTCCTGGATCTGTGAAAATTATTGGCTATTCTCTGTGAAAACATTCAGCTGCCCTATTCTTCCTTCTCATCTGGGATTCCAATTACACCTATGTTAGATCACTTGCTCTTCACCTGCAGCTCTTGGATGTTCCTAACCTGCCTTTAACACCTCTCTAATTCTTGCTTATCTTTTTTACAAACAGAGCAGGCTTTGGGCTTGGTGTTTGGTTAGAGTATGATAAGGCTGAGGAGGTTTTTATTGCATTTATCTTTGGACCTGCCCTCGACTCACGGCAGACTATAGTGCAGGGGAGGCGTTATTCTTTTCTCTTTAAACATATCTAAGTCTTTTAAAACAAACAGTTTGATCCAAAGAAAAATCTTCACTAATACTTGGACACAGATAAAATGAGAAGGGTGGTCTGTGAGTGACAGCATTGAGAGGCTGCCCTAATCTGGCTCGTTGGTTTTTCAGCTAGGGAAACTGAGGCATGGAGTGGGTAAAGACTTGTAGACCAGGCCGGGTGTGGTGGCTCATGCCTGTAATCCCAGCACTCTGAGAGGCCAAGGCAAGTGGATCACCTGAGGTCAGGAGTTTGAGACCAGCCTGGCCAACATGGAGAAACCCCATCTCTACTAAAAATACAAAATTAGCCGGGCGTGGCAGCAGGTGCCTGTAATCCCAGCTACTCGGGAGGCTGAGGCAGGAGAATCATTTGAACCTGGGAGGTGGAGGTTGCAGTGAGCCGAGATCGCGTTATTGCACTGCAGCCTGGGCAACAAGAGTGAAACTCCACCTTAAAAAACAAAAAAAGATGTGTAGACCAGGGCCCTCTGTCCTTGGTACTGGGGGACAGGAACCGGGGTTCGGGGTGTGGTGCAGATGGAGGGTCCTCACGAAGATCCAGGTGCTGGCCCAGCTCAGCAGCTGCTGCAGTTTTGATCACTGGGCTGACCCTCTTGGGCCTCAGTTCTCAGGGTGGAAAATGTGGCTGGTCAAGCGGGTGTCTCTGGTGGAGGCATAGGTTGTGCTAAACAGTGGACGGTCCACAGCCCACCCCACTGACTGGGCATGGCTGGGTGGCTTGTCTTTCCCATCCGTCTTTCTCACTGTCTCTGTCTCTCCCTAACTCTCTCCCTCTCTGTCTCATTATCTCTATATCTCTGTCTTTCTCTAGCACTGTTTATCTCCCTCTAAATCTTGCTGTCTCTCCTTGTCTCTGTATCTTTGTCTCTGTCTCCCCTCTATCTCTCTCTTCCACTCTTTCTGCTTGTCTCTGTGTGTCTCTGTCTTTCCCTGCCTCTCTGTGCTTGTCTGTTTCTCTGCCTCTCATCTCTGTCTTTTTCCGTGATGTCTGTTTCTTTCTCTTCCTCCCTCTCTCTCTCTTTCTCTCTCTTCTCTCTCTCCCTCTCTCTCTCTCCCTCCCTCTCTCCCTTTCTCCCTCTCCCTCTTTCCTTCTTCCTCCTCCCTCCATCCCTCTCTCCCACCCTCCATCTCTCTCTCCTCCCTTCTCTCTCCCTCCCTCCCTCCATCTCTCTCCCTCCCTCCCTCCCTGTCTCCATCTCTCTCTTCCTCTCTCTCCATCTCTCTCTCATTCTCTCTCCCCTTCTCCCTCCCTCCTTTCATCTCTCTCTCCCCCTCCCTCTCTTTATCTCTCTCTCCCTCTCTCCATCTCCCTCTCTCTCATTCTCTCTCTCCCTCCCTCCATCTCTCTCTCCCTCCCTCTCTCCATCTTTCTCTCCCTCTTTCCATCTCTCTCTCTCTATCTCTGTCTCCATCTCTCCGTCTCTCTATCTCTCCATCTCTCTGTCTCCATATCTCTCTCTCCATCTCTCTCTCCATCTCTCCATCTCTCCATCTCTATCTCCATCTCTCTCTCCATCTCTCTCATTCTCTCTCCCCCTTCTCCCGCCCTCCTTTCATCTCTCTCTCTCCTTCCCTCCCTCCCTCTCTCTTCCCCTCCCTCCCTTTATCTCTCTCTCCCTCTCTCTATCTCCCTGTCTCTCATTCTCTCTCCTCCCTCCCTCCATCTCTCTCCCTCCTCTCTCCCTCTTTCCATCTCTCTCTCCATCTCTCCATCTCTCTCTCATTCTCTCCCCCTTCTCCCTCCCTTTCATCTCTCTCTCCCCTTCCCTTCCTTCCTCTCTCCCCATCCCTCCCTTTATCTCTCTCTCTCCCTCTCTCTATCTCCCTCTCTCTCATTCTCTCTCCCTCCCTCTTCTATCTCTCTCTCCCTCCCTCTCTCCATCTCTCTCTATCTCCCTGTCTCCATCTCTCCATCTCCCTCTCCATCTCTCTCTCTCTCCATCTCTCCATCTCTCTCTTTCTCTCTCTCTCTCTCTCCATCTCTCTCTCTCTCTCTCTCTTCCCGTTTGAAGGTTGCCTCCCACATCTGCCTTCCGCCAAGGCCCGGGCTCTGACCCGCCGTCTGAATGCCTGACTCCAACCGCACATCTGTGGGGTAATTGTCTCCTGCGACCACAAGGTACTGAGGCAAATTATAGTTACGGGGCGGGGGCCTCCATGTGGGCGAACTGCGTCCGCTGGGCCGGGCTCTGCCGGCCTCAGCTGGGCAGGATGGCCAAGGCATGGCCCCACTAGGGCCAGGAAAGCTCACGCCCAGCCCTTCCCCTCGCCCCTCCCCACACTCCAGCCAGTCCTTTGCCAGGCCTCCATCTTTAGTGCCAGGATGAAAATGCCTTTTGCGAAAATCAGCAGGAAACTCCAATATTTGCAAAACCCTGACTTTCTATTCATGCATACATTCCTGCATTCAACAGATCTGTTACTGAGCGCCTACTCTGAGCCAGGCACTGTTCCAGGCACTGAGGCCAAAGCAGTGAATGAGACCAACACAATTCTCGGCCCTCCTGAAATCAACACCCCACTGGGGCAGACAGGCAAGAAGATATAGGGAATGGTCATCAGTGCTTCGAAGAAAAAGCAGGAAAGCGACCTTGGAGGCCCAGGGGAGTTATTTTATTTTATTTTATTTTATTTTATTTTATTTTATTTTATTTTATTTATTTGAGATGGAGTCTCACTCTGTCACCAGGCTGGAGTGCAATGGCACAATCTTGGGTCCCTGCAACCTCTGCCTCCTGGGTTCAAGTGATTCTCCTGCTTCAGCCTCCTGAATAGCTGGGATTACAGGTGTGTACCACCACCCCAGCTAATTTTTGTATTATTAGTAGAGACGGGGTTTCACCATGTTGGCCAGGTTGGTCTCTGTCTCTTGACCTTGTGATCCGCCTGCCTCGGCCTCCCAAAGTGCTGGGATTACAGGCTGGAGCCACCACCCCCAGCTATTTTATTTTATTTTTATTTTGAGACAGAGTCTTGCTCTGTCGCCCAGGCTGGAGTGCAGTGGCACGATCTTGGCTCACTGCAACCTCTGCCTCCTAGATTCAAACAATTCTCCTGCCTCAGCCTCCCAAGTAGCTGGGATTACAGGTGTGTACCACCACACCCAGCTAATTTTTGTATTTTTATGAGAGATGAGGTTTCACCATGTTGGTCAGGCTGGTCTCGAACTCCTGGCCTCAAGTGACCCACCCACCTTGGCCTCCCAAAGTGCTGGGATTACAGGTGTGAGCCACTGCACCCGGCCAAGCCATTGCTATTAATATCGATGATTCAAATGATAGGGTCTCCCCCATACACCTGCCCTGTCAAGCATCGTAGGTGCTTACTGCGTGCACAGCTGAGTCCCAGGGGACGCTGGGGTCCCGGTGAGGGTTCAGACCCGGGTCCTGCCCTCCAGGAGCCCCCCAGGCTGGGGGAAGCTGTACTGGATGCAGATGATCTCAGTTCCTTGGGGTTAGGGCTGGGTCTTGTGGGAACCTTCCTTTCGAGTAGAATGTGGCTGCTAATCCAGGCTTTTCAGGGTGGGAACTCAGAGCCTGTGGTCCAGACAGTGGGCATGGCATGGCTGGATGTCTCGACTTCCTCTCTCTGTCTCTCTCCAACTTTCTCCCCATCTCTGTCCTTCCATTTGTCTCTGTATCTCTGTTTCCCTTTGTCTCTGTCCTCAAGGGTTGGGGCAATGTCGGGGCTGGGTTTTGACGGATGCGTAGGAGTCGCTAAGTGGTGCAAAGAGGAAAGGCGTACCACGCAGAAGCAAAGGCCTGGAGCTGTAGAAGAACGTGCTGTCATCTGGAAGTGGGAAGGTGAGATGCATTAGTGAGAGAGGGGGGTTGAGTGGGAAGCCAGGTCCAGTCTCCATCGGGTTCTTATGTTGGAGACCACGAAGGGAGGCCAAGAGAGGAGGTAACCAGCCACAGCTGCACTTTAGGAAGATTCCCCCACGGTGCCGGGGACTGAGCAGAGGAGACGAGAGTGGGGCGGCCATGTTTCCCAGCACGCCACCCTGTCCTCAGCCCCAATGCCACAGCGAGGCGCCTGGTCCCCATTCACGTCCTGCACCAGCTGCTCAGCCTCCACTTCCCTCTGAACACTCGGAGTGGACACAGAAAAGCAGAGGCCAGAGGAGTTCCGGGCAGGCCCTGTCATTGCCATTTCAGAGCTAAGGGGCAGTCCCTCCCCAGGGAAGTTCTTCCGGCCGTCCCTCCTGCTACCTGCGGGCCAGGACATCCAGCCCCCCCACACGCCAGTGGCCAGCCCCTTCTCGCCTCACCTGGGCATGCGCTTCATGCTCCATAAATGCACAGCGACTGTTACATTGTGAAACAAAAGGAACCCCCTCGCCCCCACCACCCAAACCCTCCCAACTTGTCTTTGCTTGGAGGCCAGGAGAAGGAAGGAGAAGATAAAATAGTGACAGTCACGCCGGGAGCAATGGCTTTCACCTGTAATCCCAGCACTTTGGGAGGCTGAGGCGGGGGGATCACGAGGTCAGGAGTTCAAGATCAGCCTGGCCAAGACGGCGAAATCCCGTCTCTACTAAAAATACAAAAATTAGCCAGGCGTGGTGGCAGGCTCCTGTAGTCCCAGTTACTCAGGAGGCTGAGGCAGGAGAATCACCTGAACCAGGGAGGCGGAGGTTGCAGTGAGCGGAGATCCTGCCACTGCACTCCAGCCTGGGTGACAGAGCACGAGACTCCACCTCAGGAAAAAAAAAAAATTAGTGACAGTCATATCGCCTTCGGTGAGGTTTACATCTTGTCCCACCCTTGTTCTCAGCGATTATTTGCTGTTTTCTTTTTTAAATTATTTATACATTTATTTATCTATTTTTATTTTATTTTATTTTATTTTTGAGACAGAGTCTCACTCTTGTTGCCCAGACTGCAGTGCAATGGCGCAATCTTGGCTCACTGCAACCTCCACCTCCCGGGTTCAAAATTCTTGTGCCTCAGCCTCCGAAGTAACTGGGATTACAGGCAAGTGCCATCATGCCTGAGTAATTATTTTGTATTTTTAGTAGAGATGGGTTGGCCAGGCTGGTCTCGAACTCCTGACCTCAAATGATCTGCCCGCCTCAGCTGCCCCAAAGTGTTGGGATTACAGGTGTGAGCCACTGTGCCCAGCTATACATTTATTTTTTGTAGAGACGGGGTCTTGCTATGTTGCCCAGGCTGGTCTCAAACTGCTGAGCTCAAGTGGTCCTCCCACTTTGGCCTCCCAAAGTGCTGGGACTACAGGCGTGAGCCACCGTAACCAGCTATACATTTATTTTTTGTAGCAACAGGGGTCTTGCCATGTTGCCCAGACTGGTCTCAAACTGAGCTCAAGTGATCCTCCCACCTCAGCCTCCCAAAGTGCTAGGATTACAGGCATGAACCACTGCACCTGGCCTTCTTACCATTTCAAGAGAGAGACTGAAGCCCAGAGAGATCTAGCGATTTGTCCAAGATCACACAGCCAGAACACCAACACCAGGCCTCCTCTTTCCAAACCCAGGAGCTTCATACCCCGCCCCTTTCCTGCATGCGGAGAGACCCTTTCCTATCTCATCTCTCAAGACTTACCCTTTGTACCTTGATTTGACCAGGCGCGGTGGCTCACACCTGTAATCCCAGCACTTTGGGAGGCCGAGGCGGCCAGATCACCTGAGGTCAGGAGTTTGAGATCAGCCTGGCCAACATGGCAAAACCCCATCTTTACTAAAAATACAAAAATTAGCCAGGTGTGGTGTCCAGGTGCCTGTAATCCCAGCCACTTGGGAGGCTGAGGCAGGAGAATTGCTTGAACCTGGGAGGTGGAGGTTGCAGTGAGCCGAGATTGCGCCATTGCACTCCAGCCTGGGAGACAAGAGTGAAACTCTGTCTCAAAAAAAAAAAAAAAAAAAGACTTACCCCTCCAGGGTCCCATGAAGACAGCCGAGCCCTGCCTGGAGCTAACAGAGGCCTTGGAGCATGCTCACAGGGGCACCCTCCCGGCTGGCATCTGGGAAGCGGAGGTGGGTCGGGGGTGGGGGGTCAGTGGGGGGGGCCCCTCCCGCCCCAGGCTGCCGGGTCTGTCCCTGATGGAGATGGTGGGCAGGAGGGAGAAGCCATGCTCCTTCCGGGGGGCGGGAGGGGGGATTTTCCAATCAGAGCTTGAGCTTCATTCACAAATCCATGGCCCCGTCTGATTGCACCAACGGCTGCTGCACACACACACACACACACACACACACACACACACACACACACGGCCTGTGACAGCCTCGCCGGGCTGTGGGTGGTCACTTAGTTGAGAGTGGCCTGGTGTGTCTCAGATTAACGCATCCCAAGCCCTCCTGCCTCTCTCTCTCTCTCTCTCTTCTCTCTTCTCTCTCTGTCTCTCTTTCTCTCTCTCGCTCTCTCTCTCTCACTCTCTCGTCTATGCTCTCCAGCTCCCAGTGTCCCCGGCACCCTCCTCCGACTCCCCAGAGAAAAGCTCCTTGTGTGACGGCATCATGGAAGCCGGGTGCCCGGACCTGCATCCGAGGCAGCCGGCCCAGCCCGCACTCCGGTCCCCATAAGGCGATTCGGGGCCGCCCTCACCGTCCGCCCCAGCATGGAGGTGCCCGGGCCCCCCGTGTCCAGCAAGCCGGGAGAGACCTCGGTCAAATGGCAACTGTGCTACGACACGACGGCTAAAATGTGGTGGATGGTGAGTGGAGCGGGACCCGCCGTGGCCCGGGGCTGGGGGCAGGAGGGGGCGGCCGGCCGAGGAGGCTTCTCCAGCCAGCCGTGGTTGGGGGCGGTGGTGACCCCCTCACTGGGGAGCTGTGAAGTCGGGGAAGGTGGTCAGAGGTGGTGAAGCCGAGCCCAGACCATGGAGAGCAGAGTAATTCCTGCATCCTCCACCTGGGGACGAGTCCGGGGCTGCTCAGGCGCCGCTAAGGGCCCAAAAGTGTCTGTTTCTGTGGCCCACGAGGGCACCAGGGTGGCCGTTCCCATGGACGGTTTTGCAGAGGATCGGTGGTCCTGGAGATGCTTGTGCTGGGCCCAGGGCCTATGATGGGATGTTTTGAGGGTGGGGAGGTCTCAGCGGGCTGGGGAGTGTGAGGGTGAGGGTCTGGGCTGCTGCGTGACCCGGCCAAGCCCCCGCCTGCTTCTGTGCCCTGTGGTCCCAGAAAACGAGGTGGACACCCTCCTCGCTCTGGCTGGATGATGGCCAAGGGCCGAGGGAAGGTGGGGTGGGGCTGTCGCCTGCTTTGGCCCAGAGGAGGACTATGGCATCACCCCTAAGATTGAGCACCCTTCCGGAAGCTTCCAGTGCTGGTGGTGGGGGGCGGTTAAAGCCACGTCCCTTGAAACTGGGACCCAGCCGGATGGGGTAAGAAGAAATTCCGGGGCAGCTCTGGGTGTAAGACAGGGCACAGTTATGGAGTCTGGCTGGCAGCCAGTGTCCACGGCCTTTGGGGTCCGCACGAGACCGTCACAGTGTCCGTCTCTCAGTCCGTCGGTCCGTCCAGCTGTCTGGGAGCTGGCCGGTCATCCATGGGGAACTTGAAAACCCGTCAACACAGTTCTGCATCACACAGATGTGTGTTTCAACCTGGGCTTACTGTGTGACCCTGGGACAGTGGCTTACCCTCTCTGGCCCACAGGTTCTCCCATCAGGGAAATGGTGTGCCGCCTAGACTTCTCGGGTTTCATGGCAGGTGCTCTGTGGGTCGCCAAAGAAAGTTGGGCCTTGAGGTGGGACATGGCACCTCATGACCAGCTGTGACCTCTCATACCTGCTGTCTCTGGGGTGTGTCTGCTTCAGGTGGGGTCAGAGCATCTGGGGTCGTTTCCTTTGTCTCTGAGCACCAAAGTCTTGGGGTTTACAAGGACAGAGAGACCTTTCCCACAGCCCTGGGGAGTGTCCTGCATTGGTTTCACTTTTCATTCTTCATACAACCAACGTTTGAGTACTCGCTGTACCCCAGGCCCCATTTCTCCATATGGGGGACACAGCAGTGACCCAGACAGGAAAAAAAAGTCCCTGCCTTCTTGGGGCAAATGTCCCAGAGCGGGAGACAGAGGATGAAAATATCTGTGCACAAAGTAGGAGTGAACTACGATTGTAGGAGGAAGCAGTGAGAAGGCGCTGGGGGCCTGAGTGAGCCCAGGCAATCTGGGAGGGCTTTCCTGAGGAGGTGACATCTGAACTGAGACCTGGTGGATGACAGAATTCATTCAGATAAGAGAAATGGGAATAGAGTTCCAGGCATGGGGCGTGGCATTTGGAAAGGCCCTGGGGCAGGACCACACCTGGCCTGTTGGTGGAACAGCGAGGAGGCCTGTGTGGCTGGACCAGAGTGAGGAGGGAGAGAAAGGGCAGAAGAGAGGGCAGGGAAGGGACGGGGCAGGTCATGCAGACCTGATGGCCACTGGGAGGACTTGGGCTGTGACATCGAGGAAGGTGGGAGCCATGGAGGGCTGCAGGCAGAGGAGGGACGGGACCTATTTTATATTTTTAAAGCTTCCTTGGGCTTCTGTGGGGAGAAAGGGTGGCTGGGGCTGATGTGGCAGCCAGAGACCAGGGGAGGCTGAGGCGCCTTCTAGGTGAGGGATGATGGGGACTTGGAGGTGCAGAGAAGGGAGTGGGTTTCAGATGAAAAAAGGCTGGGACTTGGCAATTAAACTGAAGGCCCAGAGAAGTTGAGTGATTTGCTCAAAGTCACCCAGCAAGTGAAGAACAGAGCTGGGAGTGGGAGAAGGGCCTGAGGCCAGAGGTCAGAGGCGGAGGAGGTGGGGAGCCCTTCCTCATCTCCATCTCCTGGGTCCTTAGCAAGCCAAGCAGAACTGGCAGTTTGAGGAAAGGAGAACATTTCTGTGCAAACTTTAGATCTTATCAACAGAGGTAGAAGCCCCAGTATAGGGGAGGTTATGGACCCACTCATTAGTCAAGGGGAGGTACCAAACCGGAGTATGTCCAGACAGGGAAAGTGGATAGGGCAGCCTTCAGGGAAAGACTAAGAGACTCAGGGCTTTAGCCCAAGAAAAGAAGATGCCTAGGGGTGGAATTCAGTTCAGCTCTCCAAGCTCTCCCTGACACTTCTCTGGCATTGGCTCAGAGCTGGGTCACCTGTGCCCTCCCACAGGATCAACCGCACATGCTGGGGGTTCCCAAACACAAGAGCTGAAGCAGCAGGACCCAAGATTCAGGTCTCAAAATCTCCCTAGGCAGGACTGCCCTAGGGCAGAAGAAGCTAAAGAGGGCAGAGGGCAGAGCCCGGCCTCTGCAGGGATCAGCTTGACCTCTGTAAGTACTTTCTCCTGAGTGTGTGAAAGGTAATGAGGCATCTGTCACAGGAGGCATGCAAGCCTCTGTTGGTGGAAATTCCATTCTTTTTTTTCTTTTTGAGATAAAGTATCACTCTATTGCCCAGGCTGGAGTGCAGTGGCGTGATCTCAGCTCACCACAACCTCCTCCTCCTGGGTTCAAGCGATTCTCCTGCCTCAGCCTCCCGAGTAGCTGGGATTACAGGCATGCACCACCATGCCTGGTGAATTTTTGTATTTTTAGTAGAGACAAGGTTTCACCATGTTGACCAGGCTGGTCTTGAACTCCTGGCCTCAGGTGATCTGCCCCCTTGGCCTCCCAAAGTGCTGGTATTGCAGGCCTGAGTCACTGCAACCAGCCTCCATTCTTTTTTTTTTTTTTTTTTTGAGATGGAGTTTTGCTCTTTTTGTCCAAGCTGGAGTACGATGGCACAATCTCGGCTCATCACAACCTCCACCTCCCGGGTTCAAGCAATTCTCCTGTCTCAGCCTCCCGAGTAGCTGGCATTACAGGTGCCTGCCACCATGCCCTGCTAATTTTTGGTATTTTTAGTAGAAACAGGGTATCACCATGTTAGCCAGCACACCACAGGCTGGTGTCGAACTCCTGACCTCAGGTGATCGCCCACCTCAGCCTCCCAAAGTACTGGGATTACAGGCGTGAGTCACTGCACCCGGCCCCAGCCTCCTTGAGCGGTGGCTCAAGCTTGTAATCCCAGCACTTTGGGAGGCCGAGGCGGGCGGATCACGAGGTCAGGAGATCGAGACCACGGTGAAACCCCGTCTCTACTAAAAATACAAAAAAATTAGCTGGGCGTGGTGGCGGGCGCCTGTAGTCCCAGCTACTCGGAGAGGCTGAGGCAGGAGAATGGCGTGAACCTGGGAGGCGGAGCCTACAGTGAGCCGAGATCGCGCCACTGCACTCCAGCCTGGGCGACAGAGCGAGACTCCGTCTCAAAAAGAAAAAAAAAAAAACATCTCCCAGAGGCACAGGAGGCATGGCACAAGCCTCCTGGGACCTTTAGGGCTCATGAAAATATTTCTATTTTAATGTATTGTATAACTATGATAATGATGAATACACGGTTATGCATCCAGCCTGGATTCTATTCATCTGTGTGCCCATGCAGCCATAAAAGATAAATTTGGTTTTTTTCTGAGACAATCTCGCTCTGTTGCCCAGGCTGGAGTGCAGTGGCACGATCTTGGCTCACTGCAACCTCTGTCTCCCGAGTTCAAGCGATTCTTCTGCCTCAGCCTCCCGAGTAGCTGGGATTACAGGCGTGCACCACCACGCCCGGGTAAATTTTGTATTTTTAGTAGAAATGGGGTTTCACCATGTTGGCCAGGCTGGTCTCGAACTCCTGACCTCAGGTGATCCACCCGCCTTGTCCTCCCAAAGTGCTGGGATTACAGACATGAGCCACTGCACCCAGCCCATAAAAGATCATTTTAAACAATTCTATTTTTTATGAAGGAAAGAGCCCACAAAAGCAAAAGTTCCCTGAGCCTGGGAAAATCATAATGTAGCGAAGTTCATTCATTTATCTGTTCATTCATTCCAAGAAGAAGTCGTGGCAGGGCAGTCGCTCACAACTGTGATCCTAACACTTTGGGAGGCGGAGATGGGAGGATCCTTTGAGCCTAGGAGTTCGAGACCAGCTGGGGCAACGTGACAAAACCCCATCTCTACAAAAAAATACGAAAATTAGTCAGGCGTGAGGTGCATGCATGTAAACCCAGCTACTCAGGAGGCTGAGGTGGGAGGATCGCCTGAACCCAGGAGTTTGAGGCCACAGTGAGCCATGATTGTGCCACTGCACTCCAGCCTGGGCAACAGAGTGAGACCCTGTCTCTAGAAACAAACAGACACACACACGCGTGCACGCACACACACACACACACACACACACACACACAGAGACCAGGCATGGTGGCTCATGCCTGTAATCGTAGCACTTTCAGAGGCCGAGGCAGGTGAATCACGAGGTCAGGAGTTCGAGACCAGCCTGGCCAACATGGCGAAACCCCGTCTCTACTAAAAATACAAAAATTAGCCGGGGGTGGTGGTGGGTGCCTGTAGTCCCAGCTACTCAGGAGGCTGAGGCAGGAGAATGGCGTGAACCCAGGAGGCGGAGGTTGCAGTGAGCCGAGATCCCACCACTGCACTCCAGCCTGGGCAACAGAGCGAGGCTCCATCTCAAAAAAGAAGAAAAAAAAAAAGAAAAAGAACAAGTCACGTCAGCTCTCCGTGCCTCAGTTTCCTCATCTGTAAAGCAGGCAGAGGTATGCACAGCAGAGCCCCCCTTCCCCCCAGTACGGTCTTTGTGGGAAATCCAGTATGCTGATGACCACGGAGGTATCTTGCAAACTGTTGAGGGCCCTGCCCAGGTCAGGAACTGAGTAATAGTCACAAAGATAAAGCAGGAGAGATTGTGGTTAGATTCCAGAAGGACTTCCGTGGTGGCTCCACATATGCCGTGAGTGCCTATTACGAGTCCGCGGTGAACCAGAGAGACCCAGCCCTGCCCTTCCTGGGCTCCTGGCCCGGCATGGAGAACAGTAAAGAGAAAATGAATAATGCATGAGATAATTTTAAATTGAGAGAAGGACGGTGGAGAAATTAGAAGAGGCAGCCAGTGGGCCGGGAAGATGACGTTGCAGCCTGAGCCATCTCAGTGGACCCGAGGTCTTGGGGGGGGCAGAGGGCACGGCTCGTGCAAAGGCCCTGAGGCAGGACTGTGCTGGTGCATTAGAGGAATGGCCAGGAGGCCCATGTGGCTGGAGCAGAGTGAGGAGGGAGAGAGAGGGAGAAGGGGAGGGCAGGGAGGGGTTGGGCAGGTTGTGCAGGGCACTGTGGGCTCCGGGGTGGATGTGGTGTTTGGGACCAGAAACCCTAGGGAGCCATGGAGGGTTGCGGGCAGAGAGGGCCTCCCCCATCCCTGTGCTCTTCCATGAGTGCCACCCTCCACCTCCCCCTCTGTGTGCCCGGCGCTGGTGGGGGGCCATGAGATGCTTCGTCTCCCCAGCCCCCTGGCCCGCGCCCGCCTGGCCGCCGCCCACTCTGCCCACATCTGAGGCGCCTAGGAGCCGGACAGTCTGCCGCAAACCACGGAATGTTTCCCGGAGCGCCGGGCTGGGAATGTCGGCGGTGAGGAGGGGAAGGGTGGGGAGACCCAGAGAGATGGGCCGGGGCAGTGGGCACCGCCACGCGAGGGACGCAGAATCATTGTCACCCTCAACCACAGAGAGGGGCCGCCACGATGCCGCAGCTTTACAGATGGGGAAACTGAGGTACGGAGTGGCGAAGCGACTTTCTATGTCCACAGGGCTTGGGAGAGGCAGCACTGGGATTCGAACCCAGACTTCCTGGCCACAGACCTCAGGGGCTCGCCCACTAACCCACAGCAAAGAGGTCAGCGGGAACTCTCAGTGAATGAATAAACGAATGAATGAATGAATGAATGAATGAATGGGTTTTGTAAGTGAGTGAATGAAAGCTCATTCACTGCCCCCAGCCAGACCTCTCACCCCAGCCACAGACCAAGCAGAACATGCCGAAGCCCACCAGCCCCCATCCTCCAGTTCCCACCACTCCCGCTACCATCTGGAAGTCCCTCCTCGTGTCCCACCTAGGTCTTTCCTCACTCTTTTCTTCCCCAGGGCAGATAAATGACAAGGCGTTCACACCCTCCCCTGCAAGCCGCTGAGTCTGTCCCTCCAGGAGAAGGGCAGAGCCCGGCCACTGCTCACCCCAGAAGTCACTGGAGAAGGGACAGTTGAGGCTCAGAGAGGGGCAGTACTTTCCCCAAGGTCACACAGCAAATTCTTGTAACGTCAGAGCCCTGAACAATTGCTGAGATAACGCCCAATTAGAGTCACAGCTGGCTGAGCCTCCCATGTTGTATCTCCTTCAATCCTCCCAACAAGTTGATAGAGAAGGAACCATCGTTATCACCATTTTATAGATGGGGAAACTGAAGCTTGGCAAGGGGCAGCCGCTGCAGGAGGTGGCCGGGAAGCGACCAGGGTAACATGGCCACTCTCTGGATCGGCTGAGCAGAGGGACCAACTTGTTACTCTGCCACTTGTGATGAGGGGTGATATGAAGCCATGGCTGCTGGGGGTCACATCACCCACGTGTCGTGTGTCCACCCCAGCCACACGCTAAGTCCTCATAGCTGCCTGGCCACGTGGTTTTGCCCACCTTTGCAGCTGGTAGCTTTGCAAGGTTCCATGAACCCCCTAGCAGGGCGGAGGCACCTTGTCCTTTGACAGAAACCCACTGGGCAGGGAGAAGCCACTGGCTAGGGGCTCCCTGGAGATGGTGGCATTTGAGCCAGGCCCAGAGGGATGCTAAAGCTTTCAACACAAGAAGGTAGCAGGGAGGGCATTCCTGGTAGAAGGAACTGCTCAGACAAAGGTGTGGTGGTGCGAATGTGCCCGGGTGTGACAGAGCTAAAATAGGGGCTGTGGGTGGGGGGGGGCAGGTAAGAGAGATATGTAAAGCCAGGCTGTGATGAGTGGGTCTCAAATGCCAGGCTGTGGAGGTGGGGCTTTCTCTCCAGGGTAATAGGGAGCCATGGGAGATGTTTGAGTGAACAAGATCAGGGGGACAGATGGGAGAGAGGATCTAAGGGAAGAGTGAGCAGATGTTGGGATGGACAGACCATGGGGAGCCAGGAGGAGGGAGAAGATGGGGCTGATGCCAGAGATCCCTACCTCAGGGATGGGGAGTGATGGTGGAATTGTCCTTGTGATGGGGACATGGAAGGAGGAGGGGGTTTAAGGAGGAGGCTGAGTCTGGAGACCCTGAGGAATGTCCTGGAAGTAGCTGAATAAGGGAGAGAGATCGCTGGAGTCTAAGATAATGTCTAGAACATCTGCGATCAGTAACTGCTTGTGAATTGGATGGAGGGAGGGAGGGAGGAGTTGATAGGTGGGTGGGTTGATGGGTGGACAGATGGATGAGTGGATGACTAGATGAGGGGATGGATGGGTGGGTGGGTGGATGGATGGATGGATGGATGGGTGAATGGGAGGGAGGTGGATGCATGGATGGATTGATAAGTGGTTGGATGGATGGATGAGTGGATGGATGGATGGATGGATGGATGGATGGATGGATGAGTGGAGAGGTGAATCAATGGCTGGATGGATGGACGAATGGATGGATGCATGGGCAAACGGATGGGTAGGTGGATGGTTGCATGGATGAATGAATGGATGAATGCATGGATGGATGGGTGGGTGGATGGATGGATGGATGGATGGATAAGTGGATGAATGGAAGGATGGATGAGTGGCTGAGTGAGTGAATGGATGAGTGGAGAGATGAATGGATGGGCTGATGGATGGATGCATGGATGGATGAATGGACAGATGAATGGGCAAATGGATGGGTAGGTGGATGGGTGCATGGATGCATGGATGAACGAATGCATGGATGGATGGGTGGATGGATGGATGAGTAGAGGGGTGGATGGGTGGATGGGTGAATGGATGGGAAGGTGGATGGATAGATGCATAAATGGATGAAGGGAGTGGTGGATAGATGGATGGATGGATGGATGGATGGATGCATGGATGGATGAATAGAGGGAAGGATGGGTGAATGGATGGGAAGGTGGATGGATAGATGGATAAAGGGATGAAGAGAGAGATGGATGGATGGATGGATGATGGATGGATGGATGGGTGAATGGATGGATGGATGGATGGATGGATGGGTGAATGGATGGGAAGGTGGATGGATAGATGGACAAAGGGATGAAGGGAGTGGTGGATGGATGGATGGATGAGAAGAAGGATGGATGGGTGGATGGGTGAATGGATGGGAAGGTGGATGGATAGATGGACAAAGGGATGAAGGGAGTGGTAGATAGATGGATGGATGGATGGATGGGTGGATGCATGGATGGATGAATAGAGGGAAGGATGGGTGAATGGATGGGAAGGTGGATGGATAGATGGACAAAGGGATGAAGGGAGTGGTAGATGGATGGATGGATGGATGGATGGATGGATGGGTGAATGGATGGGAAGGTGGATGGATAGATGGATAAAGGGATGAAGGGAGTGGTGGATAGATGGATGGATGGTTGGTTGGCTGCATGTGTGTGTGGATCAATGGGTAGGTGGAGCCTGAAGACAGAAGTGGCTGCCCTGAGTGTGAAGGCAAAGGCACAGCCCTGGGAAGCCCCCATATCAGGGCCAGGAAGAGGAGATTTGGGGAGGGAGCAGGAACTGTGCCAGTTGCCCCCATAACTGCCTCTCTGTGAGGCCTCCCCACCCAAGTCCTTTCCTCTACCCCTTTTCCCCATAAATGACTTTGGGACCTGAAATCCCTGCCCCCCCCTCCCCCGCACCCCACCACACACACACACACATGGCTCAGCTCTGGGGGGCCTACCGCAGACAAATCAGTGGAAAATTAAAATAGTGCCTGTGCACTGGTGATCGGCGGCTTCAGCCGGGCACTTAATGACCCCTTTCTGGGGATTGTTACCAGCTGGAGGTAGCGGGGTGGGGGAGGTCTTCACCAGCCACCCAATCTGAGCAGGAGGGGGTGGTCCCTGGGAGAGGGGGTGCAGCCCACAAAGCCAGAGGGTGGCAGTGATGGCAAGGCTGGGAAGGGGAAAGGGATGACCTTGAGCTCCAGGGATGAACCCACTTGGACCCCTGCACTCCTGTGGCCCCTGCTGGGACGTCCTTTCTCCCTCAGTTTGGCTAGATGGCTACAGCTCATCTTGTAGGTCTCAGGTCCAATGTCACCACCTCCAGGAAGCCCTCCCGGACTAGGTCAAATGCCCTCAGAAGTATCCAACCACCCTTATCTATAATCCTATTTGCCTGGAGGCCTTGAGAGCAAAACCTCACTTTGCCACATTAGCTGTGTGTCCTTGGGGAAGTCACTTTCCCTCTTTGTGCCTTGTTTTCCTCATTTGTAAAATAAGGCTGTTAGGAGAATTTTTTTCTTTTTTAGAGACAGGATGTGACTCTGTCATCCAGGCTGGAGTGCAGTGACACAATCACAGTTCACTGCAGCCTCAAATTCCCTGGGTTCAAGCGATCCTCCCACCTCAGCCTCCCAAGTAGCTGAGACTACAAGTGCATGCCGCCATGCTTGGCTAATTTTTTAGTAGAGATGGGAGGTCTCACTATGTTGCCCAGGCTGGTCTCGAACTCCTGAGCTCAAGTGATCCTCCCACCTCAGCCTCCCAAAGGGCGGAATTACAGGCGTGAGCCATCTCGCTGGGCCCCTGTTGGGAGGATTAAATGAACAATTGTGGGTAAACTGGTATTTACTGAGCCTTTATTATGTACTGGGCACAGGGTTGAATCTGATCCTCAAATTCTCAAAATAAGCCAATCAATGACAGCAAGATGTTCATCCCCATTTTAGGGAGGGGGACTCTGAGGCCCCTAGGAATGAGATAAATTCACTTAATACCGTCATTGTGTGCCTGGACCAGTCCAGCTCCCTCTGCTCTCACCCCCCACAGTCTGTCCTCCCCACAGCAGCCACCAGAGGGCGCCTGTGAGCACCTGGATCAGGTCGTGTCCCTTCTCTACCTACAACCCTCCATGGCTCCCATCTCCCTCAGGGTCAAAGCCGAAGTCCTCCCCATGGTCCACATGACCTGCCCCGTCCTCTCCCTGCCCTCCCTTCTTCCTTCTCTCCCCGCTAACTCTCTCTGCTCCAGCCACACGGGCCTCCTTGCTGTTCCTCCAACATGCCAGGCATGGTCCTGCCCCAGGGCCTTTGCACAGGCTGTGCCTTCTGCTCAAGATGCCCTTCCACCTCCCCTTAGACAAACTGGCTGTGCCTCCTCCATCTGGCCTCAACTCAAATGGCATCCAGAACACCCCTCCCCCAACTAAAGGAGGTCCTCCTGCTATAGTGTCTGACCTGGCCCCATTCTTGTGAACGTAACAGACACACACACACACATACACACACACATTGCAATCATTCTGTATGTGACTTGGCAGGCGTCTCTGTTCCTCACTCAACTGCAGGGAGGGAGATACTTCTGTCCTAGCCTTCTCAGGGCCTCTAGCACCCCGCATCAGAGGGCATGGCTCATAATTGGCACTGAAGGCCGAGCGCAGTAGCTCACACCTGTGGTCCCAGTACTTTGGGAGGCCGAGGCAGGTGGATCACCTGAGGTCAGGAGTTCGAGACCAGCCTGGTCAACATGGTGAAACCCCGTCTCTACTAAAGATACAAAAATTAGCTGGGCATAGTGGTGGGCACCTGTAATCCCAAATAGGAGGCTGAGGCAGGAGAATCACTTGAACCTGGGAGGCAGAGATTGCAGTGAGCCACGATTATGCCATTGAACTCCAGCCTGGGCGACAAGAGCGACACTCTGTCTCAAAAAAAAAAAAAAAAAAAAAAAAAAAAATATATATATATATATATATATGTATATATATTAAGGCTGAGTGCTGTGGCTCACACCTGTAATCCCAGCACTTTGGGAGGCCGAGGTGGGCGGATTACCTGAGGCCAGGAATTCGTGACCAGCCTGGCCGACATGGCGAAATCCCGTCTCTACTAAAAACACAAAAATTATCTGGGTGTGGTGGCAGGCACCTGTAATCCCAGCTACTCGGGAGGCTGAGGCAGGAGAATCGCTCGAACCTGGGAGGCAGAGGTTGCAGTGAGCCGAGATCGCACCACTGCACTCCATCCAGCCTGGGCAGAGCCAGGCTCCATCAAAAAAAAAAAAAAAAGAAAAAAGAATATTCAGTGCCACCTAGTTTGTGGTGGCAAAAGACTGGAAATAAATAGAATAAGCATTGAGAGGCACTTTTCTTTTTTTTTGTAAGTGATGCATCCGTGCAATAAATCGCTGCAACATTTAAACGCGCCTGAGTATTTGCCATTCTGACGGTCAGCCCTCTGAAATTTAAGTGATGAACGGCCGCAATGCTTGTGGTTGTCACTAGAGGGAAGCACTTGACCGTGAAAGCTTCTTCCCTGACCGTCTCCAATTATTGAAGGGTTTATTCTCTGATTTTCATTCTTCGGTTCCTTTCTTTTCTCTTTTATTTACCCCATGCATTTCTATCCGTTTTTTTTTCTTTCTTTCTTTGTTTCTCTCTCTCTCTCTTTTTATTTTTTGAGATGGAGTCACTCTGTCTCCCAGGCTGGAGTGCAATGGTGCGATCTTGGCTCATTGCAACCCCCACCTCCTGGGTTCAAACGATTCTCCTGCCTCAGCCTCCCGAGTAGCTGGGATTACAGGTGCCTGCCACCATGCCCAGCTAATTTTTTTTTTTTTTTTTTGAGATGGAGTCTCGCTCTGTCACCCAGGCTGGAGTGCAGTGGCGCGATCTCGGCTCACTGCAAGCTCCGCCTCCCGGGTTCATGCCATTCTTCTGCCTCAGCCTCCTGAATAGCTGGGACTACAGGTGCCTGCCACCATGCCCGCCTAATTTTTTTTTTTTTGTATTCTTAGTAGAGACAGGGTTTCACTGTGTTAGCCAGGATGGTCTCGATCTCCTGACATTGTGATCTGCCCGCCTTGTCCTCCCAAAGTGCTGCGATTACAGGTGTCAGCCACCACGCCCGGCCCACGCCTGGCCCACGCCCGGCTAATTTTTGTATTTTTACTAGAGACAGGCTTTTGTCATGTTGTCCAGGCTGGTCACAAACTCCTGACCTCAGGTCATCCGCCTGCCTCAGCCTCCCAAAATGCTGGGATTACAGGCGTCAGCCACTGCGCCCAGCCTATTTATTTATATATTTAGTTTGGATGAGGTATTGCTCTGTAGCCCAGCCTGGAGGGCAGTGACGTGATCATGGCTCACTGAAGCCTCGACCTCCTGGGCTCAAGTGATCCTCCCACCTCAGCCTCCTGAGTAGCTGGGACTACAGGCTCGTGCCACCTTGCCCGGTTAATTTTTGTTTTGGGTTTTTGTTTATGTTTTTTTTTAGATACAGGGTTTTGCCATGTTGTCCAGGCTGGTCTCAAACTCCTGACCTCAGTGATCCCCCAGCCTCAGCCTCCCAAAGTGCTGGCATTATAGGTGCGAGCCACTGTGCCCGTATTAACTGTTTTTTTGTTGTTGTTTGTTTGTTTTTTGTTGTTTGTTTTTTAAGATGGAGTCTGGCTCTGTCGCCCAGACTGGAGTGCGGTGGCACAATCTCGGCTCACTGAAACTTCCATCTCCCAGGTTCAAGCAATTCTTGTGCCTCAGCCTCCCGAGTAGCTACATGCACGCACCACCATGCCTGGCTAATTTTTATATTTTTTAGTACAGATGGGGTTTCACCACGTTGCCCAGGCTGGTCTCGAACTCCTGACCTCAAGTGATCCACCCGCCTTGGCTTCCCAAAGTGCTGGGATTACAGGTGTGAGCCACTGCACCCGGCCCTGTATTAACTTTTGATAGACATTCAACCTACAAATAGGAAAGTGTATCTAGTATAAATGTACAGCTCAAAAATTGTCCCAAACCAAACACATTTATGATTTGTGTAATCAGGTCCCTGAACTCATCAAGAAAAATAATATTTCTGCTTCCCCCACCACCCGCAAAGTCACCCTGATCCTCCCCCTTGGTCTCTAACTTTCCCATGGTTAAGCACTGGCCCGATTTCTCTCTTCATAAATTAGTACAGGGCATAGTGGCTCACATCTGTAATCCCAGCACTTTGGGAGGCTGAAGCAGGAGGATCGCTTGAGGCCAGGAGTTAAAGATCAGCCTGGGGAACACAGTGAGACCCCAAAACATAAACATATGTTTATCTGAGACGTAAATAATAAAGTAAATTAATCAATCAGTACTGCCCACTGTGAACTACATGTACACTAAATCCATAGTGACAGGCCTTTTTGTCCTCAACATAAAGCTTGTAACATTCATCTGTGTTGTTAAATGTTTTTGTAGGTTGAGTGTCAGCACATTTTTTCTTGTAAAAGGCCACATCGTAAATATTTTAGGCTTTGTGGACCAGGCAGTCCCTGTTGCAGCTACTCACCTCTGTCCCTGCAGTCAATAGGCAGCCACAGACTATATGTGAGTGAGTGGATGTGGCTGCGTGTACCAATCAAACTATTTATAAAAATAAGCGATGGGCTGTTGTATTAGTCAGTTCTCAAACAGAACCAATGGGGAGTGCTTGTGTGTGTGTGAGAGAGAGAGACAGAGAGAGAGAGTGATTTTAAGGAATTGTTGGGTGCAGTGGCTCATGCCTATAATCCCAGCACTTTGGGAGGCTGAGGCAGGAGTATCTCTTGAGCCCAAGAGTTTGAGATCAGCCTGGGCAACATGGTATCCCATCTCTGCAAAACAACAACGACAACAAAAAACATAAAATACATTTGCCAGGTGTGGTGGTACACACCTGTAGTCCCAGCTAGTTGGGAAGCTGAGGCAAAGTTGAACCCAGGAGCCGTGATCACACCACTGCACTCCAGCCTGGGTGACAGCACAAGATCCCGTCTCAAGAAAAAAAAAAGAAAAAGAAAAAGACAAAAAATGGGTTCACTTGATATGGGGGCTAGCCAGTCTAAAATTTATAGAACAGGGCAGCAGGCTAGACATTCAGGTAAGAGTCAATGTTGGAGGCCGGGCACGGAGGCTCACACCTGTAATCCCAGCACTCTGGGAGGCCAAGGCGGGCGGATCACCTGAGGTCAGGAGTTCAAGACCAGCCTGGCCAACATGGCATAACCCTGTGTCTACTAAAAATACAAAAATTAACCGGGTGGCAGAGGCACAAGAATCGTTTGAAACCCGGGAGGCGGAGGTTGCAGTGAGCCGAGATTGCACCACTGAACTCCACCCTGGGCAACAGAATGAGTCTCTGTCTCCAAAAAAAAGAAAAGAAAAAACCAGAAAGAGACTCAGTGTTGCAGTCTTGGGTCCAAAAACTGTAGGGCAGTCCCCGCAGTCTGGAAACGAGGACTTTTTTTTTGGAGTCTCGCTGTGTCACCCAGGCTGGAGTGCAGTGGCGTGATCTCGGCTCACTGCAAGCTCCACCTCCCCGGTTCAAGCGATTCTCCAGTTCAGCCTCCCGAGTAGCTGGGACTACAGGCACACGCCGCCACGCCCAGCTAATTTTTTTGTATTTTAGTAGAGATGGGGTTTCACTGTGTTGCCCAGGCTGGTCTCGAACTCCTGAGCTCAGGCAGTCGTCCGCTTCGGCCTCCCAAAGTGCTGGGATTACAGGCGTGAGCCACCACGCCTGGCGAAATGAGGATTTTTATTTCCCAGTCTTGAGGCAGAATTCCTTCTTCTCTAGGAAACCCCGAATTTCGCTCTTACATCCTTCAACTGATTGGACGAGGCCCACCCACATTACAAAGGGTCGTTCCCTTCACTTAAAGGCAATTGACTCTAGACATTCACCACATCTACAGAATACCTTCAGAGCAAAACATGCAGATGCCTGTTGGAGCAAACAACCGGGCACCATGGTCTTGCCCCATGGCCCCGTGCAATCAACCATCACAGTCTGGATTTGATCCGGGGCCATGGTTTGACAGCTCCAGTGTTCACATGCTCCTCAGCTTATGATGGGACCATGTCCTGATAAACTCTTCATAAGTTAAAAATATCATAAGTCGGCTGGGTGCGGTGGCTCATGCCTGTAATCTCAGCACTTTGGGAGGCTGAGATGGGTGGATCACCTGAGCTCAGGAGTTCAAGACCACCCCAGTCAACATAGTGAAATCCTGCCTCTACTAAAATACAAAAAATTAGCCGGGCGTGGTGGTGTGTGCCTATAGTCACAGCTACTCAGGAGGCTGAAGCGGGAGAATCACTTGAACCTGGGAGGCAGAGGTTACAGTGAGCTGAGATTGTGCCACTGCACTCCAGCCCAGGTGACAGAATGAGACTGTGTCTCAAAAAAATAAAATCATAACTCAAAAATGCATTTAAGCTGGGTGCAGTGGCTCATACCTATAATCCCAGCATTTTGGTAGGCTGAGGTGGGAGGATCACTTGAGGCCAGGAGTTCAAGAGCAGCCTGAATAACATCATAAAACCCCATCTTGGCCGGGCACAGTGGCTCATGTCTGTAATTGCAGCACTTTGGGAGGCCAAGGCAGGTGGATCACCTGAGGTCAGGAGTTTGAGACCAGCCTGGCCAACATGATGAAACCCCGTCTCTGCTAAAAATACAAAAATTAGCCAGGCGTGGTGTTGCACACCTGTAATCCCAGCTACTCAGGAGGCTGAAGCAGGAGAATCGCTTGAACCCGGGAGGCAGAGGCTGCAGTGAACCAGGATCGCCCTGCTGCACTCCAGCCTGGGCAACTGAGTGAGACTCTATGTTTAAAAAAAAGAAAAAGAAAAAACGTATGTTGGAATCATCTGTCTTTGTTTCCTGGGCCTTCCTTAACAAAGTAGCACAGCTTGAGTGGCTCAAACAACAGAAATGTATTTCCTGATGGTTCTGGGGACTGGAAGTTCAAATTCAAGGTGTCAGCAGGGTTGATTCCTTCTCAGGGCTGGCAGGGAGAGTCTGTCCCACCCTTCTCTATCCTTGACCTGTAAGATGACACCTTCATGTACACATGACGGTGTCCCTAAGGGCATGTCTGTGTCCAAATTTTCCCCCTTTTTATAAGGACACCAGTCAGTTTGGATTAGGATCTGGAGTAATGGCCTCATTTTTTTTTTTAGATGGGGTCTCGCTCTGTCACCCGGGCTGGAGTGCAGTGGCGCAATCTCGGCTCACTACAAGCTCTGCCTCCTGGGTTCACACCATTCTCCTGCCTCAGCCTCCCAAGTAGCTGGGACTACAGGCACCCGCCACCATGCCCGGCTAATTTTTTGTATTTTTAATAGAGATGGGGTTTCACTGTGTTAGCCAGGATGGTCTCGATCTCCTGACCTCATGATCCACCCGCCTCGGCCTCCCAAAGTGCTGGGATTACAGGTGTAATCCATCACGCCTGGCCTCTAATGGCCTCATTTTATTTTGATTACCTCTGTAAAGACCCTGTGTCCTAATAAAGTCACCTTCTGAGGTCCTGGGGATTAGGACTTCAACATATGGCTTTGGGGGGCAGCACAATTCAACGCATAATCACCCTGTTGTCCATGTAGTTGTTTTTTTTTAAATTCCTGTTTCCACCCATTCTAGTGTGGATGTTCATTTCAATTAGTTCCACTTCTGGGCTCTTACAAATAAAACTGATATGAACATTTCCATGCATGTCTTTCAGTATATAGATGTGCCCTTCCTTCCTTCCTTTCCTTCCTTCCTTTCCTTCCTTCCTTCCTTCCCTTCCTTCCTTCCCTTCCTTCCCTTCCTTCCTTCCCTCCTTCTTTCCTTCCTTCCTTCCTTCCTTCCTTCCTTCCTTCCCTTCCTTCCTTCCCTCCTTCTTTCTTTCCTTCCTTCCTTCCTTCCTTCCCTTCCTTCCTTCCTTCCTTCCCTTCCTTCCTTCCTTCCTTCCTTCCTTCCTTCCCTTCCTTCCTTTCCTTCCTTCCTTCCTTCCTTCCTTCCTCCTTCTTTCTTTCCTTCCTTCCTTCCTTCCCTTCCTTCCTTCCCTTCCTTCCTTCCCTTCCTTCCTTTCCTTCCTTCCTTTCCTTCCTTCCTTCCTTCCCTTCCTTCCTTCCCTTCCTTCCTTCCCTTCCTTCCTTCCCTTCCTTCCTTCCTTCCTTCCCTTCCTTCCCTCCTTCCTTCCTTCTTTCCTTCCTTCCTTCCCTTCCTTCTTTCCTTCCTTCCTTCTTTCCTTCCTTCTTTCTTTCCTTCCTTTCCTTCCTTCCTCCTTTCCTTCCTTCCCTTCCTTCCTTCCCTTCCTTCTTTCCTTCCTTCTTTCCTTCTTTCTTTCCTTCCTTCCCTCCCTCCCTCCTTCCTTCCTTTCCTTCCTTCATTCCTTCTTTCCTTCCTTCTTTCTCTCCTTCCTTCCCTCCCTCCCTCCTTTCCTTCCTTCCTTCCTTCCTTCCTTCTTCCTTCCTTCTTTCCTTCCTTCCCTCCCTCCCTCCTTCCCTTCCTTGCTCTTCCTTCCTTCCTTCCTTCCTTTTTTTTTTTTTTCTCAGATGGAGTCTTGCTCTGTCTCCCACCCTGGAGTGCAATGGCACAATCTCAGCTCACTGCAACCTCCGCCTCCCAGATTTAAGCCATTCTCCTGCCTCAACCTCCCGAGTAGCTGGGACTACAGTCACATGCCCAGCTAATTTTTGTATTTTTAATAGAGATGGTGTTTCACCTTGTTGGCCAGGCTGGGCTGGAACTCTGGACCTCAAGTGATCCTCCCACCTCGGCCTGCCAAAGTGCTGGGATTACAGGTGTGAACCATCCTGCCAGCTGGCTTGCTTTCTTTTCTCTCTCTCTCTCTCTCTCTCTTTCTTTCTTTCTTTCTTTCTTTCTTTCTTTTTTCTTTCTTTCTTTCTTTTTTCTTTCTTTTTCTTTCTTTCCTTTCTTTCTTTCCTTCCCTTCCTTCCTTCCTTCCTTTCTTTTCTTTCTTTCTTTTTCTTTCTTTCTCTCCTTCTGTCTTTCTTCCCTCCCTCTCTCCTTCCTTCCTTCCTTCCTCCCTTCCTTCCTTTTCTCTCTCTCTGTCTCTTTCTTCTTTTTTGAAATAGGGTCTTGCTCTGTTGTCCAGGCTGGGGTACAGTGGCATGACCATGGTTCATTGTAGCCTCAAACCCTGGGGTTCAAGTGATCCTCGCTCCTCAGCCTCCCCTCAGCCTTCCAAGTAGCTGAGACCACAGGCATGTGCCACCATGCCCAGCTAATTTTTTTTCTTTTTTTGTAGAGTCGGGGTCTCACTCGTTATGTCGCCCAGGCTGGTCTGGAACCCCTGGGCTCAAGCAATCCCCCACACTGGGCTCAGCCTCCCAAAGTGCTGGGATTATAGGCGTGAGCCACTGTACCCAGCCAAATGTCCCCTTTTCATTAGGACACTGGTTTTTGGACCAGGGTCCCGCCCTACTCGGGGATGATGTCATCTTAACTAACTCCATCTGCAAAGACATTACTTCCAAATAAGGTCACCTTCTGAGGTCCTGGGTGTTAGGACTTCACCATATGAATTTAGGGAGGTGCAGTCCAACTCATAACCACCCTGTTGTCAATGTGGGGGGTTCTTTTTCTTTTTCTTTCTTTTCTTTTTCTTTTTTTTGAGACGGATTCTTGCTCTGTCGCACAGGATGGAGTGCAGTGGTCACGATCTCAGCTCACTGCAACCTCTGCCTCCCTGGTTCAAGCAATTCTCCTGCCTCAGCCTCCTGAGTAGCTGGGATTACAGGCGCCCACCACCACACCAGGCTAATTTTTGTATTTTTAGTAGAGATGGGGTTTCACCATGTTGGCCAGGCTGGTCTCAAACTCCTGACCTTGTGATCCGCCCACCTTGGCCTCCCAAAGTGCTGGAATTACAGGCGTGAGCCTGGCCAGGTGGGTCTTTTTCATTGCATCCATTCTTGTGTGGATCTTCATTAGGTTGGTTCCAATCTGGGGCTTTTATGAATAAAGTGGCTATGAACATTCCCATGCATGTCTTTTGCTATATAGATGTGCCCTTCCTTTTTTTTTTTTTTTTTTGAAACAGGGTCTCGATCTGTCACCCAGGCTGGAGTGCAGTGGCTCAATCACAGCTCACTGCAGCCTCAACCTCCCAGGCTCAAGCAATCCTCCCACCCCAGCCTCCAGCCTCCTGAGTAGCTGGGACTACAGACACTTGCCATGCGTGGCCAATTTTTTCTCTTCTCTTCTTTCTCTTCTCTTATCTTCTTTCTCCTCTCTTCTCTTCTTTCTCTTTTCTTTTCTTTTTTTAGACATGGGGTCTCCCTATGTTGCCCCGGCTGGTCTCGAACTCCTGGGCTCAAGTGATCCTCCAGCTTTGGTCTCCCAAAGTGCTGGGGTTGCAGGCGTGAGCCACTGCACCCAGCCCAAGCATTGTTAATAGGGATACATACAACATAGGTGAAGTTCCTGCACACAGTGGGACCACAGAGACGCTGTCATCATTTGTGATTGGCTCAGGGAATCAGGCAAAGAATTGCCCATTGGAGAAGACAAGGAATAGAACAGAAGGAAGAGAGAGATTAAAGGTTAAAAGCACTGGGCGTCGTGACTTACGTCTGTAATCCCAGCACTTTGGGATGCCAAGGCGGGTAGATCACCTGAGGTCAGGAGTTGAACACCAGTCTGGCCAATATGGTGAAACCCTGTCTATACTAAAAATACAACAATTAGCCAGGCATGGTGGCGCGTACCTGTAGTCCCAGCTACTCAGGAGGCTGAGGCAGGACAATCGCTTGAACCCAGGAGGTGGAGGCTGCAGTGAGCCAAGATTGTACCACTGCACTCCAGCCTGGGTGACAGAATGAGACTCTATCTCAAAAAAAAAAAAAAAAAAAAAAAGGCTGGAGGGAGCTGTGTGTTGCCTGGCAGGTCCGTGGGACAGAGATCCCTCCTACCCACCTGTTTCCCCCCAGTTCTGTGCCAGTGGGTTCAGTGGGGAGATCAGGAGAAGGAGCTGCTGGTGGGTTCAGTTGCTTTCGAGGTGCTGGGGACAGGTGGCTGCAGGGAGAGTGAGTGAACTGTGGGGTGGACCAATACGAGGGCCACCTTGTGGGGTAGTTTGGGGGGCTATCTGGGTTCAGGGAGCCTCCACAGCCCCGTCGTGCCACCCAGAGCAGCAGGTACCTGCCTGGGGACAGCAGGCAGCCAGGCCCAGGGCTGGGGGGGTTGGGGAATCCAGCTACTCTCTCATCCAGTCCCAGCTACTGCTGCTGGCCAAGGCCGTGACCTTTCTCCCAGATCTTGGAGCTGAGTAACAGTTACTGGAAAAATAAGTTGGCCATCTGGGGGTGGCCACAGCCCCATCCTCTTGGGTCCCCAGCCTGGCTGCTAGAAGTGAGGGTACCAGGGCTGGGCTGTCTGTCCCATACAACAGTACCATAGCCACCGATGTGACCAGGCCAGGTACCTCCTCCCCATCACACTCTATCCCTGCCATGCCACATTTCCCCCGGTGCAGGGGCCTGAAATGACAGCCCCATTCCCATACCCGGACACCCAGGAAGGCGTGATGGGTGGGTGGAGAAAGAGTCCCGGGCATCCCTGGCAGCCCTGAATGTTTCCTCTGGCCCCAGTCTCAGACGCCCATGCCTGGGAAGAGCCAGTCAGCAACTCGGCCCAGAAGGAGCCTTTGACAGCGAGGAGGGCGGCATTTGAATTTCAGCTCTGTCACTTTTTTGCAGGGTGACTGAGCAGGTCACTCCTTTTCTCTGAGCCTCAGTTTCCCCCTCTGGAAAAATGGGAATAATGAAGCACCCTCCTGACCGGTTTTGTGATGCTCAAATGCAATACAGTTGTGCTGAGTGCAAAGCGTGGTCCTGAGAGGGCACTCAATACACATGAACGGTTCAGCCCTCAGTTCTTGAACTTTGTTCAAGGTACGCGCTGCGGGTCCAGCTCTGTTCTAGACAGGAGATCCAGCAGCAAACAAAAGTGACACAGACACCTGTCCTTCTTGAGGGTTTGGGACTCCAGGGAGAGACACAAACCGTGAATTAAAATGTTAATGTCCAAGAAGGATGAATGCTATAAAGAGAAATGAAACTATCGTTAGATCTTATTATTATTGTGACTGTTACTGTTGATACCCAATTGATCGTGATTATAGCCCCGATTCCAGCTTCCACAGTTATTGGAGGCATGCAATTATTTAGCGCCAACTGTGTACCAGGTTCCAAATACCTATAGCCTCACAAAATCATTTCCCAGAAGAGAAACCAAGGTCTCAGGCCTGTCCAAGGTTGTGAGCTGGTTGTGTAGGGCAGGCCTGGGAGTGGATCTGCCAGATGGCATGATTCCCGGACCTGCCCCCACCTCCCAGGCAGAGCTGGCATCCTCCCAGCTGGACCTGGCCCCACCTTGGAGCTTCCCCAACCTGGGGATACAGAAGGGCCCCCACGGGGAGGGAGGCAGCCAGGGCAGGCAGTGGGACAGAGCAAGGAGGGAGCAGGGCGTCTGCCACCCGCCCCCACGGCTGCCTGGGAAACGCCAGGGCCTAATCCTGGCTCAAGAGGACACGTTGTACCAGAGATTATATAAACCGGCCTCTCCCTTTGTTTGTTTAATTCTTTCAGGCTTTTTCCCTCATCCTTCTCTCTTTAATCGCTCTGCCAACGGGGCGGGGGGTGGGGTGCTCCAGGCTAGGTCTCTTCCAGGAGGGAGGGGGCTGCAGACCCAGCACCCCCCACTCTGGTCACACCCCTACCTGGTTTCCCAGCCACCCAGCCCCGCTCCTCCCCCCACCACACACACCAAGTCCTGCCAGTGGCAGGGGCGTGGGGCTGGACAGGCTTGGCCAGTGGAGTGAGTCTGAGAGACCAAGGCCAAGGGCACTGAGTCAAGCTCGGACTCTGCTGGGCCCCTAGTATGTGGCTTCTCCACTCGGCACTCAGCTTCCTCTTCCGAAACAATGGGATCCCTGTGGTCCCAACCCCCAGGTTGTTGAGAACACGCCCATGCAAGGAGTGAGCGTGGCCCATGGTGGATGCCGGGTGAGAGCCACTGCCTGCCCCCAGCCCACACTGCAGACACCGAAGGAACAGTTTCGCCCTCAGATTGGCCCTGGAGCACCGTGACTGTGGTGGCCAATTGGGCCTCCCAGATGTCCACAATGCCCCGTGGGTGCTCTGATGTGGAACACTGGGCACCATCACCCAGAGAGGGCAACCAGGGGTGTCTGGCTTTCTGCTCACCCACTGCTGACCTCGAGCCTGGCCCTGGCCCTCATGAAGACCCAGTATTTCCATCTGTGTCCTGGGGAGGCCAACACGAACCTCCCCACCATCAGGGCAGTCCACCCACAGAGGGGCCTGGGTTCCCATCCTGACCCTTCCTTTACCACCTTTGCCACCCTGTGCTGCTTGGTTGCTCTGTGCCTCAGTTTCCCCATCTGTAAAGTGGGGATCATCATAGCAGTCAGATCCCCCAAGAGGATTAATCGTGTTAATCCTTATAATGCATTTATTCTTAATTTATATTACTTTTTTTTTTTTTTTTGTAGAGATGGGGTTTTCCCATGTTGCCCAAGCTGGTCTTGAACTCTTGGGCTCACGTGATCCACCTGCCTTGGCCTCCCAAAGTGCTGTGATTACAGGCATGAGCCACCGCACCTAGCTATGCATTTTAGAACAGGCCCTGACATATATTAACATGAAAGTATCTGCTAACTAAAAGAAAATAACAACAACAAAAATAAGTAAAGAAATGGCCGGGCGCAGTGGCTCATGCCTGTAATCCCAACACTTCAGGAGGCCGAGGCAGGTGGATCACCTAAGGTCAGGAGTTCGAGACCAGCCTGACCACTGTGGTGAAACCCCGTCTCTACTAAAAATGCAAAAATTAGCCGGGCATGGTGGCATGCACCTGTAGTCCCAGCTACTCGGGAGGCTGAGACAGGAGAATTGCTTGAACCCGGGAGGGGGAGGTTGCAGTGAGCTGAGATCGCGCCACTGCACTCCAGCCGGGGCGACAGAGCGAGACTCCATCTCAAAAAAAAAAAAAAAAAAAAATTAAAAACTAAAAAAAAAAGTAAAGAAAGAAACCAGGCCCATTGCACACATGGGAAACTGAAGTTGATGTTCCCTAAGCAAGTCAGAGGCAGGGCTGGGAGCTGAGAAACCAGGCTGGGAACCTCTCACCCTACACCCCCATGGAGCCCAGGGGAGGGAGGCTGGGGGCGGGGGACAGAGAAATGAGGTCATAGTGCCAGGTCCCAAGGGGCCCAGGCTCACGTCCCTGCCTTATGGCTGCAAGCTCCCAAACATCCCACTCCAAGCCTCTCCTTCCCTTCTCTGTATGACAAGCCCCGGGGTGGCACAGGGTGGACGGGGTGTCAGGGTGCCCGGCCACTCCCAGCCCTTTACATAAGCTGCGGCACGGCAGGAAATCAAAGTGCCAACAACTGCCTCCTCAGTAACTGACAGGCTCCCTCCGTAACCGACTTCCTGTCGTTACCCACCCACCTTGGGTACCAGCTGCCTGCTCCCTACCTCCAGTGGCAGAGGGATCCCATCCCTGACCCCGAGGCTTCCTCCCCAAGGAAGGGCCCCCATACCCTAGGCTGCTCCATCATGTGACCCTGAGCCAGTGTCCAGCCAGCTCTGCCCCCATCCAGATGTGTCCCTGGGCTGCCAGGACCATCATCCCACTCCTTTCGGCCACTGGCTGGGAGACTGCATACTGGCTGCCCCTGACCTGAGGCTGGAGGTCAGAGGGCAAAGGGCAAAGGCCAAGGAACTCCCTTTTTTTTTTTTTTTTCTGAGACAGAGTCTTGCTCTGTTGTCCAGGCTGGAGTGCAGTGGCACTATCTTGGCTCACTGCAACCTCTGCCTCCCAGGTTCAAGCGATTCTCCTGCCTCAGCCTCCCTAGTAGCTGGGATTATAGGCATGTGCCACCATGCCCGGCTAATTTTTTTTTTTTTATTATTTTTAGTAGAGATGGGGTTTCACCATGTTGGCCAGGCTGGTCTTGAACTCCTGACCTCAACTGATTTGCCTGCCTTGGCCTCCCAAAGTCTTAGGATTACAGGTGTGAGCCACCACGCCCAGCTGGAATTCCCTTTTTTAATTAATTTGTTTTATTAATTAATTATTTATTTTGAGACAGAGTATCACTCTGTTGCCCAGGCTGGAGTACAATGGGGCGATCTCGGCTCATTGCAACCTCTGCCCCCCAGGTTCAAGCGATTCTCCTGCCTCAGCCTCCCGAGTAGCTGAGATTACAGGTGCATGCCACCACGCCCGGCTAACTTTTGTATTTTTAGTAGAGACAGGGGTTTCACCATGTTGGCCAGGCTGGTCTCGAACTCCTGGCCTCAGGTGATCCACCCACCTCGGCCCCCCAAAGTGCTGGGATTACAGGACGAGCCACCGCACTGGCCCAGAATTCCCTTTTTAGAGCGAGAGAAGCAGGAGTTGCCTCTCACATCGAGGGAGGGAGACTCTGGTTCTTTAGGGCTTTTCAAAGCTGCGGGTAAGCGGTAGAGGGTGCCCCCCACCCAATGGTGCAAAGAGGAGACCCCAGCCCTGCCCTGGAAGGGAGTGTGGGACTGGGGGGAAGGTCTCTGGGGCAAACAGCACTTAGTGACAGCCACAGTCATATGACTGTCCCCATTTTATAGATAGGGAAACTGAGGCATTAAGCAAGGCCACCACCTGCCCAAGGTCCCGTGCTCTGTAAGTGGTAGAGCCGAGATTTGAACCTCTGAAGACAGGGGTGTTGGTGGAGGGGTCAGGGAATGGGAGCTCCGTGGGCTCTGTAGGGCTGGAAACCACAGTATCTCCGCACAGACGTGGGTGACGTTCCCTTCCGTGCCGTGGCCCCTGCCAGGCATGTTAGCGAGTTCCTCTTAGACAGATGGAGAAACTGAGGCCTGGAAAACAGGAGCAGCTTGGGCAAGTTCATTCACGGGATATGGTGAGAGAGGCTCGGCCGGGGAAACACCCTCAGCTGGGAGGACTCCAGGACCTGCAGGCAGCATCGCCACCCTTCATATCGCCCACCTTGTGAGGTCCTAGCACCCCAGGCCTCAGTTTCCCCATCTGTGAAGGGATAGATGCCGGAAGGCTGTGACTGCGATCTCGGAGGCTGGCTCCCTGGGGCTCCGCCAGGCTGGGCATGAGGGCCTGGAGTGTGTGGGCAGGCTCTGGAGGGCCGGGTGATGCCTGTGCCCACACCCACGGTGCCAGGCCTATGGGACAGAGGGGCTGGGGTTCGCTCTTCTGCCACGCTCTGTGGTCTCCTTTCCCTACTGGGCAGGGCCAAGCTTGGTTCCACATCTTCATCCAAAGCTGCACAGCACGCGAGCGGGAAAACCGGGGCCAGCTCAGCCAGCTCCAAAGCCCAGCTCTTGCCACGGTGTCCGGAGGGTTTCAGAGAACTCAGGGCACCAGCTCCCTGGCCTGGAGCCCCAAGGCCCATGGGCAAAAGGCTGCATTTTCCTGAACCTCGGTTTCCCCATCTACCCCACAAGGGCCGTCATCCACCTGCTCATTGCTCTGCGTCTTTTTTTTTTTTTTTTTTTGAAACGGAGTCTCGCTCTGTCGCCCAGGCTGGAGTGCAGTGGCGCGATCTCGGCTCACTGCAAGCTCCGCCTGCCGGGTTCACGCCATTCTCCTGCCTCAGCCTCCCGAGTAGCTGGGACTACAGGCGCCCGCCACCGCGCCCGGCTAATGTTTTGTATTTTTAGTAGAGACGGGGTTTCACCGTGTTAGGATGGTCTCGATCTCCTGACCTCGTGATCCACCCGCCTTGGCCTCCCAAAGTGCTGGGATTACAGGCGTGAGCCACCGCGCCCAGCCCCAAAGTGCTTCACTTTTAAGAACAAGTAATGTGTCCAGTGAGGGAGAAACATTGGGTAGATGTCCTGCTCTATGGATTGCCAACCCAGGAAGGGCTACCAGCTGTCTGTCCCTCATCCCTCTTGCTGCCGGGCTTCTCCTCCCCAGCCGTGTGGAAGATTGAGAGGGACGGGTCTAGGGGTGAGCCCAAACAGACCCTGAACCACATCCTGAGCAAGCCCCACCTCTTGGGAGGGCTGCAGGAGGGGTTGGGGACCTGACTCAGCAGAAACACAAGCAGCAGCCTCCACGCTTGGGATCTGAGTCCCACCATGTTGCCCTGCACGGCCTGGGTGCGAGTGCGAGGGGACCTAGGACCCTGCGTGTTGCATGTGGCCATGGATCCCGGGGACAGACCCCTTCCTCTCTCAGCCTCAGTTTTCCCATCTGTAAAATGGGACAGGCCAGGCACAGTGGCTCACGTCTGTCATCTCAGCACTTTTGGAGGCTGAGGCGGGCGGATCACCTGAGGTCAGGAGTTCAAGACAGCCTGGCCAACATGGCGAACCCTAATCTCTACTAAAAAGACAAAAATTAGCCAGGTGTGCTGGCGGCCGCCTGTAATCCCAGCTACTCGGGAGGCTGAGATAGGAGGATTGTTTGAACCCAGGAGGCAGAGGTTGCAGCGAGCCGAGATCACGCCACTGCACTCCAGCCTGGGCGACAGAGTGAGACTCTGTCTCAAATAAATAAATATAAAAATTAAAACATTTTAAAAAAGTAATAAAAAGCCAGCCCTCTGAAGGACGGGCACATCGTAGCAAGTCAATAAATGTTTGTTGAGTAAATAACAAAAATAATGACGCAGCTCCTTCCTTGGGCATGATGTCTTCCCGTTTCCAAAACTGCTAGATTTCTGCAGCTGGGTTCTCAGCACTGTGGACATCTGGGCCAGATCGGCATGTGTGTGTTGGGGAATGCGCTGTGCATGGCGGGGGGTTGTGTAACATCCCTGCCTCCACCTACTGCATGCTAGCAGCAACTCCCCCCACCCAGCCACCCACCCCTGCCCCAGTCATAACAACCAAAAATGTCCCCAGACATTGCCAAGTGTCCCCTGGGGGGCAGAATTACCCCGTTGAGAACCACTGCCCGGCATCGTGGTTACTGTTCAGAGTTCCCGTTTAGTAGAAGAGAATAAAGGCTCAGAGAGGGGCAGGTCTAGAGCAGGGTCACACAGCGCAGTGGGGTGGAGCCAGCTTCTGCGCTGGGCATGACTCCGGGCACAGCCGAGCAGGGGTGGGGGCCAACACCCCCTACCATGCCAGGGTTCCAGGAACTGCCAGCAGGGGCCTAGGCCATGCCACTGTTGCAAAATCTGAGGGCGGCATGCCGGCAAGCCTGAGCAGTTGCCACGGCCTCAGCCCCGCGGGCACCGCCAGGAAAGAAAAATGCAACTCACACCTGGGCACCGGGACAACCGGTGGAACCTTAGGCGTGGGACGGCTGCCGGAAAGCAGGGCCCAATCAGAGACGGCTGCCTTGCTGTGTGGCCTATCAGAAGATGGCTGCATATGTCCTGGCCAATGAGAATGTCCCAGTGAGGAAGACCACGCCCCCCAAGTGAAGCCCATTGGCCCCATGAAAGGGCTTGAGGTGGGTCCCTTTGGTCCTAAAATTTCTTCTTCATTCTGTTGGTTGCAGACGCAGGTCAGCTGATGCTTCCTGATGTGTGGGCACTGAAGGTCGATCTGGGACAGCAACCTTCTCAGAGGTGTGCCCCCCAGACTGTTACCACCTAACCGGAGCCAGGATTCTCCTTAACATTTCAATGTCACTTATTAAACCTTTATGCATTTATTTATTAAATAGAGACAAGGGTCTCGCTATGTTGCCCAGGCTGGCCTCGAACTCCTGGCCTCAAGTGGAATTCCCACCTTGGCCTCAAATTCCCAAAGTGCTGGAATTATGGGTGTGAGCCACCATGACCGGCCTCCTTAAACATTTATTGAGCACCTGCTATGTGCTAGTCACTGAGGATGTGAAGATGAACGGTGGATGTGGAGAAACAGCCACATTGGAGGAAGGGCATTCCAGGCAGAGGAAACGGCCCATGCAAACAGCCTGGGGCAGGACGGCTCCTGATGGGTTGGAGGAACAGCGAGGAGGCCCTTGTGGCTGCAGCGGAGGGAGGAGAGGGAGAGAGGGAGGAGGCGAGGGCAGGGAGGGACAGGGTGGGTCAGGCAGGGCTTTGTGGCCCTCAGGGAGGACTCTGTCGCCTGGAGGGCAGTGAGGAGCCATGGAGGGCTTTAGGCAGTGGAGGGATGTGATGTGGGACTAGAGCCAGGTCCTTTCCCTCTCTGAGCCTCAGTCTCCTCATCCGTCAAATGGCAGAATGAGAATGCCTACCTGGGGGCCGGATGCAGAGGGGAGGGAAGGACCCCACACAGTGGCCGGCACATGGCAGGTACACAAGCTCCCACCAAGGTCCAGCCCTGTCATAGCCCGCCTGGACCTGTGCCGTCCCCTCTGACCGGATGCTCCCACTCCCAGCCTCGCCCCTCCACGGCCTGTCCTCCCTGAAGCAGCCAGAGGGCGCCTGTGAGCACCCAAGTCAGGGCCCATCCCTCCTCTGCCCGCAGCCCTTCATGGCTCCCACCTCCCTCAGGATCAAAGCCCAAGTCCTCCTTGCAGCCTAAGAGGCCCTGCACAACCTGTTCTGTCCCCTCCCTGCCCTCCCCTCCCTGCTTACTCCTTGTTGCTCACTCTGTTCCAGCCACACAGGCCTCCTCGCTGTTCCTCCAACATGCCAGGTGCCATCCTGCCCCAGGGCCTTTGCACAGACCTGGAATGCTCTTCCCCCCCCGACACACCCCCACCCCGGCTCCCCATGGCTCCTCCCTTGCCTCCTTCAATTCTCAGCTTCTTAAAATTGCACCCTTGGCCTGGCGTGGTAGCTCACGCCTGTAATCCCAACACTTTGGGAGGCCGAGGGGAACGGATCACCTGAGGTCAGGAGTTCGAGGCCAGCCTGGCCAACGTGGCCAAACCCCATCTCTACTAAAAATATGAAAAATTAGCCGGGCTTTGTGGTGGGCGCCTAAAATCCAGCTACTGGGAAGCTGAGGCAGAATTGCTTGAAACCAGGAGGCAGAGGTTGCAGTGAACTGACATTGTGCCATTGCACTCCAGCCTGGGTGACAGAACGAGACTCTGTCTCAAAAAAAAAAAAAAAAAAAATTGCACCCTTAAGCCTGCCCCACTCGCCTCCCTCTTTCCCTGGCCTCCTTTCCTCAGTAGGACTCAGCAGCAAGCTGTCCACTTTCCTTCTGTGTCCTGGTCACTGCCTGTGTCCCCAGTCTGATTATCAGAGCCACGAGGGCAGGGACTTTGTTTTCTTCTTAGTAGCAGCAACCCCAGAGCCCAGAACAGGGCCTGGCACACAGCAAGTGCTCAATAAATGCGGGTGCATGAATTGCTGAAAGGCAGCTGCCATTATCCTTATCCCCTCCATGTTCCAGATCAGTCCCTGTGCCCCTTTTTGCCCTCCTTCTCCCACTCCAGCCACCCTCCCCAGCCCTGGGGGAACCCCAGAGGTCCTTTGGGTGGGAGAGGGAGGAGCAGGTAGGACCAGCCACCTCCAGCAGCCTTCAGCCCCTCATCACACCGACGGCCAAGCAGGGGTCCTGGTGATTTTCTTCTTGAATCAGAGGATGGGGCATAAGCCCGGCAGTGGCCACACTTGTGCAGGGGGAACTTCATGCCACAAGGTTGCCTGAGCTCAGTTCTGGCCAGGGGCTGTCCTGCGGGATGGCTTCCCTGGAGATGGTGGGGATGGGTCTATGTGGGTGGGTGCAGAAATGCCGGGGGGTCCTGACCCCACACTCAACCTGTAAGCCCAGCTCAGACCATCTTGGTGGGGGTGGTAGGCAAGGCCCCGGCGAGCCCCCTCTTTCCCTATTTCTGGCCCAGGGTCCCCGCCTTTAGCTCTGGACTCCACCAGCAAAACCCCAACGCCATGAGGTTTTCAACGATGAACAGATGGTCACAGGCGGTGGGGGTGGGGGCCGAGCCGAGTCTGAGGGGACCCAGAGTCTCTGGAGCAGTACCGCTGCCCTCCCAGTGGGGAAACTGAGGCAGGGAGCCCCCCCCCCCGCTCCGTGCCCCTGTGCCTGGGGCTGGGAAACCTGTGCCATCCTCAGAAGATCCCCAGAGCGGCCACGTCATAGTTGGCGAGGGCAGCTCCGGGGACGGCGAGGACTGGGCCCACTGCCATGTCAAATTCCTCCCGGGAGCGGTGGGGGAAGGAGAGGCAGTGCTTTTTTTTGTCTCCCCTGCATCCTCAGCCCCACCAACTCCGCGACAGAATCAAAAGGAGGAGAGAGAGAGCTGTTGGCAGGAAGAAGGAATTGGAGCCAAGCCGAGGCTGGGCTCACCCTGAAAAATCACACTCTGGTTGGGAAGAGAGGACAGAGGCTCTTCCACCCCCTTTCCAGCATTTCGCAAAGGCAGAAAGGGGGTGGCCCGCTCAAAGGGCATCAGACGTGGCCTTCACGGCCCGCAGCTGGCAGCTGCCACCTCTCCCACGAGTGGTTCGACAGGCTTTCTGCCTCCAGACCTTAGCTTGGGCCGTCCTCTCCTCCTGGAATGCCTTTCTCGTCCACTTCAGTCTCCTCCCAGGCACCACCTGGGATCTGGACTTCAAGTCCCATGGACCTACAAGGCCAAGAAGAGTTGCATTGCAGCCTAAGGCCAAAATAAACCCCCAAATCAGTAATATGTAATCGATCTTTATTTAAATATTGGTACTTCATTCATTCTGGATCTTCTGCAATCACTTTTATTCTTAGAAAGTTTGTGTTAAAACATGAGTTATCAGTTGGGTATGGTGGCCCCACCCACCCAGCACCCAGTGTCAATCCAGCACTTTGGGAGGCCAAGGCAGGAGGATCGCTTGAGGCCAGGAGTTCAAGACTAGCCTGGGCAACATAGCAAGACCCCATCTCTACAAAAATTTAAAAATTAGGCCAGGCGCAGTGACTCACGACTGTAATCCCACCACTTTGGGAGGCCGAGGCAGGCGGATCACCTGAGGTCAGGAGTTTGAGACCAGCCTGGCCAACATGGTGAAACCCCGTCTCTACTAAAAATACAAAAATGAACTGGGTGTGGTGGCGGGCGCCTGTAATCCCAGCTACTCAGGAGGCAGGAGAATAGCTTGAACCCAGAGGCGGAGGTTGCAGTGAGCCAAGATTGCACCGCTGCATTCCAGCCTGGGAGACAGAGCGAGACTCCATCTCAAAAAAACAACAAAACAAAAAAAGAGAGAGAGAGAAAATAAAATAAAATAACGCCAGGGAGGGGCAAGGGCTATGCGTATCTGAACTCTGTCCCAGCCCGTGGAGCTGCACAGGGATGGAGGGGCCCCAGGCACAGTGGGGCCGGCTGCACTAACCTGGTCATAAGTCTTTGCTCCGGGAGCTTCAGCACTGAGTTTTCAGGGAAGGCACAGCTGCCTGGGTTCCTTCCTAGTGCCAGAGCCCGCTCTCAGGGGCATGACCCCAGCAGATCCGGCCACGCCAGCGGTCCCATCGTGTGACCTTGGGTAACCTTCCTTCATCTGACGCCTCCTCTATCAAACGAGGTAATAAGGGCTCCCCTGCCTGGCCTGGGGCTGTCTGTGCATGAAATGGGATAATTGCCGGAACCCGGGGCCTGACTACCTAAGCTGTTATTAAGGCTGCAGACCTACCTGTGGGCCTCAATTTCCTCATCTATAAAATGGGCTTAATCATACCTGCTGCTGTTAGCTTCTCAGGGCTCTGGAGGATCAAGGGGCACTGAGGATACTTTGCAGAGGAAACATCTGAAGGCCGAGCAAATTCTGCAAAAGTGGCCACAGTGGCTTTTCTTGTGAGGTTGCCTTCCCCCCACCCTCAATTTGTATAACGTCCCCGCAGAAGTGTGGAGAAAGAGGAAAAAATATAACAAACAAACAGGCAAGAAACAGCCAAAACAGCCATAGCCATTGTTGCTTTTTTTCTTTTTCTTTTTCTTTTTCTTTTTTTGAGACAGCCTTGCTGTGTTGCCTAGGCTGGAGTGCAGTGGTGAGATCTCGGCTCACTGCAAGCTCCACCTCCCAGGTTCAAGCAATTCTCTTGCCTCAGCCTCCCAAGTAGCTGGGATTACAAGTGCATGCCACCACGCCCAGCTAATTTTCATGTGTTTTTTTAGTAGAGAGGGGGTTTCACCATGTTGGCCAGGCTGGTCTCGAATTCCTGACCTCAGGTGATCCACCTGCCACAGCCTCCCAAAGTGCTGGGATTACAGGCGTGAGTCACCATGCCCAGCCCATTGTTGCAATTTTAACCTCTTTTCTCCTGTTCCCGAACCTCATCCCTCAGTTTTGTTTTTTGTTTTTTGTTTTTTTGAGATGGACTCTTGCACTGTCGCCCAGGCTAGAGTGCAATGGCACGATCTCGGCTCACTGCAACCTCCACCTCCTGGGTTCATGCCATTCTCCTGCCTCAGCCCCCCGAGTAGCTGGGACTACAGGCACCCACCACCACGCCCAGCTAATTTTTGTATTTTTAGTAGAAACGGGGTTTCACCATATTGGCCAGGATAGTCTCGATCTCTTGACCTTGTGATCTGCCTGCCTTGGCCTCCCAAACTGCTGGGATTACAGACATGAGCCACTGTGCCTGGCCATCCCTCACTTTCTTTTCCTTTTTTCACAGCTCTTTTTTGCTGCTAAGAGATAGAAGGTAGAGCCATTGGGGCTTAAGGAGATGGGCTTTGTAAGTCAAATTGCCCAAATTCAAATCCCAGACTTAACGCTGGCTGTGTGGCATTGAGGCACTTGCCTCAACTTCTCTGTGCCTCTGCTTCCTCATCTGTAGACTGGGAATGATACCATTAGGTTGGTGCAGTTTTTGGTCAGGCACGGTGGCTCACGCCTGTAATCCCAGCACTTTGGGAGGCCGAGGTGGTGGATCACAAGGTCAGGAGTTTGAGACCAGCCTGGCCAACATGGTGAAACCCCGTCTCTACTAAAAATACAAAAATGAGCCCAGCATGGTGGCATGTGCCTGTAATCCCAGCTACTTGGGAGGCTGAGGCAGGAGAATCGCTTGAGCCCTGGAGGCAGAGGTTGTAGGGAGCCAAGCTCGTGCCACTGCACTCCAGGCTGGGCAACAGAGTGAGACTCCATCTCAAAAAAATAAAAAAATAATTATTATTTGGTAGAGATGGGGTTTTCCTATGTTGGCCGGGCTGGTCTCAAACTCCTGGCCTCAAGTCATCTGCCCGCCTTGGCCTAGTTTTGGTATTTTTAGTAGAGACGAGGTTTCACCATGTTGTCCAGGCTGGTCTCGAACTCTTGACCTCAAGTGATCCGCCCGCCTTGGCCTCTCAAAGTTTTTATTTTTTTTAGTGATGAGCTCTGCCTCTGTTGCCCAGGCTGGAGTGCAGTGGTGTCATCACGGCTCACTGGAGTCTCAGCCTCCCTGGACTCAAGTGATCCTCTCTCCTCAGCCTTCCGAGTAGCTGGGACTAGAGGTGCGCTCCACAAACACAGCTAATTTTGAAATTTTCTGTAAAGATGGGATCTCTCTAGGTTGCCCAGGCTGATCTCAAACTCCTGGGCTCCAGCGATCCTCCTGCTTCAGCCTCCCAAAGTGCTGAAATTACAACTATGAGCCACCCTGCTCAGTTTTGTTTTTTTACATTGTTTAGTGGTAGAAAGAAGTCAAAAGAATACTTTGTGACACACGAAAATACATGTCATTCACATTTCAGTGTGTGTAAAGTTTGATTGGCACACAGCCACGTTTATTCATGACCATGCTGTCTATGGCAGCTTTTGTGCAGTAGGGCACAGCTGAGCAGGTGCAATGGGGATGATGTGTCCTGCAAAGATGAAAATATTTACTCTCTGGCTCTTTACAGAAAAAGTTTGCCCACCCCTGAGTTAATGTATCATGAGCACTTTGAACAATGCTGGGCACAAAATGTGCTTGGTATTGTTATTCAAAATGTGTTTCAGGCCGGGCATGGTGGTTCACGCCTGTAATCCCAGCACTTTGGGACACTGAAGAGGGCAGATCACCTGAGGTCAGGAGTTCGAGACCAGCCTGGCTGACATGGTGAAATCCATTTTAATCTCTACTAAAAATACAAAAATTAGCCAGGTGTGGTGGTGTGTGCCTATAATCCCAGCTACTCAGGAGGCTGAGGCAGGAGAATCACTTGAACCTATGAGGCAGAGGTTGCAGTGAGCCGAGATCATGCCGCTGCACTCCAGCCTGGGAGACAGAGCGAAACTCCATCTCAAAAAAAAAAAAAAAAATGTGTTTCAGGCTGGGCGAGGTGGCTCATGACTGTAAACTCAACACTTTGGGAAGCCAAGATGAGAAGATCGTTTGAGCCCTGGAGTTCAAGATCACCTTGGGCCACAGAGCAGATACCACCTCTACAAAAAATTTTTTTAAAATTAGCCAGGTGTGGTGGTGCACTCCTGTAGCCCCAGCTGCTCAGGAGGCTGAAGTAGGAGATCCCTTGAGCCCAGGAGGACAAGGCTGCGGTGAGCTATTATTGCACCACTGCACTCTAGCCTGGGTGACAGGGCAAGACCCTGTGTCAAAACACAAATGTACAAAGGTAAAAAAAATATATATGGTTGGCCAGGCGCGGTGGCTCATGCCTGTAATCCCAACACTTTGGGAGGCCGAGGCAGGCAGATAATGAGATCAGGAGATCGAGACCATCCTGGCTAACACGGTGAAACCCCGTTTCTACTAAAAATACAAAAACAAAATTAGCCGGGCATGGTGGCGGGCACCTGTAGTCTCAGCTACTCGGGAGGCTGAGGCAGGAGAATGGTGTGAATGCAGGAGGCGGAGCTTGCAGTGAGCCGAGATCGTGCCACTGCACTCCAGCCTGGGCTACAGAGTGAGACTCCATCTCAAAAAAAAATATATATATATATATGGTTCATACAAAAATTATATCCTATGTTGTCCCCTATAAACATCCCATCATCATTATGTCTCCCAGACCACTGACAATTTTTGGAAGCCTCACTCTGCCATCTCGTGAAATGTCCTCCGCAGTCCCCTACTGTTGGACACTTAAGCTGTTCCCAGTTGCTAAGATGGAGCTGCAGGGACAGCTTCGCATTTTAAGCTAGATTTGCTTTTATGTAACAATCACTTCTACGTCATTCACTATGTGTTAAGTCCTATCTCTGGGCACTTTGCAAATATCAACTTATTTCATGCTCACTCCAACCTCCATAAACTCCACATTTTGCAGATGGGAAAACGGAGATTCTGTAGGTTGAAGTGACTTGCCCAGGGTCACGCTACCAGGATATGAACGAAGGCTGGACAGGTCCTATCAGTGCCCTGAGACGCCCTTCTCCTTCCCTACAGTAGAGACCCAGGAGCTAAATCACTCTGTCAAAGGGGAACAAAAATTCTTGCCGGATGTGGTGGCTCACGCCTGTCATCCCAGCACTTTGGGAGGCCAAGACGGGTGAGTTACTTGAGCCCAGGAGTTTGAGACCAGCCTGGGCAACATGGTGAAACCCCATCTCTACTAAAAATACAAATATTAGCTGGGCGTGGTGGCACATGCCTGTAGCCCCAGCTGCTCAGGAGGCTGAGGTGGGAGGATCGCTTCAGCCCAGGAGTTGGAGGCTGCAGTGAGCCGTGATGATGCCACTGCACTCCAGCCTGGGCAACACAGTGAGACCCTGTAGGAAAAGGAAAGAAAAGAAAGGGAAGGAAAAGAAAGAAAGCAAATGACTATGCAATGAATTTTATAGAAATGCACTTTGTAGGGGACCCGTCCCATTCCTCAGCCTTTGACCAAGAAGCATATGTTTTTATTTTATTTTAATTAATTAATTAACTAATTTTTTGAGACGGAGTTTTGCCTTGTCGCCCAGGCTACAGCGCAATGGCATGATCTCGGCTCACTGAAACCTCTGCCTCCCAGGTTCAAGTGATTCTCCTGTCTCAGCCCCCTGAGTAGCTGAGATTACAGGCATGTACCACCACGCCCGGCTAATTTTTGTATTTTTAGTAGACACAGGGTTTCATCATGTCGGCCAGGCTGGTCTCAAACTCCTGACCTCAGGTGATCCACCCCACCAGGCCTCCCAAAGTGCTGGGATTACAGGCGTGAGCCACCACACCCGGCCTATTTTATTTATTTTTGAGACAGGGTCTCACTCTGTTGCCCAGCCTAGAGTGCAATGGCATGATCATAGCTCGCTGCAACCTCTGCCTCCCGGGCTCAAGCCATCCTCCCACTTCAGCCTCTGGAGTAGCTGGGACTACAGGTGTGCATCACCATGCCCAGCTAAATGTTTGTATTTTGTGTATAGACGGGGTCTTGCCATGTTGCCCCAGCTGGTCTTGAACTCCTGGCCTCAAGCAATCCTCATGCCTTGGCCTCCCAAAGTGCTGGGATGACAGGCATGAGCTACCACGCCTAGCCAGAAGCAAATATTCATATAAAAGTTCCTCCATGAGGCCGGATGTGGTGGCTCACACCTGTGATCCCAGCCCTTTGGGAGGCCGAGGCGGGCAGATCACCTGAGGTCAGGAGTCTGAAACCAGCTTGACCAACATGGCGAAATCCTGTCTCTACTAAAAATACAAAAATTAGCCCGGTGTGATGGTAGGTGCCTGTAATCCCAGCTACTCAGGAGGCTGAGACAGGAGAATCGCTTGAACCCAGGAGGCAGAGGTTGCAGTGAGCCTAGATCGGGTCATTGCACTCCAGCCTGGGCGACAGAGCGAGACTCTGTCCCAAAAAAATGCATAAAAGCTCCTCCAGGAAGGTTCCCAGCAACTTTCTGAGAGTCCAGGACTGCAAACACCCCCTCTGCCATATCTAATCGTAGGTCAATGGGCAAGCAAATCATCGTACATCCATACATTTCAATCCCCATCCCCAGTAAAAGAATGCACAGTCATACACAGAACCACATGAACGAATCTCAGATAATGATGCCGAGTGAAAGACGCCGGACACTAAGAATGCCGCTGGCCCCAGCTATGCTCATCTGCCTCCTTATTGCCCATGGTTGCTTTTGAGCTGCAGCGGCAGAGTTGACGAGCGAGTTGCTCTGGATAGTTAGTAACTCTCCAGGCCTCGGTTTCTGCATCTGCAAAATGGGGGTGACTGCTGGGCACGGTAGCTCATACCTGTGTTTCCAGTGCTTTGGGAAGCTGAGGCAGGAGGATCGCTGGAGCCCAGGAGTTCTTTTGAGACCATCCTGGGCAACACAGGGAGACCCTATGTCTACAATTTTTTCTTTTTTGAGACAGAGTCTTGCTCTGTCGCCCAGGCTGGAGTGCAGTGGGGCAATCTCAGCTCACTGTAACCTCCGCCTCCTGGGTTCAAGCAATTCTCCTGCCTTAGCCTCCCAAGTAGCTGTGATTACAGGCGCCTGCCACCACCACCATGCCTGGCTAATTTTTGTATTTTTAGTAGAGATGGGGTTTCACCATGTTGGCCAGGCTGGTCTCGAACTCCTGACCTCAGGTGATCTGCCCACCTCAGCCTCCCAAAGTGCTGGGATTACAGGCGTGAGCCACCATGCTTGGCCTACAAATCATTTTTTTTTTTTTAATTAGCCAGGGAGTGGTGACACACCTGTGGTCCCAACGGCTCAGGAGGCTGAAGTGGGAGGATCACTTTAGCCTGGGAGGTCGAGGCTGTGGTGAGCCATGATCATGCCATTGCATACCAGCCTGGGAGACAGAATAAGACCCTATCTCAAAAAGTAATAATAATAAGTATTATATATGTACATATAATATATAATACATATATGAGATTTTTGAAAATTATGTTGTTTTGGAGATGGAGTCTCACTGTGTTGCCTAGGCTGGAGTGCAGTAGCATTCATAGCTGTGATCATAGCACACTACAGCCTGGAACTCCTGGGCTCAGGTGATCCTCCTGCCTCAGCCTTCTGAATAGCTGGGACTACAGGCCTCAGCCACTGCACTAGGTATTTATTTATTTATTTATTTGAGACAGAGTCTCACTCTGTCACCCAGGGCAGGGTGCAGTGGCATGATCTCGGCTCACTGCAATCTCCGCCTCCTGGGTTTAAGAGATTCTCCTGCCTCAGCCTCCTAAGTAGCTGGGATTACAGGCACCTGCCACCATGCCGGCTAATTTTTTTGTACTTTTAATAGAGACAGGGTTTTGCCATGTTGGCCAGGCTGGTTTCGAACTCCTGACCTCAAGTAATCTGCCTGCCTCAGCCTCCCAAAGGGCTAGTATTATAGGCATGAGCCATTGTGCCCAGCCGTTTTTGCCTTTTGCATAGCACAGTCATAAATATCCTGGGTCATGTTTCCTGTGGATATTTATCTAGGAGAGCAAAGGCTACGTTATTTGGTGCATGCATGTTCAGCGTTGTGGCTGATGTCAGTCTGTCTTCCAGAGAGACTGCACTGTGGAAGAGCTTTGTGTATCCATGGCCTCTGACACTTGGTATTGCTGGACATTTTAAACTAGGGGGCAGTGAAATGGGAGTAAAATGGGGCCTGTGACTTTATCATACATGTCCTGGATTCCTAACAATGTTGGACATCTCTTCATATATTTGTGAGATGCTCGTGTTTCCTCTTTTGTAATATGCCTTCTCAGGCTTTGCACTTATTTTATTTTTATTTTTATTTTTTTTTTGAGACAGAGTCTCATTCTGTCACCCAGGCTGGAGTGCAGTGGCACGATCTCAGCTCACTGCAAGCTCCACCTCCTGGGTTCATGCCATTTTCCTGCCTCAGCCTCCTGAGTAGCTGGGACTACAGCCTCCTGCCACCACGCCTGGCTAATTTTTTTGTATTTTTTAGTAGAGATGGGGGTTTCACCACGTTAGCCAGGATGGTCTCAACCTTCTGAACTCATGATCCGCCCGCCTCGGCCTCCCAAAGTGCTGGGATTACAGGCCTGAGCCACTGCGCCCAGCCTGCACATTTTTATTTTGAGTGGTTGTCATTTACTTATTGGAACTTCATTCTTTTTTTTTTTTAAGAGATGGGGGGCGGTCTCACTATATTGCCCAGGCTGGTTTCGAACTCCTGGCCTCAAGTGATCCTCCTGCCTCACCCTTCTGAGTAAGGAACTTGATTCTTTTTAAAAGACTGTATGAGATTCCATTGGAAGGTTTTCCTATTCTTTACGGCATGCATTCTCAACAAGGGCAAAAATTGATTCATGGCAGGGGAGGGGTGAAAAAATCTTACTCTTTTAATGTAAAAAACACAGCAAAACGCCGATATACATATGGTATATAAGCAAATATACAGGACATCTATGTTACTAAATTTTCATGTGGGGTGATTAGGAAAAAAATGTCTAAAAAGATCTGTGGGGTGATAATGACAAACAAGGTTTTTTTTGTTTGTTTGTTTGTTTGTTTGTTTTGAGACAGAGTCTCGCTCTGTCGCCCAGGCTGGAGTGCAGTGGCGCGATCTTGGCTCACTGCAAGCTCTGCCTCCCAGGTTCACACCATTCTCCTGCCTCAGCCTCCCAAGTAGCTGGGACTACAGGCACCTGCCACCATGCCTGGCTAATTATTTTGTATTTTTAGTAGAGACGGGGTTTCACCGTGTTAGCCAGGATGGTCTCAATCTCCTGGCCTCGTGATCTGCCCACTTTAGCCTCCCAAAGTGCTGGGATTACAGGTGTGAGCCACTGTGCCTGGCCCCTTGTTTCTTTATTTTGAGACACAGTCTCACTCTGTTGCCCAGGCTAGAGTGCAGTGGTGTGATCTCAGCTCACTGCAACCTCTGCCTCCTGGATTCAAGCGATTCTCCTGCCTCAGCCTCCTGAGTAGCTGGGACTGCAGGCACCTGCCACTACGCCTGGCTAATTTTTGTATTTTTTTTTTTTTTGTAGTGATGGGGTCTAGCCATGTTGGCCAGCCTGGTCTTGAACTCCTGACCTCAAGTGATCCACCGGCCTCGGCCTCCCAAAGTGCTGGGATTACAGGCGTGAGCCACCACAACCAGCCTCTGTTGGTTTTTTGAGAAAGGATCTCACTCTGGAGTGATCTGCCCAGGCTGGAGTGCAGTGGTATGATCACAGCTCACTGCAGCTTCAATCTCAAGGCTCAAGAAATCCACCCACCCCAGTCTCCCACGTAACTGGGACTACAGGTGTGTGCCACCACGCCCAGCTAATTTTAAAAATTTTTTGTAGAGGTGAGTTCTCACTATGTTGCCCAGGCTGGTCTCAAACTCCTGGCCTCAAGCAACCCTCCCACCTCTGCCTTCCAAAGCACTGGGATTACAGGTGAGCCACTGAGCCTGGCCCCATATATGTATGTTTTCTCAAGTTTAGAATACGCTCCCAAAATTTAGACCATAAAATCTGAGCCTGTCTTAGGCCTGTGCCACACAAGCCAAAGTGCTTTTACAATTCATACACCCATTCAAGCAATGATGAAAATGCCTGTTTCACCACATTCTCACCAGCACCGGGTTTTATCCATTTACAAATCTGCAGTGACTTCGAGGAGTGCCAAAACATAGCAGTTTCTTATTGTTTTTCCACCTTTCTTTGGTCTCTGTAAGGCTGAACCTTTTAAATATGTTTGCTCATCAGGCTGTCCCTGGGGAATGTTCTAGAGTAGAACATCAAGTTGACCCCTATGGAAAAAGGGGTCCCTTCATGTAGAGGGGCAGAAATGTAGTTGTGTTGATGCAGAAAGCAGAATTTGCAAGCAGTGCACTTGGATATGTAGCCTAGGGGAATTTCCAGCAAAGTGTTGAAAGCGCAGCCTGGTTTCTTCTCTCTGCTTGTTATAAAATGTGAGAGGAAATAGACAGATTGAGGGAAGAAGTGTGAAGTAAAAAGGAACCAGGACTTGATGATCTGGGAAATTCTAAGCCCATTCAGATCACAAAAGATGCTAAAATTAGATGCTCCCGACCATCACCACTTCTCAGCTCGGTGACCTCAGGCAAGTATCTAAACCTCTCTGAGATGCAGTTTCCTCATCTGTGAAATGGGCTTGATGGTAATAGCACCCACTTCAGAGGGCTGCGGTGACGGGTAAGTGAGTAGGTTCATGTCAAGCACTTCACGCAATGCCAGGCAGGTGCAGGGTTCGTAGGCACAGTAATGGGTGAGAGGCACTACATCAGTGCTCCACTGTCTCTACGCCCCTCATTACTTCCTGGCTGCTATCAACCCATCCCTCCCCTCCCCTCCAAACCCCCAGGTACCTAATTCCCCGAGGCAGGGGAGCGGGTGAGGATTCAAGCTGCGGATTAGCAGAGGCCGATTAGAGACGGGCGGGAGGGGGAGGGAGCAGGGGGGTCTCTAAGTCACTAACCCTTCCCTTGCCGAGGTCCTGCCTCAGGTTTGCGGGAGCGGTGGGGACCTGCAGAATCTCGGTGCCTGCCACACCCCTGGAGAAAGCATTAGGGTCCCTGCTGGTTGACCCCAGGTTGACCCCTCTCTGGGCCTCATTGGTTCCTTCTGAACTATGGGGCGAAGACTGCAGAAATGAAATGGGAAAGCTTCAGCGTCTGAAGATGAGGGCACAGGGTAAATGCCTCAGGGCTGGCTGAGACATCCTTAGCGTAGACAACACTTACTGAGCACCTACCATGTGGGCAGAGCTGCTGGCATCACCGTCTCCTAGAACGGCTCAGCTCCCAGAGTGCCAGACTCAACTTCCAGAACCCCCAGACTCAGCCATCGCTCCGAAGGGGCGCTCCAGGAACTGATTTTCCTCCCGGGGTGCCGCCTGCTCCCACCCCCACCCTGGCGTCCTCCCTGGGGGAGCAGGGAACCACTCCCCCAAAGGGGTCCCTGAAATCCTGGATCCTCAGTGTGTATAGGGGGGTGGAACTGGGGAAAGACAGACAGAAGGACCATAGCAGAACCCCTTTCACCCGTCAGGTCGGAGCAACACTCCCCCCCCCTCCCGCACCCCCTGCAACCTCCCCCAGCTGCGCCAGACGCAGAGCAGGTGGGGGCGAGGGGGCGGTGCCTACTCTGCGGCTGTCAGAGGAGGGGGACTGCGGGAGAGCGCTTGGGGGGGCGCTGCGGCAGCCGGTCCCAACCCGCAGCGGCTCGCGCGACAGGGGCGGGGGCGCTGACCCACCTCGGCCCGGCCCCTCCTCCGCTGCGGAGGCCTCGCCATTAATCCTGACCGGGGGAGGGGGCGTCCGCTGCCCCCCACTTCCTACGGGGGCCGCTGCGAGCGCTCCCTCGCCGCCCCCTGCCTGGAGCCCCTGCGGGACCCCTGCCCCCAGGTCTGTCGCCCTCGGTGTCGGAGTCTCTGTCTGTGTCCCCGTCTGTCCCGTCTCCCTGCTGTGCGTGTGTGTAGCCGCGTGTCCCCGGACACCCGCAGTCACCGGCTAGGGCGGCTCGGGAAGGGGTCCCGGGGGTCGGCGCGTGGGTCCCTCTGAGGTCTGGGGGTCTTTCTGGGACTGTGCGTCTGTGTGATCTCGGGGTGCCAGCCCCACAGGCTGCGAGTGTGCGTCTGTGTTGACCTCCTACAGAAAGTGTGTGTCCCAGATGCCCCACCGGCTTCGAGCATGGGTCCCCGTGTGCCCGGCGGACACCCACGGGCCGTGTGTCCGTCACACGCTGTAGGCGCCGCGCGTGGGGATCTCTGCGCGTGTCCGTGTGTGGTGTGTGTGTGTCCGTGGCTGAGTCGAGGAGGCCCGGCCCGCCGGTGTCCCCGAGTCGCCTGCGCGCGAGTGTGTGTGTGCGCGTGTGTGTGCGCGCGCGCCGCGGCGAAGGTGGATCCGCTCGCTCCGCAGCGAGCCCGGCCGGGGCCCCGCGACCTGCAGCCGCCGCCGCCACCGCTGCCGCCGCTCCCCGGGCCTCCCCTTGCGCGGGCCGGGCCGGGGATGGAGCCGCAGCCGGAGCCGCCGCAGCCGGAGCCGCGGCGCGGAGCAGCCTGAAGCGCGGGCGGCGCGCGGGACCGGGGGGAGGGCGGGCCGAGGGGAGGGTCCTGCGGGCCGGGGGGGCGGGCGCGGCGCGCCCCCTCCCTGGCGCGCTCGCTCCCTCCCCCGCGCGCCCTCCCTCGCCGCCTCCTCCCGCCGCCTGCGGCCCCCCCTCGCCGGGGACCGAGCGCGCTCGCTCCGGCGCCGGCCTCGCCTCCTCGCAGCAGCGCCATGGTACGTCGCCGCACCCACTTTCGTTTTCGCCCGGGGACTTTTTGGGGTGGTGCGTGGGCTCCGGGCGAAAGTTGCAAGATCTGGGGGGACAGGGGGCGGGGGCCGCCTGGAGGAGGGGCTCGAGGCGGGGACCCCCACTCGCCAGTCGCCACGGGACCCTTACCCACGATCCCCCCCCGCACCCCGGCTGGGGGCGGAGCTGGCGCGCGGGGCGCCGCGGGAGACCCCAAGTGGGGGGCCCCTCGCGGGCGCCGCGGAGTTGGCGGGGAGGGCGGGGCTCCCCGGAGAAGGCCCCCACAACCCCAGGCCGGGCCCCCGCCCCCTCCCCGGGCCAGACCCCAGGCGGGAGGGCGCGGCCTGGGCGCACGACCCCCAAGCGCGCAGTCCGTGGGGGAGCCCGGGCCAGGAAGGGGGCGCACGGCGGGACGGCGCGTGGGGCGGGGGTCGCGGCGGCCCCCGCGGGGTGCCCCGGCCCGGGCGAGCGCGGCGCGCCAGCTAGCGGAAAATGGCCGCTGCGGAGAGGGGCGGAGAGCGCGCCGCGGCCGCCGCCGGGCGCCTTGAACTTGGAGCCGGGCGGGCGGCCGCGCTCGGCGCCGCGCAGGAGCAGCCGCCCCGCCTGCCCTCGCACCGCCCCCGCCCCGCCCCGCCCCTCGGCAGACCCCGGCCCCGCCGCCGCGCGCGCGGGGTCCCTAGCTGGGAGGGATCCCCGGGTCTCGGCCTGGCGCGCCCCAGGCCCGGGAGCGGGGGTGGCTGCACTTGGGGTTCCGGTGTCCGGTCGACTGGCGTCGGGGTCGTGCGCACCTCGAGGGGTGCGTGGGAGCCCCTGCGCTCCGTAACGGGCCGGCATTGGCGTCTGGGGGAGCGTCCGGGGTGTGCGCGGCGGGTTGGTAGTGTACCTGCCTTGGGGCCGCGGGTCCCAGCGCGTCGGCTCCGCCGCTTTCTATGTCCGCGTGTGTCTGCACATCCACGTGCTGGCGTGTGTTGTGTTGTGAGCGCCGCCCGCATTGTGCGGCTGCGGGACACTTGTGTCTTTGGATAACTGGGCAACTGTGCGCGCGTCCCTGCGGGACGGTGTTGTGAAACTATGGCTGGGCTGCGTGTCCGCGGAGCCGTGTGTCCCTGGGTGACCGTGGGGTGTCCCCGTGTGGGTGTGTGGCGGTTGGGGGGGTCGCCAGGGAGTGGAGAACTGTCCAGTGGCCGCGTTCCAGGGGACAGTTGGGTGCCGCTTGCTGTGTGCGAGTGACTGGCGCTGAGCGTCCCCCTAGGGGAAGGGTCTGCCTTCCACTCCCGGCCTCGCCTACCCCAGTTCCTTTTTTCCTGTAACTGGGGACTGCCTGGGCAGCGGAGGAAGAGCGCTCCCTCCACCTTTTCAAAACTCTGTCCCTTTACCTATCCCCTACGTCCCCTCCACTTCCCCCAGCCTTCAGGGTCCCCCATCCGCTTGGCCCGATTGGGTCCTGGCTGGAGGTTCGGGCGCGAGGTGGCGCCGGGACGCGATCACTCGGCACGCAGACCAGACGTCGCTCGCCAGGGGTTGCGCTTGCGCGGGGACCTGCCCCGAGGGGGGCGGGGCGGCGGGGGTTCCCCCCTCCCTGAGAGGCCGTGGAAGTCCCGAGGGGTGGGTGGTTACAGCAGCACAGGGGTTAGGACGGGCTCGGGAGGTGGCTAAGGAGACCCCTATTATCCTATGCTGGGGAGAGCCTAGGGGCACCGGGACTGGTCCCGCAGTCCCGCCTCCAGCACTTGCCCCCAATGGTCCAGAGGCTGTGGGCACAGAGAACTGTTTTGTCACCTCCAGGGAAATCCCCGCCGCTCCCCACCCCCAGTGCGTTTGATATAATTTTCTAAATATAAAAAGCCCAAGGCCAGGCTGGTCTCTCTCGCTTTCTTCTTGACATCCCATCATGGGGGGCTGTTTGGGATGTCAAGAAGGAGAGAAAACCCACAATGACACAGAGACCTCCCCCAACAACACTCAAGGTCATTCTCAGGTTGTCACCATCCCCCACACCCACTCCCAGCCTCAGACTCACAGCACTCGCCCTCCGCAGTCCCGGAGGGACGGTTGGGCGCCCTGGCCTTCAGCACACGGCATGGCCCTCTGTCCCCATTTTGGGTCCTGTGCACAGTGGGACACACGTGCATGAAGTCATAATTACACACACACACACACACACACACACACCCACGACACTCCCTCACGGTGCCTGTGTCTGCATGACTCTGCACACACAACCACACAGAGACTCACATAGACACACAGGCCTGTCTAGAGACAGACGTCACACACACAGGCGTGCACGGACACACATGGGCAGACGCACTCACGGACACAAACACCGCACTTGCCGGGGGTAGACAACCACATCTCACCCTCCTGCCCTTCCCTGTCCCCACCGCGTTTCTGCAAGGCCAAGAGCCCAGCTCTGGGCAGAGCTGGTGCAGGAGGAGCAGGGAGTTGGCGTGCTGTGTGTCATTGTGATGGTGCGTATGTGACTCTGTGTGTGCCTCTATGGGCATACCGGGGGGGGGGGTTCCACTTGTGGGTGTGTGTGTGCTTGTAAGAGTGTGTGGTTTTGTGTGGAGTGTGTGTGTGATTGTGGACAAGTGCCCACGTGTTTGTGGTTGTGTCTGCACTTGTGTGGGGGCAGCTATGTCCGTGTGTTGTGCTTCTAAAGAAGCATCCTGTGGGGAGTTGGGAGGGTGTGTTTGTGGCTGTGTGTGTGCCATGTGGGTCTGTGTGTGTGTGTGTGTGTCTCTGCTCGCCCCTCTTTGAGGAGGTATTTGAGGTCAGGTGTGGGGAAGGCTGTGATGATATATGGGTCTGTTTTTGTGTGAGTCTGTGCGTGTATTTGTATCTTTGAGTGTGTATGTAGCTGTGTGTTGTGTGGAGTCTGTGTCTGCAGCTGTTTGAGTCCGCACGATGTGTGTCTGTGTGTCTCTGTAGGTTGTAGTGTGTGGTGTGTGTGTCTGTCTGTACCAGCCTCAACGGCCTATCTGACCTTTAACTCACATGACCTTAACATCCCTTCCTACAGCCTCAGTTTCTCATCTGTAAAATGGGACCACATGGGACCCCTGCAGGGTTCCTGGGGAGCTGGCACCGTGAGCCCCTTGCTGAGCAGGTGCGGGGCTCGGGGAGGCTGACTGCACACTGCACTGCTGTATAATCATTTGCCTGCAAAATTATGTCCTTTATTCTCTGGGTGTGGTGGCTGTGGGGTTACCGTGGGGGGCTGGGGGTTCCTGTCTACCCTGCCTGAGTTGCTCTGTGAATTGCATTCAATTTTTTAAGTTTTCCTTTAATTACTGAAGCCATTAGTGATGATACGAAGAGGATACAACTGTATCCAGAGGAAAAAACATCCAATCTTTCTGATCACCCCCATTCCTGGGTGGAACCCCGCTCCAGAATGTTGCCATCTATAGTTGGAGCATTTGCAGGAGTGAGAAATACACATTCTTATAGAGGATACATGTGCATATGTGTATATTTCCATAAAGGATGTACTTGTGGAAATACTCGTGTATTTCCATAAAGGAGATATATGTATATGTACGTGTGTGTCTGTATGTATGTATATATATATATATATATATATTTTGAGACGGAGTTTTGCTCTGTTGCCCAGGCTGGAGTGCAATGGCATGATCCCGGCTCACTGCAACCTCCACCTCCCGGGTTCAAGCGAACCTCCAGCCTCAGCCTCCCGAGTAGCTGACACTACAGGCACCCTCCCCCATGCCCGGCTAATTTTTGTATTTTTAGTAGAGATGGGGTTTTGCCACATTGGCCAGGCTGGTTTTGAACGCCTGACCTCAAGTGATCTGCCTGCCTCGGCCTCCCAAAGTGTTGGGATTACAGGCGTAAGCCACTACACCCAGCCAAAGGAGATGTGTGTGTGTGTGTGTGTGTGTGTGTGTGTGTGTGTGTAAAGGATACTGTGTATATGTTTATAAATACATGTGTACTCTTTAAAACCCTAAATGAGATCTTGAATTTCCTTGCTGGATCTACAGCAGTGGGGTCTCAGCCAGGGGTGATTCTGTTCCCATGGGACACTTAGCCATGTCTAAGGACATTTGTGTTTGTCACGACCGGGGGGTGCCCCTGGCATGGAGTGGGTGGAGGCCATGAACTCTGCTCAGCACCCTGCAGTGCCCAGGATGGCCCCAACCCAGAGAGTGATCCAGCCCCAGTGTCCACAGTGCCAAGGGGGAGAGCTCTCCAGCTTCCTGTCCCCTCACTTGTCTCTTGGGGACATCACCAGTTGGGAGCCGCTGGTTTTACTCAGCTGCGTAGTGTCCCGGCCTGTGCCGGGATTCCCACACAGATGGACGGCATGGCTGCCTCCAAATTGTGGGCATTAGTTTTATAGGTGGCAGTCAACTCTTTTGTGCTCCTGTATCTGGGACAGTTACAGAGATACCGAAGAGTGAGATAACTGTAGAGAGAGTGCTTTGAAAAAAAAAAAAAAAAAATGAGCCAGATTGTGCTGGAAAGCGTCAGGAGCTAAATCATGCACCCATCTCCCGGGCCCTCCACACGCAGGTCCAAATCCACCGATTGCCTTTTTAAAGAAACTACGATGTACAGTTCCCTGCTGTAAGCACGGGCAGGTATTTGCTGACTTGCCTACAACCTGGAGGGTTATGAGCTGGCGTCGCCCCATTTCACGGAGGGAGAGCCGAGGTGCAGAGAGATGAAGCTGCTGGCTGGAGGAGACATAGACCCAAGTAGCGAGCCTGCGCTGCAGTTTAGGGAACCAACTGTGTGTGCCGCGGGGGGCCCTTCCCACCCAAACTGGGATATAGGCTGCTGTTTGTACACTTGCAGAAGCTTCTCCCTGCAGCTACCACCACCAATAATATTAACACACCCTTCCCACATGCTATGTAAAGACTCCAACCTTCCCCACCTTCCAAGATGCGTCCTGTTACCATAGCTGTTTTACAGATGAGGAAACCGAAGTTCCAAGAGGGGCAGTCTCTGCTCTCTAAACTTCACCTTCCAAAGGATTCTAAGTTGCTGAATGAAGGTTGCAGGCAGGGTGGTCTGTACAGGGGAGGGAGGGTGAAAGGCACAGGGTCTGGAAGTCTAGGAGGATTGTCTGAAGTCAACTGCAACTTTTAAATGTCTGTGAATTTTAGAGTTCACCCTATACGTGTCCCTAGCGTGTTTTAATAAAATATTGCTTCACGTTATATTAGTATGTGGATTTCCAGACACACTTCTCACTGTTTAAATTCCAAATTAAAACACACACACCACACACACCACACACACACACACACACATTTATGGAGCGTTCGCGATGTACTAAGCATTGTTTGAATAATGTCACTGTCATGCAGAGAGGAGCCTGTGGGTGGCCTAGGGAACCTACGCTCCAGGAATTCTGCTCCCTCCTAGTTTACCTGTCAGGCCCTGGGCAAGTGGCTTCCGTTCTCTGGGCCTCAGTTTCCTCTCCTGTAACGCCCGAGGATAATGGGTGCTGTTATCTCCTGTGCCCCTGGGCCTGGGGCACCTGCCCCAGCTTGGTGAGAGGGTATCATTTGTCCTTGGGAAGCTCAGAGAGATGAGGTGAAATGGCCAAGCTTTCTAAGAATGTGTCTTTAGTGGACATTTGACCGAAGGTCAAGGCTCTGCTAAGGTCATTGTCCTTATCCCCAGCAATCCCACAGGATGGGCACCTTTAAGCCACTTTATAGGGGAGAACCCTTGGGGTGGGAATGAGAGACACAGCAGCCTCTGAGCAAGCCTGGGAGGATCCAGGGAGTGAACCGGGGGAGGGTTGGGGCCCTGTCATCAGATGCCCTGGGGGCTCAGACAGAGGCAGGCCAGGTCTCTGCCCTGTTATTCTAGAAGGAGAACAGAATGTGGGCTCCGGGGCCAGATGGCCTGGCTCGAAGCCACACTTGCCATACCTCAGTCTTGAGATCTGTGAAAAGGGCACACCCCTGAGGCAGGTGGAAATTATTGGATACCCAGGGGGAGGCTGCAAGGGTTTATCTGGCCAGCTGGAGATCCCGCCTGGACGCCGTCCTCCTGGGGTGCTGGAGAGACACTCAGGCGAGGCCACCCTGCCCCTGCCCCTTGGGTGCTGGGTGAAGAGAGCAAATTCTGGAGCCTCCCGTGTTAGCCTGGGCCCTTCTGGCCAAGGAAGGGACGGCTGCACACAAGCTTCTCTAGCTGGGGACCCGCAGCCCCTGCCTGGCTCTGGGGGGAGAAGGGAGCCAGGGTGCTGTGGGACCAGCTCACCGTGCACCCAGGGTCGTACATCTTTAAGGGGAAAGAGGCGCGCTGGCCGGCCTCTGCGCACGTCACTTCTTCATTCCTTCCCTCCCCCCTGGCTCGTTCCTCCAACTTCCCGGCCAGCTCGGGGGTGATGGGGGGGTGGGGAGGGGGGGCCTTAAAAATCCACCTCTGGCCCCTCAGTGTCCAGAAACAACCCAGTCCCCCCCTCCGCTTGATCCGAGTGGGGGTTGCCCTGCAGTCCTGGGGTCCCGGTTTAGTGCCCTGGGGCATTGCGTAAATACGGGAGGGGGGGTCCTGAGACGTCGGGGGAGGCTCTCCTTTCTCGCTCGCGCCCTTTTTTCCCTCGTTTCTTTGAAAGTTGGGTGTTGAGAAGTGGAAGGTTCGGGGTGGGAGGGGAGAGAAATGGGGGGTGGGAGTGGGAGGGTGTCAGAGGGTAGAGAGAGACAGACAGAGACGGGGGAGAGAGGAAGAGAGAGACAGAGAGAGAGAGAGAGAGAGAGACGGAGGGAGAGAGGGACAGAGAGCGAGGCGGGCGGCGCGAGAGAGGGAGAGCGGGAGGGAGGAGGAGGGAGACCGAGGGAGGAGGCGGCGAGGAGAGCGCGCCGGCCGCGGGGCGGGGGGGGGGGGGCGGGGGGGTGGTTTGGAAAAATGACTCAGTAAGTTCAGCGCGCCCGCTCCGGCCGGCCCTGCGCCTCCCGCCGCGCCCGGGATGTATTCGTCCCCGCTCTGCCTCACCCAGGTACGGTCCTCGCCCGGCCCCCGCCGGCGCCCCCGCGCCCCGTGCCCCGCGCCCCCCGCATCCCAGCCCCGGAGTTTTGAAGCCGGAGGAGGCGGGACGAAAAAGGCGCGCGTCCCTCCCGCCATCCCTGCCCGGGATGCCCCCCGCGCCGAGGGCTGGGGTCCGGTGGGGGGATGGGTCAGGCTGGGGTACCCCTCCACACCCTTACCTACCGCGGACCCCCTACGCGGGACTCCCGCCCAGCCCCCCCCCCACCCCCGACTCTCGGGACCTCTCCCGGATGTGGGGCTTGATCTGCAGATTTGCGCCCCCCCCACTCCGACGCACTCCGCACCCCCTCCCCAACTCTCGGAAAGGTCGGGGTGGGGGCTGGCCCCCCTCCAGCAAGGGCTCTGCGGGAAGCCCCCCGCCTGCCTCTGAGAGGAATCTAGGGGGTCGTGATTGGACCCTGGGTCTCCCCAGCTGGAGAGAAGGGGACCTCTCATGTGTTTCCCTCTTGTCCCCCCACCAAGGTTGTGCGGGCCGCCCTGGCCCTCGGCCGCCTTTCCCCCGTTATTGGCCCACGTGTGCATGGAGGGGGAGGGGGCAGGAGAAGTTGGAGGCCCGGGAGGGGGAAGGGTGCTCTGGCGGCCCGGCTCGGTGCCCCCCCTTTGCAACCCCCCCAGCACCGTCCCGGTATTTTCGCTGCATCGATTCTGGATTCTGGAGCCGCCGCTGGGAGGAGCGGGAGGCCCGGCGCTCCGGGTCTGGCCCGGGCACTGCGGCGCTGCGGACGCCCTCGCCAGCCCGGCACCTGCCCCTGCCCCCTCCCCCTCCCCCTCCCGTAGCCTCTCACCCCTGGCCGCACTCCCAGACTGCCCCGGGGCCGAGCCTTGTGCAATGGCCGAGGGGGTGTGTGGGGAGGGGGCGGCTCCCCCCCCCCCCGGGGACTCCTTCCAGCCCCAGGCTCCCCGGGGACCCCGAGGTCTGCAAGTTCCATTTTCTAGACCGCTGCTTTCCTCCTTACGCTGTGTGTCTTTAGGCTGGAGAGGTTCTGGCCTCAGTTTCCCCTGAAGTGACGTGCGGCTAAGGCCGGTTTTGGAGAGGGGGCAGTATGGCGGGCAAACTGTAAAGTCCCGGCCCGTGGGGGGTGCGATTCCAGCGAGGGCCAGGCCCGTCTTAAGGAGCACTGTGTGGGGATTTTGTGAGTCCCCGGCTTCCGCCCCAGGGCATGGTGCAGCGAGGGACCCCCCACGCCAGGCATGGTCCTTGGTACGGTCTTTCTCACCGGCCCCCTGCAGCCGACAGGGAATGTGGGAGCTGGTGCTGAGGGGGTCTGAGGTCTGTCCTACCTGTGATCCCCTGAGTGACCTTGGGTAAGTCCTTATCCCAGCCTCAGTTTCCCTTTCTGAGCAGCTTTGGGGAGGGGTTCCGAAGAAGGCATCTCTTTGAAGCTCTCCAAGAACAGCTAGGGTTCGAGTGGGCGCGCTGTGTGACCTTGGGCAGGCTTTGAAGTCTCTGGGCTTATGGGGTGAGTGAGGTGTCCCCGCTCTGTCCTCGCCAGCCGGAAGGAGCCATTTGGGAGGGCTGAGCTGAAGGGAGGCTGTTCCAGGCTGGGGAGGTTGGAAGGCTGCCTGTGCACCCTGGAATTCCCCCATCAGGGCTGGTTGGGAGACATCCTGGTTGCTGGGGTGGGTTGGGGGGTAGCGAGAACCGCAGTCCAGGCTTTGCCTCAGAGAATTGCTAACTCGGCCTCAGTTTCTCCAGGAACAGGGCAAGGACCAGCCAGGCGGGCTGTCTGTGGAAACCGAAAAACAGAGAGGCTGAAAACTAAAAACTATCCAGGGGTGCTGCGTGCAAGAGACAGAGACGAGAAGACAGAGACAGGCAGAGAGACAGAGGCAGAGAGCTCCCAGGCCAGGGTGGGGACGGCGAGTGCCAAGTGCAGGGGGCTCCCTCCTCCCCTGCGATTCTCCTCTCTGCCCCGCCCTCCACCCCAGCCATGGAGTGGAGCTGGGGACCCCCTTTCCAGTTTCTCTTCAGCCTGAATGTAATCCCCACTGCTCCCCCAAGGCCCAGCCTGGTCTGGGGTAGCCAGCGGGGCAGGCTGGGGAACTCAGAAGGACGCTGAGTGCCCCATGCAGGAGCCTCCCACCCAAGTTCTGGCTGCCTGACTCAGTTTCCCAAATCACTTCCCCTCCATTTCTCTCATCTTGGTCTCTTTTTGTCTATGTTTATCTCTGTCTTTCTGTGTGTGTGTTTGTGTCTCTGTTTCTCCCCGCCTGTTTCACTCCCAGTCACTATTGGTCTCTTTCTGTCTCTCTTTCTCATCCTGTCTCTCTGATGTCTCAGTCTCTCTCACTGTCTCTGTCTCTTCATGTCTATCTGACCATCCCTTTCTCCTCTTTGTCTCTGCATGTCTCTCTGATGTGTCTCTGTCTCTCTGTCTCTCCCTCCCTTTGCGCTCTTTGTATGTCTCTCCGATGTGTCTCTGTCTGTTTCTCTGTCTCTTTCTCTCTGCCGCCTTCCTCTCTGTCACTGTGTTTCTCTCCAATATGTCTGTCTCTTCATGTCTGTCTCACCTTCCCTTTCTCCTCTCTCTGTCTCTGCGTGTCTCCCCTTGCCCCCTCTCTCCCTGTCTCTCTCTGTCTCTGCATGTCTCTCCTTACTCCCCTCTCTCTGTCTCTCTCTGTCTCTGGGCCTCCCTCTCCCCCTTTTCCCAGCTAATTTTACAACCTGAGCCCAACCGAAAATAGCTCCCTTTTAGCTGATCCGACCCGGATCCTTCTCGGGAGCCGAGGCTGGCGGGGGGTGGGGGGCATCTCGGTGCCAGCCCGCTCTGTGCCACCCGGGCCCAGCCCGCCGAGGGGGGAGTGGGCGCTGGCGGCCCTGGGGCATTCTGGGAGCCCCGGACCAGGCTCGGCGGTGACTCAAGCGCTTTTTCACTTTTACTCTTAAGAGGAACTGTGTGGAGCCCGTGGCTCCCATAAATCCTGCCGGCGGGAAGGCCGGCCTCCCCGTGCCTGCTCTGGGCCTCTCTCCCTGCCTCCCTCCCGCCGGCGCCACCGCCACGTTAGTTATTCCGGGTTTGGGGCGAAGTCCCTCTTGGCCGCAGCATGGCGGATTCCCTGGGCCACCTCCATCCCGCCACCCGGTCCCTGCCTCATTCATTCATTCTTTCCTTCATTCCTTCGTCCCATGCCCTCTTGGAGCAGAGTATGCTTTGCTGCCATTTCTCCAGCAGGGTAACTGAGGCTGGGAGAGGCTGTCCTCCCACCCCAGACCCCCAACCTTTGTTGGATTTTCTAGATCTTCCTTAAGCATCTCCTGGGCCCTGGGGATAGGTGGGGGTGGGGGGAGGCAGCAGAGCCCAGGCGCAGTGTAGGTTCTTAGAGGGAGCTTGGGCGGTGCCTACCAGGAGCAGGGGGCCTGCAGCCCCTCAGTGCTGGGAGAGGGGCTAAGAGTCAGAGGGCCAGGGCCTGCCTGAGGTGGCACAGGGGCTGGCAGAGCTGGGGTTCAGGCCATTTTCCATCTGGCGGCTTGGGCAGGTGGGCACTCTCTCCCCGTGTGCCCCCCACCCGGGGCCTGGTGGCCTCTGATTCACTCTCTACCAGGCGCCACCACTCTCCTGGTGTATCTCCCTCTCTTGGTCTCTCTGTGCATCTCTCTCTGTTTCTCCCCCTCCCCTTTCTGCGGCAGAGGTGCCTCTGCGCGCCCGGGCCAAGCGCCCTGTAAATCACCAAAGCTGGGATTCTGGCAGAGTCAGCGTTCTCCTCTCTCTCTCTGTCTCTCTCTCTGTGTCTCCCTCCCTTTCTCCCACCATCTCGCTCTCTTCTCCTCTCTCCTTCTCTCTCTCTCTCCTCCTCTCTCCCCTCTTCTCTCTCCCTCTCTCCTTCTCTGTCTCCCTTTCCATCTTTCCCTCTTCCTTTCTCTATCTCTCCCGTCTCCCTTCTCTCCCTCTCTCCTTCTGTCTTCTCTCTCTTTGTCTCTCTCTTTCTCCCTCCCTCCCTCTCTCTCTCTGTTCCTCTTCTTTCTGTCTCTCTGTCTCTCTGAGCTGGCCTCCCTCTCTCTCACACCAAATGGATGGGAAACGCTGCCTGGGCCTCCTGCCCCTGCCACGGCCCGCCCCCCACTCTCCTGCCTGTGTCCACACCGACCTCACCTGGGTGCCGGTCTGCCCTGCAACACACAGTGTGCGGGCACCCATGTCCTGACCAGGACACATCCATGGCCACACACTGGGTGCACATGCGTGCACACTCCCTGACAACCACACGGACGAGGACACAGCTCTGCCTGCCTCGGATCTGCCCCGATGGGGATCATCAACACACAGACCTGGAGTGCCCCTCAGATCTGCCTCAAAATCTTGCTCAGGAGGCTCCAAACCCAATATAGTACCTGGTAGAGAGAAGGTGCCAAATAACTGCTATAGAGGCTGCCAAATAAGTGTTGCTGTGCTTGTGATTATTGCTAAACTAATTCTCCTCTTTCCTGACTCTGGTGGGTGACCTGCCCCCACCCCCGGACCATTTCTTGCCCTGAAATGAAGTCAGCAGAAACCCCCACTTCCTCAGGGCTGCTGCAGATTCAGGGAGGCAGCACAATTTTTTTTTTTTTTTTTTTTTTTTTGAGGTAGAGTCTCGCTCTGTCGCCCAGACTGGAGTGCAGCGGTGCGATCTTGGCTCACTGCAACCTCCGGGGAGGCAGGACATTTCTGAGGTCCACAGTGCAGGGCTTGGTACTCAGTAGGTGCCCAATAAATACCTGTTGCATGAATGAATGAATGAATGAATGAATGAATGGCTTTTGGTTGAGAGGCGGGACTTTGGTCTTCCCGAGCCTCCATTTCTCCGCCAACATAAAATAAGAAACATAATGGCACTTTCCTCAGAGACATCGATGTACCTTAGTCCAACACCTGGTATACAGTAGGTGCCAAATAAGTGCTGCTGTGCTTGTGGTTGTTACTAAACTAGTAATTGCACTGAACACCCCAGAGGCATTTTCCAATTTCCCTCCATTCCCTCTGTGTGTATTTGCGCAGCGTAAGCCCAGCTTTGGGCTGGGTGACAAGGACAGTGGTGACCTGGAAAGGCCCGGTCTCAGACACCTCTCCAACGTGGCATTTCTGTTAGTCTTTCTTTCTTTCTTTTTTCTTTCTCTATCTTTCTCCTTCCTTCCTTCCTTCCTTCCTTCCTTCCTTCCTTCCCTTCTTCCCTCCCTCCTTCCTTCTCTCTCTCTCCCTCTCCCTCTCTCTCTCTCTCTCTCTCTCCCTCTCTCTCTCTCTCTGTCTCTCTCTCGGAGTCTTGCTCTGTCGCCCAGGCTGGAGTGCAGTGGCGTGATCTCAGCTCACTGCAACCTCCACTTCCTGGGTTCACGTGATTCTCCTACCTCAGCCTCCCAAGTAGCTGGAATTACAGGCATGCGCCACCACGCCCAGCTAACTTTTGTATTTTTAGTAGAGACGGGGTTTCACCACGTTGGCCAGGCTGGTCTCAAACTCCTGACCTCAGGTGCTCCACCTGCCTCGGCCTTCCAAAGTGCTGGAATTACAGGCATGAGCCACCGTGCCTGGCCTCTGTTAGTCTTTTCTCCCTGCCCAGCCCTGTCCAGGGTCTCCCTGAGTTTGACCAGCCCTGTGTGGGTACCAGCCTTCCTTACACATGAGGGTGCATGGATGAGGGGGGTCCCAGAGGCAGAAGATGGCAGCGTTGCTTCAGTGGTCTGGTTGCTGGAGATGCTAACAGATCAAAGCTGTGCCCTTGTGGGACCGACAGTCTAGGCTGGGTCGGGGGCAGGCAGGAAACGAGGTGACCAGGACTCCTTGAGGATGTGGCCTGCGACCGACCTTGGGGATCAAACAAGGGGAAGGGAACCATGTGGGACTCGGAGAGTGTGCACGGTGCAGATCAGGTGTCGCTGGACGCTCTGGCCCGAGACTGTTTGCTCAAGGGGCCCAGGAGTGGGGGTGGGGTGCCAGGAGGCCCAAGGACCGGTCCCAGCTCAGTTCCTTCCTGACTGTGTGACTTGGGTGGAAGATTTCATGCCTCAGTCTCCTCCTCGAGGTAGTGGGCGCAATGATAGTCCTCACTTTCACAGTAGGCTTTTGTTTTTTTGAAACGGAGTCTCGCTCTGTCGCCCAGGCTGGAGTGCAGTAGCACAATCTGGGCTCACTGCAACCTTCGCCTCCCGGGTTCAAGCGATTCTCCTGCCTCAGCTTCCCAAGTAGCTGGGATTACAGGCGTGTGCCACTACACCCAGCTAATTTTGGTGTTTTTAGTAGAGTTGGGGTTTCACCATGTCGGCCAGGCTGGTCTTGAACTCCTGACCTCAGGTGATCCGCCCGCCTTGGCCTCCCGAAGTGCTGGGATTACAAGTATGAGCCACTGTGCCCAGCCCCCATTTTGCAGTAGACATGATAGCTCAGCAAACGCTCAGCCTCTAAGAGGCACAGCCTCGCTCCCTGCCTCTCTCCTCCACCTCCTGGCCCCTCTGGCTCAGCCCTCATTGTCCTCCCAGAACATCAAGGCACAGAAGGAAGTAGGGGACCCAGGGTTCATTTTGCTGACTCACTACCTTGGCAGAGAGTTCGAACCCTGTGGACTCAGTTTACCCAAATTCCTCACTGTGGCCCACAAGGCCCTGCCCAGCCTGTCCTTGTCCCCTCCTCAACCCTCCCCTCTTCTCTCTTTCCCCCTTGCTCATTCTGCTCCAGCCACATGGGCCTCCTCGCTGTTCCTCTAACACGCCAGGTGTGGTCCTGCCCCAGGGCCTTTACACGACCCATTTCTCCATCAGAAAAGCTCCTGGCCTGGAGTGCCATCTCTCAAGACTTTGTTCAGGTGTCTCCTCCTGCAAGAGACCTTCCTGGACCACCCCAAGCTAAAAAACACCCCTCACCCCAGAGATTCTCTGGTCCCTCAAACTCTTAAATTTCTTCAGAGCACTTTGCCCAACTTGACATTTTATTACATATTTTGCTGATTTTAACCATCCGTCCCTACTCCAGATCTGGATCCAGGTGAGGGCCGAGCCCAGGTCCCTGCCAAGTCCTCGGCACCGTGCCTGGGACTGGCATGCAGCAGGCACTCACTAAATGTTTGTTGAGCAACAGAATGAATCTTCCCTCTCTGGGAACCGTTCACATGTCCACAGGCTGTGGTTCTCTGAGCCAGGGGAAGGAGCGGCCCAAGGGTACAGCCTGACACTGGTGCCGGATGGGCCTGGGATTGTCCGTGTGACCAGGGACAAGTCACCTCCCCCGGAGAAGAAGGCATTAGGACTAGGGCTTTGAAGGATGCATAGGAATTTGGGATAAGTGCTAAGGAGGTAATGAGCTACATTCTCATGAAGGATTGTTGAGTCACTTTTACCTGGAAACTTTTGGTTTGGAAATTGGAGTTTCATGTCCTGGTTTGCTGGCCTGGACTTTCAGGGTGGGAGGAGCACAGGGAGGTGAGTGAGGGGCATCACCCAGTTCATGGCATGGTCGTTCAGCAAGGTCTTGGGTCCAGATGTCTCTCTCCCAGCTGCTGCTGCTCTCTTTGGTCAGGAAGTACCAGTGGGCTAAGCTGGGGTTTCCAGGAAAGACCTGGCCTTGTTCCCCTTCTCCCCACCACCTTGCAAGGAACAAGGTCACCAGGCATGCTCCCCTGTCTCCAGCAGGCTGCAATATTCCTTTCTGCCCATTGTACAGAATGAGAGACTGAGGCTTATCTCAGGTGATCTGTTCCCCAGCCATTCAGATGGTGAAAATAGACATTACTGTCACCCAGCCACCTTCTCCGACAGTGGGTGCCTCAACTCTAGGCCTCAGGATTGGGGATGGGGAGGTGATAGAACTGGATGGTCCTGGCTGGATCTGGGAAACTCTGGGTTGAGGACTAAAGGCTGCTTGAAGGAGGGGACACTGGAGATAGGGCGTTGAGGGATGTGTAGGAGTTTGGGAGGATTTTCAGTATCTAGCTTGTCTTGGTTATCTCTTTTGCCAGTTGGGCCTCTGAGGGCAGTAGGAGGTCCCTGGGGAAGAGGCCCTGGTTATTGCAGGTCATGTGGGACAAACAGTGACAACCGGCCAACCGGGCCCTGCCTCTCACCTGGTCTGATCCCCTGGGGAGGACAAGGGAGGATGGGGCAGCAGGTCCATGACCCAGTTACAAGCTGTTTGTCTTCCTGCCTCTGTAACTAGCCGGGGTCACCACTGACGTGGGCCGCCACCCCTGCCCGCCTCCCTGGCACCTGTCCCCGGAAAGGGCACAGAGAAGGGGAGGAACATAGAGAAGGGAGGGGCAGTTAGGGAGGAGGAAGGGAACTCAGATCTAGGAGGGGCCAGATGAGAAAAGGAATTCAGAGGAGAGGGGCTAAGAAGTGGGGAGGGGGAATTCAGAGAGAGAGGGGGGTTGGGGAGAGAAGGAGTTGGGGGGACAGTGATCCCTGCCCCCATCACGGATGCCTCCCCTGTCCCTTCCAGCAGCCTCTTATCACAGCCCCAGTAAGCGTCAGAGCTTGGGTGGCGGCCACGGCCCCAGCCGGACACCATTGTCCGGGCCTCCTGCCCGCCTGGCATCCCCTCCACGGGCAGGTCCTGCGCCTCTATGGATCCTCTCTGCCGCGTCCCACTATCCCCCCCACCCAACCGCCCCCACTGCCCGGCTTCCCTGGCCAGACTATCTGGGCTCTGGTCCCAGCTCTGCTGACCGGCTGTGTGACCCTGGACAAACCGCTCCCCATCTCTGGGTCTCATCCAGTCAGGGGCAGGGACGAGATTGGACAGGGCCTGGGCCAGGCCCCCTCCACCTCCCCTTTGCCTTAGCAGGTTGGCTGGGGAAGCGGGGGCAGCGGAAAAGGGCCCTGAGGTCCGGTCCCCGCCGCAGCTGTTACGGTGACTCACGCTTTGGGGGACATTGGGGTGGGGGAGCTTCGCTGGTACAAGCTGACTCTGGTCTCACTGGCTGGGAGGCTATTTTCAGAGCCTCAGTAATAGGTGAAATCTGATGTCCCGCCCCTCCCCGCGAAGCACCCCACGGCCGGAGGCGGCCCAAGGGGACGCGGAACATAGAGCAGGGAGGGTGATCTGGCAGCGGCTGCTCTGCCCATCCCGGCCTGGAAATGGGACAGAGTCCAGCCACATCCGCTGGCACACACATGGGAGTCCAGGGTCAACGTCTCCCTACCTTCCTGAGACCCCAATCTTACAGAGAACAGGCTGTTCTGAGAAAGGGACCCGTGGCCTTCCAGGGGGTCAGGGCCCTGGTTCTTATCCTCACACTGGCCCTGAGACCCTGTGGGACCTCAGCCAGGTCTCCGCCCCTCTCTGAGCCTTAGTTTCCATGCCACAGAACGCACAGCGGGGCCTCAGGCTGTTCCCTGCTTCCTGGAAGATTGTCTGCAATCAAAATTATCATCGCAGCAATCATGTCCATAGTAATGAAAACACCCCAGCGTATTGGAGGGGCCGAGGCGGGAGGATCGCTTGAGCCCAGGAATTCGAGACCAGCCTGGGCAACATAGCAAGACTCCCATCTCTACTAAAAGTACAAAAATTAGCTGGGCATGGTGGCGCACCTGGAATCCCAACTACTCGGGAGGCTGAGACATGAGAATCGCCTGAACCCAGGAGGCGGAGGTTGCAGTGAGCTAAGATCATGCCACCGCCCTCCAGCCTAGGCAACAGTGTGAGGCACTGTCTCAGAAAAAAAAGAAAAAAAAAAAAAAAAAAGGAAAGAAAATATCTCCCAGTGCCTTGGGAGGCCGAGGTGGGAGGATCACTTGAGCCCAGGAGTTTGAGACCAGCCAGGGCAACATAGTGAGTGAGACTTCCATCTTTGCAAAAATAAAAATTAGCCAGACATGGTGGTTTGCACCTGTAGTCCCAGCTACTCAGGAAGCTGACGTGGGAGAATCGCTTGAGTCTGGGAGTTCAGGGCCCAAGTGACCTGAGATCGTGCCACTGCACTCCAGTGAGACGCCTGTCTTTTTTTTTTTTTTTTGAGATGGAGTCTCACTCTTGTTGCCCAGGCTGGAGTGCAGTGGCGCGACCTCGGCTCACTGCAACCTCCGCCTCCCGGGTTCAAGTGATTCTCCTGCCTTAGCCTCCCGAGTAGCTGGGATTACAGGCACCTGCCACCATACCTGGCTAATTTTTTGTATTTTTAGTAGAGATGGGTTTTCGCCATGTTGGCCAGGCTGATCTCAAACTTCTGACCTCAGATGATCCACCCACCTCGGCCTCCCAAACTGCTGGGATTACAGGCATGAGCCACCACACCAGCCTGAGACCCCCATCTCTTAAAAAAAAAAAAAAAAAGTAATAAAAATCACAATAGCCCCAGCACTTTGGGAGGCCGAGGCGGGCGGATCACGAGGTCAGGAGATTGAGACCATCCTGGCTAACACAGTGAACCCCCGTCTCTACTAAAAAAAAAAAAAAAAAAAATACAAAAAATTAGTCGGGCATGGTGGCGGGTTCCTGTAGTCCCAGCTATTCGGGAGGCTGAGGCAGGAGAATGGCTTGAACCTAGGAGCTGCAGTTTGCAGTGAGCTGAGATCGCATCACTGCACTCCAGCCTGGGTGATAGAGCGAGACTCTGTCTCAAAAAAAAAAAAAAAAAAAATCCCAATAGCAGTGTAAGTTGTAATGATAACAATCATCGCATCATTAATAACAATGTAGCCCTTTGAGAGCTGGGGGGAGGAGGACAGCTTTCTGTGCTAGGAAGGGATCACCCCTGTCCAAAATGCTTAGCCCAGCCCGGTCAAGGCAGGGAGATGGAAAGGCAGTTTTGCTTCTCTTTCTCTTCTTCTTCCTTGAATTTATTCCACCTTGAGGCTGAGAAACCAGGTCCCAGATTTTTTAAATTTGTTTTATTTTATTTTTTATTTTTTGAGAGACAGGGTCTTACTCTATCCCCCAGGCTGGAGTGCAGTGGCACAATCACAGCTCACTGCAGGCTCGACCTCTGAGGCTCAAGTGATCCTCCCACCTCAGCCTCCTAAGTAGCTAGGACTACAGGTGTGCACCACAGCAATTATGCCCAGCTAATTATTTTTGTAATTTTTAGTAGAGACGGGGTTTTGACATGTTGGCCAGGCTGGTCTCAAACTCTTGGGCTCAAGTGATCCGTCTACCTCAGCCTCCCAAGTAGCTGGGACTACAGGCACGCACCACAAAAATTATGCCCAGCTAATTTTTGTAATTTTTGTAAAGATAGGGTTTTGACTGCCGGGCACAGTGGCTCATGCCTGTAATCCCAACACTTTGGGAGGCAGAGGCAGGTGGATCACCTGAGGTCAGGAGTTCAAGACCAGCCTGGCGAACATGGCGAAACCCCATCTCTACTAAAAATACAAAAATTAGCTGGGCATGATAGTGTGTGCCTGTAATAGTGTGTGCCTGTAATCCCAGCTACTCGGGAGGCTGAGGCAGGAGAATCTCTTGAACCTGGGAGGCGGAAGTTGCAGTGAGCCGAGATTGTGCCACTGCACTCCAGCCTGGGTGACAAGAGTGAAACTGTTTCAAAAAAAAAAAAAGAGATGGGGTTTCGCCATGTTGCCCAGGCTGGGATTGAGCTCCTGGGCTCAAGTGATCCACCCACCTCAGCCTCCCAAAGTTCTGGGATTACAGGCGTTAGCCATAGTCCCCAGCCGAGATCCCAAATGCTATGCTGGCTCGGTTTCCCTTGCTGGAAAATGGGAAGAATGGGAGGGGCCTCCCCACACCCAGACAGGGAGCTGGGGGCCTCCCACTGCTCCACATTTTTCTCCAAGGGGCTGCTGTTATTTTCGTGGGGAATCAGATGAGTGCAGGTTCCAGTCCACCTCTGCCCCCCATGGCCGGGTTCCCCCTCAAGGCCTCCGTTTCCTTATCTGTAGCATGGGTGTTGTGACTGCCCTCAGACACCAATTCGTCATGATTTGGGAGTAGGTTGAAGTCCCAGCTCTGGCCCAGTCTCAGCACCTTCCCAGCCCTCGGATTTTCCATCTCCAGGATGGGTCTGCAGGGAACGGGGTGGCCCCTCTCCCCAGCTCTGAACCTTCGCGGCTGAGCGTCTGCTTCTCTGGTCTCAGTTTCTGTATCAGCACAGTGGGTTCATGGAAAGGGGAAAGGAGGGAGAAGACTCCACCCGGGATCTCTCCTCCCTCTGATTAATCCTGGTGCGCTTGGATCTCTTATCTTTTGATACAGAAATCCCCCCACCCTTCCATCAGTCCCCAACCTCCAGGCGGGCCTAGTGTCTACCTGTGGACTTCAGCCAGGCCTGTCTGTACATCTGCTCTGTAGGAACAAGCTTTTGTAGTCATTTTTTGTTTTTTTGTTTTTTCTTTTCCCAAGACGGAGTCTCGCCCTGTCACCCAGGCTGGAGTACAGTGGAGCGATCTTGGCTCACTGCAACCTCCGCCTCCCGGGTTCAAGCAATTCTCCTGCCTCAGCCTCCCAAGTAGCTGGGATTACAGTCATGCGCCACCACGCCCGGCTAATTTTTGTACTTTTAGTAGACACAGAGTTTCATCATGTTGGCCAGTCTGGTCTTGAACTCCTGACTTCATGATCTGCCTGCCTCAGCCTCCCAAAGTGTTGGGATTACAGGCGTGAGCCACTGCGCCCAGCCTCATTTTTTTTTTCTTTCCTTTTTTTTTTTTTTTGAGTCAGGGGTCTCACTTTGTCACCCAGGCTGGAGATCAGTGGTGCAACCTTGGCTCACTGCAGCCTTGACCTCCTGGGCTCAATTGATCTTCCCACCTCAGCCTCCCAAGTAGCTGGGACTACAGGCATGCATCACCACGCCTAAATAAGTTTTGATTTTGTAGAAATGGGGCCTCGCTATGTCATCCAGGCTGGTCTTGAACTCCTGGGCTCAAGCAGTCCACCCACTATGGCCTCCCAAAGTGCTGGGATCACAGGTGTGAGCCACCATGCTTGGCCGCCCACCCTAGTTGTTTGTTTTTTTGTTTTTTTTTTTGAGATGGAGTCTTGCTCTGTCGCCCAGGCTGGAGTGCAGTGGCGCAATCTCGGCTCACTGCAAGCTCCATCTCCCAGGTTCACGCCAATCTCCTGCCTCAGCCTCCTGAGTAGCTGGGACTATAGGCGCCCGCCACCACGCCCGGCTAATTTTTTTGTATTTTTTTAGTAGAGACATGGTTTCACCGTCTTAGCCAGGATGGCCTCAATCTCCTGACCTCGTGATCTGCCCGCCTCAGCCTCCCAAAGTGCTGGGATTACAGGCGTGAGCCACCGCATCCGGCCTTGTTCTTTTTTTTTTTTTTTTTTTTTTTTGAGACAGTGTTTCACTCTTGGCACCCAGGCTCCCAGGCTGGAGTACAGTGGCACAATCTCAGCTCACTACAACCTCTGCCTCCCAGGTTGAAGCGATTCTCCTGTCTCAGCCTCCTGAGTAGCTGGGATTACAGGTGTGCTCCACTATGCCTGGCTACATTTTTTTGTATTTTTAGTAGGGACGGGGTTTTGCCATGTTGGCCGGGCTGGTCTTGAGCTACTAACCTCAGGTGATCCACCTGCCTCGGCCTCCCAAAGTGCTGGGATTACAGGAGTGAGCCACCATGCCCAGCCTTTTTTTTTTTTTTTTTTTTTTTTGACAGTCTTGCTCTGTCGCCCAGGCTGGAGTACAGTGGCACCATCACAGCTCACTGCAGCATTAAACTCCTGGGCTCAAATGATCCTCCCACCTCAGCCTCCCAACTAGCTGGGACTATAGTTGCAAACCACCATGCCTGGCTAATTTTTGTTTTTTTGGCTTTGTTCATTTGTTTTGTAGCAATGGGGTTTTACCATATGGCTCAGACTGGTCTCAAACTTCTGGGCTCAAGCAGTCCTCCCTCCTCGGCCTCCCGAAGTGCTGGGATTACAAGCGTGAGCCATTACACCCAGCCCAACCCTAGTTGCAATAGGCAGAGAATGGGTCCCTGACATCTTTGTTCTCCCAACCTCAGTTTTACCCGTCTGTACAATGGATTGTCCATGAGCCTCCACCTGGCCCCCTTAGCTTGCTCCGTCTGCATGCTGGGGTTCAAGATAGGCCCTCCACGGCTGGGCACGGTGGCTCACATCTGTCATCCCAGCACTTGGGGAGGCCGAGAGCCGAGGCGGGCGGATCACGAGGTCAGGAGATCAAGACCATCCTGCCCAACATGGTGAAACCCCATCTCTCCTAAAAATACAAAAATTAGCTGGGCGTGGTGGTGGGCACCTGTAATCCTAGCTACTCGGGAGGCTGAGGCAGGAGAATCGCTTGAACCTGGGAGGTGGAGGTTGCAGTGAGCTGAGATTGCGCCACTGCACTCCAGCCTTGGCGTTAAGAGCAAGACTCCGTCTCAAAAAAAAAAAAAAAAAAAAAAAAAAAAAAAAAAAAAAGATGGTTCTCCACAAACTTCCGCCTTGATTTGTGCATCTCACGTAGTCCAAGTCTCAGTTTGCTCATCTGGGCGATGGGTTCTTGCAGGTCCCTGATAAACTTCTCCTGGGTCCCCGGGCCTTCTGCGTGCCTCCGATGGCGTGCACGGGTCTGCAGCGACCCCCTGCCCACCTCTGCCCAGCCCCTCCCACTCTGCAGGTCTGTCCAGGGCCCCTCCGACCTCAGCCTTCGGGGCCGGGCAGTGGGTCCGCCCTCTGCACCCCTGGCGCCCCTGACCTCTCGCCTCTCCGGCCTGCAGGATGAGTTCCACCCATTCATCGAGGCCCTGCTGCCTCACGTCCGCGCCTTCGCCTACACCTGGTTCAACCTGCAGGCACGGAAGCGCAAGTACTTCAAGAAGCACGAGAAGCGGATGTCGAAGGACGAGGAGCGTGCGGTCAAGGACGAGCTGCTGGGCGAGAAGCCCGAGGTCAAGCAGAAGTGGGCGTCGCGGCTGCTGGCCAAGCTGCGCAAGGACATCCGGCCCGAGTGCCGCGAGGACTTCGTGCTGAGCATCACCGGCAAGAAGGCGCCGGGCTGCGTGCTCTCCAACCCCGACCAGAAGGGCAAGATGCGGCGCATCGACTGTCTCCGGCAGGCGGACAAGGTGTGGCGGCTGGACCTGGTCATGGTCATCCTGTTCAAGGGCATCCCGCTGGAGAGCACCGACGGCGAGCGCCTGGTCAAGGCCGCGCAGTGCGGCCACCCGGTCCTGTGCGTGCAGCCGCACCACATCGGCGTGGCCGTCAAGGAGCTGGACCTCTACCTGGCCTACTTCGTGCGTGAGCGAGGTGAGGTGTGGCGGCCTGAGCCGAGCGGCTGGTGGGGAGGGTGTCTGATGGCGGTGACACGGGGCCAGGAGGGCCTGAGGGAGGAGGCCGGTGCGTGTAGGTGTGATGTGGTGGTCTGAGAGGGGAAGTGGGCCTTGGAGAGTGCCCAATGGGGGTGACACGGGGCAAGGAGCATCTGAGAGAGGAGGCTGGTGGGTATAGATGTGGTGTGGTGGTCTGAGAGGGGAGGCGAGTTTGGGAGAATATCTAAAGTAGGTGATATGGCACAAGGAGAGTCTGAGAGAGGAGGCCGGTGCATATAGATGTAATGTGGTGGTCCAGGCGGGGCAGCAGGCCTGGGAGAGCATCTGATGGGGGTGACATGGTGCAAGGAGGGTCTGAGGGAGGAGTCTGGTGTGTGTAGATGTGATGTGGTGGTCCAAGCAGGGAGGCGGGCCTGGGAGAGCATCTGATGGGGGGTGACACGGGGCAAGGACGGTCTGAGGAAAGAAGCCAGCATGTGTAGATGTGTTGTGGTGGTCTGAGGGGGGAGGCAGGCCTAGGAGAGCGTCTAATGCGAGTGACATGGTGCAAGGAGCATCTGAGGGAGGAGGCCCGTGCATGCAGGGCCCAGGGTGGCTGCTGATGGGGTGTGGAGGTCAGATGGAGGAGGCAGGCCTAGCAGAGGTCTCAAGTGAGAGATGGTACAAGGAGGTTTTTTTGACGGAGGAGGCAGGTGGGCTGTGGCACTCCAATGGTAGAGGCAGGATCTCACCCTCACGTCTGAGGGAGGAGGCAGGAAGACTCTTGAGGTCTCAGGGATGAGAATGTCCTAGATGGTCTTGGGCGCAACAGACGGCCTTGCTGGGAGCAGGGGTGAGGAGAGGAGACGGACAGGCCATCCCAGCCCTTCAGAGAGAGCCAGGAGAGTCCTGGAACTGCTTTCTGTGAATGCTTGTTGGTTGATTGACTCTCAGACCATGCCAGCAGAGGCCTGATGAGCCTGGCCCTGCCAGAGGGGTGTTTGCCGGTGGTCAAATGCCTGATGTTGAGACCAGCAAGCTTTGTGGGGGTGAGGAAATCCAAGGCGGCTTCCCAGAGGAGGAGGTGCAGCTGAGCTCAGCTCTGCAGGATGGCCAGGCCACAGGGAACAAGGAGATGCCCCAGGGGGCCTGGCAGGAGCGTGGAGGTGAGAGGCCTGATGCCTGTGCCTCTGGTCCAGGTGCTAAGAGCAGGGTTGGTCCCGCAGCTTCTTGGCTGCGTGGCCATCTTGGACTTCAGTTTCTCCTGCCTGCCAAATGGTGATGATCAGAGTCCGTAGCTGGATGGGGCTATGGGAGGTTCCAGAAGATCATGCGTGTAGCCACGTGCGAGGTGTCAGCTGCATCCCAAGACCTGAGTGGGTGCACAGCACACCCCTGCCATGCCCATCCAGGCCGTGTCTGGAGCACGCGTGAACCCCCACACACCCAGGGGCCGCCAGAGCATGTGGGATGGGTGTACGCCAGACGCAGACCCACGCAGGTCACCAGCCCAGCCCCAGCCCAGGCAGCACTCTATAGAAACAGGCAATTGCACAGCCTGAGAGGGAGGGGCATTTGCCCGAACAAGGGGGACCCTGGGGCCAGACTGCCCATGCTTCAGACACAGGCCTTCTTTTCCCCAGCTGTATGGACACATCCCTTTTCTGTGCCTCAGTTTCCTCCTTGGTGCAATGGGAGTAGCAGCCATGCCACCTTCTAGAGCTGGTGCAAGGGTGAGACAGGGTCACGGGCTCCCAGGCTCTAGGGTGTGTGGAAGAAGAGCAGGGCAGAGTTACCCAGTGTTTCTTTTTTTTTTTTTTTTTTCCTGGAGACAGGGTCTCACTCTGTCACCCAGGCCAGAGTGCAGTGGTGCGATCTCGGCTCACTGTAGCCTTGACCCCCCAGGCTCAAGCGATCCTCCTGCCTCACCCTCCCAAGTAGCTGGGACTACAGGTGCACACCACCACACCCAGCTAATATTTTATATATATATATATGTGTGTGTGTGTGTGTGTGTGCTTTTGTTGTTGTTGTTGTTGTTGTTGAGACGGAGTCTTCGCTCTTTCGCCCAGTCTGGAGTGCGGTGGCGCCATCTCGGCTCACTGCAAGCTCCGCCTCCCGGGTTCACGCCATTCTTCTGCCTCAGCCTCCCGAGTAGCTGGGACTACAGGCGTCCACCACCACGCCCAGCTAATTTTTGTATTTTTTAGTAGAGACGGGGTTTCACCTTGTTAGCTAGGATGGTCTCGATCTCCTGACCTCGCGATCCGCCTGTCTCGGCCTCCCAAAGTGCTGGGATTACAGGCGTGAGCCACCGCGCCCGGCTATATTTTTTTTTGTAGAGACAGGGTCTTGCTATGTTGCCCAGGCTGGCCTCAAACTCCTGGGCTCAAGCCATCCTCCTGCCTTGGCCTCCCAAAGTGTTAGGATTACAGCAGGCAAGAGCCACTGCAACACACCAGTTACCCAGTCTTTTTTTTTTTTTTTTTTTTTTTTTGGAGATGGAGTTTCACCCTGCTGCCCGGGCTGGAGTGCAGTGATGCAATCTTGGCTCACTGCAATCTCCACCTCCCAGGTTCAAGCGATTCTCCTGCCTTTGCCTCCCCAGTAGCTGGGATTACAGGTGCCTGCCACCATGCCTGGCTAATTTTTGTATTTTTAGTAGAGACAGGGTTTCACCATGTTGGCCAGGCTGGTCTTGAACTCCTGACCTCAAATGATCCACTGGCCTCAGCCTCCCAAAGTGCTGGGATTACAGGCGTGAGCCACTGTGCCCGGCAGTTACCCAGTCTTGATCTTGATTCTTTGACCTTGACCTTAGCATCTTTCTCCTCCCCCACCCCTACTGATGAGCAACAAACCTGCTGGGGTTGGCTGTGAGGGGGCATTGGGGACGGTGGGGGCAGAGAGGTGGGCCGGGCGACTGCCTGTTGGGAGCAGGGGCCACCGTGGGGACGGAGGTGCTCATCGTCACACAGGGCCAGACCTCTCTGCCACCACACATCTTCCTCGCCCTGGGCCCTGCCCCCACCTCCTCCGCGCTGAGCTGATACAATTTTGAAGCCAGCTTTCTGCTGCAGTCAGCACAACCTCTGGGTGCCTCCCCGCCCCCACCCGGCCCCTCCCGCCTCTGCTCAGCACGCAGGCCTGTGCCCCGGGTCAGGTTGGCCTCTCTGAGTGAAGGCTGCACCCTCCCTCGCCCCCAGCCTGCCCACTTCATCCCCAAGGGAATCCCTGCTTCAATTGGCCCCAGCAGGCCACACCCTCCCCCAGTTGGCCCCAGCAGGGCACACACACCCCCGCCAAACCCTGCCACCTGCCCACTGTGGATGCTCCAGCTCCTCATGGGGTGAGAGCTGGGCCTGGTCTCCAACCCCAGCTCAGCTGCCCACTGGCTGGGTGACGTGGGGCCAGACACTCATCCTCTCTGTGCTTCATTTCCTTGTCTATCAACTGGGGGGCTCAAAAATGGTTGCCTTGTGGGAAATGTCAAGTGCCCAGGGTGAGGGCTCAGTAAACCACCCACGAGGCATCGTGAAGCCCAGGCACTAGGCACCGGGCTAGGACCCTTCATGGTTATCATTACTAACATTATCCTCTTCGGGATTGGTTTTTTGTTTGTTATTGGTTTGGTTTGTTTTTTTCTTTTTTTTTTTTTTTGAGACAGACTCTTGCTGTGTCTCCCAGGCTGGAGTGCAATGACGCAATCTTGGCTTACTGCAACCTCTGCCTCCCGGGTTCAAGCAATTCTCCCGCCTCAGTCTCCCGAGTAGCTGGGACTAACACATACCCACCACCACACCCATCTAATTTGTGTATTTTTAGTATGGACAGGGTTTCGCCATGTTGGCCAGGCTGGTCTCCAGCTCCTGACCTCAGGTGATCCACCCGCCTCAGCCTCCCAAAGTGCTGGGATTACAGGCGTGACCCCCTGCGGCCGACCTTGTTTTTTGGTTTTTGCAGAGATGGGGTATCACTATGTTGCCCAGGCTACTCTCGAACTCCTGGGCTCGAGTGATCCTCCCGCCTTGGCCTCCCAAAGTGCCGGGATTACAGGCGTGACCCCCTGCGCCTGGCCCATCCTCCTCATTCTGATGATAATCTCCAACTGCCAGACCTTTCCCTATGCTGTTCCCTGGACAGAGAATGTCTTTCCCATATGGAGAACCCCAACTCCTGCTAGGTGTAGTGGTTCATGCCTGTAATCCCAGCACTCTGGGAGGCCAAGGCAGGTGACTCTCCTGAGCTCAGGAGCTCGAGACCAGCCTGGGCGACATGGCAAAACCCCATCTCTACCAAATTTACAAAAAATTAGCCACCTGCCTGGCTGGAAATTCTTTCCCGTTCTCACAGCTGCCCTGTGAGGCAAGGATCATTGCTGTATGCTTTTTTTTTTTTTTTTTTTTTTTTTTGAGATAGGGTCTCACTCTGTCACCCAGGCTGGAGTGCAGTGGCGCGATCTTGGCTCACTGCAACCTCTACTTCCTGGGTTCAAGACATTCTCCTGCCTCAGCCTCCCGAGTAGCTGGGATTACAGGCGCCCGCCACCACACCTGGCCAATTTTTGTATTTTTAGTAGAGACGGGGTTTCACCATGTTGGCCAGGGTGGTCTGGAACTCATGGCCTCAAGTGATCCCCCCGCCTCGGCCTCCCAAAGTGCTGGGATGACAGGCGTGAGCCACCGTGCCCGGCCTGTTGCACGCATTTTACAGAGGAGGAAACAGGCTCAGAGGAGGGATCTGACCTGCTGTGGTCACACAGCCGAGACTGGGCCAGCTGGGATTTGGACCCACAAGCAGCTTCTGCCTCTGCCCTGTCCTTGACACCTGCCTCATCCTCCGTTAATGTCAGAAGGGGATGGGCGGAAATTGTGGTGTGTGAGGGGGCAGCCTGCTGGCGTGCTGTGGTCACCTTCTGGCAGGGTTGTGTGAGGACCCCACAGGCTGAGGTCTTATGTAGGGTACCCAGGCTGTGGCTGGCCCCCAGGCCTCAGCGCTGATCCCAGTGGTTGTCACCCTGACAGCAGGAAGACTGGCCACCGGCTTCCTTTTCCCAAGCGAGAGTCCCCTTGGCCGTGGAGCGTCCCGGCCCAGCCAGAGTGCAGTGTCTGGCTTTCATCAGCCCTGCTGGGCAGCTGAGGCCCTGGGATAGAGGGAGAGGGAGGGATGGGCATCGGGCATAGGGCCTTGGCTGGCGTCTTGGAGGGGTGCAGGGTGGATGGAGGTGGAGGGGCACCTGCCACGGAGCTGAAAGGAGCCACCACTTGCAACGTCACAAGTGAGAGAGGGGGCCGGGCGCGGTGGCTCACACTTGTAATCCCAGCACTTTGGGAGGCCGAGGCAGGCGGATCACCTGAGGTCAGGCGTTCGAGGCCAGCCTGGCCAACATGGTGAAACCCCATCTCTACTAAAAATACAAAAGTTAGCTGGGCGTGGTGGTGGGCGTCTGTAGTCCCAGCTACTCGGGAGGCTGAGGCAGGAGAATCGCTGGAAGCCGGGAGGTTGCAGTGAGCCAAGATCGTGACACTGCACTCCAGCCGGAGTGACAGAGTGAGACTCTGTCTCAAAAAATAAAAATTAAAATTAATAAGAAGAGGGTGTCAGGGAACGGCAGGAAAACAAAGCAGGGAGGGACATGGAGGGGGGCCGGGGGCCGCTCTGGGTGGGGAGGGCTTCTCTGAGGGGGCGTCTTTGAGGTGAGACTTGAAGGGGGTGAGGGAGCCTGGAGAGGCTGGACGGAGGGAGCAGTGTGGGGGGTCATAGCCGGTGCAGAGGCCTGGAGCCCAGGAGCAGCTCATGGAGCTGGCTGGGATGTTCAGGGGGTAGTGAGTGGCGAGGGCCGTCCTGTGGCCTTCCAGTGAGGGTGCCCAGCCGGGGGTGGGGCAGGAGAGGGTGACCCGGGTGCTCTCCGACCTGCCACGTGCTGGGGAAGGAGCCTGCAGGAACCAGGGCCCAGAGAGGGAAGCCGCCTGCCCGCCCAGGGCCTAAACCCAGCCAGGCCTCCCCGCCCCCTCTGGCAGCCCAAGAAATCTGAGGCGCGGGCGGGCACTGTGCCAGGGCTGGGCGGGGGAGGGGCTGCCAGGCCCGCCCGCCCCAGCAGCTGCCAGCCCGCCCCGAGCCGCCAGCCCAGATGGTGCCCATCTGCTGATGCCGCCATGGGCCAGCCTCCCATTCCCGCCTTGCGTCGTGCCAAGCTCCTGCAGTCCAGCGCCTGGAATGGTGCGGTGGGCAGAACCAGGCCCGGGAAGCTCACAGCACGCCAGAGAGGCTGCCCCAGGTGCCCTGGAGAGGATGGCAGGAGAAACATGGGAGGGGGAGATCCCCAGCGCTTCCTGGATGGAACTAGGGAGCAAGGACCCCAACAGCGATAATGATGGCGGCAAACACACATGGAGTGCCTTCTGTGTGCTCACCCTAACTGGTTTAATTCTCTCCCCCATCCAAGGAGGAAGGGACTTTGGCCTTCCTCGTGTTCTAGTGGAAGAAGCAGAGACCTAGAGTTGGTCAGTCACTTGTCCAAGGTCACACAGCTCCTCGGGCAGAGCCGGAAGGAGAATCCAGAACCCCTTTGAAAAAGGGATTGAGGCCAGGCGAGGTGGCTCCCGCCTGTAATCCCAACACTTTGGGAGGCTGAGGCAGGAGGATCACTTGAGGCCAGGAGTTCGAGACCAGCCTGGGCAGCATAGCACGACCACCACCCCCCAACAAAATTTTTAAAAATGAGCCAGGTGCGGTGGTGTGTACCTGTAGTCCCAGCTACTCGGGAGGATGGCTTGAGCCCAGGAGTTGGAGGTTGCAGTGAGCTGTGATCCCACCACTGCACTCCAGCCTGGGTGACAAGGCAAGACCTTATCTCTAAAAACCATTTATTTTAAAGGGGTGATTGAGGCCAGGTGTGGTGGCTCACACATGTAATCCCAGCTACTCGGGAGGCTGAGGCAGGAGAGTCGCTTGAACCTAGGAGGCGGAGGTTGCAGCGAGCTGAGATCGCGCCACTGCACTCCAGCCTGGGCGACAGAGTGAGACTCTGTCTCAAAAAAAAGGGAGGCTGTATTGAAACCCCTTAAACCTTTTTTCAAAAACAAACTAAAAGTGCCCTTTGAGGCTGTCTAGTGGAAGCCATACCCTCTGAGTCATGCAGACCATACAGTGCTGGCCGTGCACACTCAGGCAGTGAATGAATGAATGAATGAGGTGAACCCTATGGAAGGGGACCAACCCTGGGTCCAGGGTGTCCATAAAGCTCACCCTGAGCTTGATGACAGGAGAAAGGGTCTCAACCTGGGAGTGAGGGGCCTGGGTCAGCCACGGTGCCGCCCTGGCTTGCTGTGTGGCTTTGAGAAAAGTCCTGCCCTCTCTGGTCTGGGGTTGAGGGGAGTGGAGGGTGGGAAGGGGCGGCCTTGTGGGCCACAGACAGGAGCAAGCCGGGTCTTCACTGAAAGCCTCCCGTCCTCTTCTGCCTTTATTGATCTTCATCCCAGTTGTGGGTGCTGCACTGGGGAGACAGGCCATGAGCGCGGGCGACGGTGCCTGTTTATTTGTACGGTGGACAGAATTTGTGTTCCTGTGTGCTCCGGGTAGTGTGGGGCGCATTCTTCTCTTTGAGCCTTAGTTTTCGCCTCTGTAGAATGGGGAGAATCAGAGCTGTGCCCATTGCATTAAGGATTGGAGTCAGTGGTCTCTGAGAAGCATACAGGAGGCACTCAATAAATGCTCATTTCTGGCCGGGTGCAGTGGCTCACGCCTGTAATCCCAGCACTTTGGGAGGCCGAGGCGAGTGGATCACCTGAGATCAGGAGTTCGAGAGCAGCCCGACCAACATGGAGAAACCCCGTCTCTACTGAAAATACAAACAATTAGCCAGGTGTGGTGGTGCATGCCTGTAATCCCAGCTACTCAGGAGGCTGAGGCAGGAGAATCGCTTGAGCCCGGGAGAAGGAGGTTGTGGTGAGCTGAGATTGCGCGATTGCACTCCAGCCTGGGCAACAAGAGCGAAACTCTGTCCCAAAAACAAAACAAACAAACAAAAAAATGCTCATTTCCTCCCTGGATTCTCTCCCCAACCCCAGGAGGGAAGGAGGGAGATCCCAGTGCCGCCATGAAACCCTAGACCTCCTTTTCCCAACCCAGTGAGCCAGTGGGGGCACCGTGGAGTGGCTGTTGCCAGAAGCTGGACCGAGTCACCCTTTCCAGGTGTCTGGACAGCAGAGGGGTGAGGGGTCCCTGGCAGCAGCAGCCTGGTATCCCCACAGGGCTGGGCAGCCAGGTGTGCCAGCTGTCCGTCTGTGCAGAGAAGGTGGCTGCCGGGCATGAGTCGCAGACACCAGCTGATGGTGTATTTATAGCAATGGCAGGAGTCCACGGGGCACACATCAGTGGTAAAGAGGGACGGGCAGGTGGGGGTCCAGCTCCCACAGCAGATAAGAGCCCACCAGGACTGGCCAGGGAGCTGAGCAGAGTGTCAGGGAGAATGAGGGGCATGTCGTGCAGCCGGGAGGCCCAGGATCACACCCATCTGCTCAGTAACTGACAAGCGACGTTGCAGCTGCGGGCTCAGTTTCCTCCCCCATCAAATGGGGATGAGAATAATGCTGCCCACCTAATAGGGCTGCATAGGATCCAATTAGTGCATGAAAAGCGTGAGGACAGGGCCGGGTATACAGTAAGCACTCAAAAGTGATTTGCTGCCTAAAAAAGGGAGGGAATTCCAACATGGGCTACAGTGTGGATGCATGTTGAGGATGTCACACTCAGTGAAATAAGCCAGACACAGAAGGACAAATCCTGTGTCATTTCACTCCTAGGAGGTCCCTAGAGTAGCCAGATTCACAGAGACAGAAAGTAGGATGGGGGGGTGCCACCGGCTGGGGAGAGAATGTTTCATGGGGACGGAGTTTCAGTTTGGGAAGATGAGAAGCTTCTGGAGAGGATGGTGGTAATGGTTGTACAACCCTGTGAATACGCTTAATGCTGGGTTAATGCCACTGAACTTGGAAGTGGTTAAAAGAGAGGCAGGAGGATTGCTTAAGGCCAGGAGTTCAAGACCAGCCTGGGCAACACAGCGAGACCTCATCTGTACAAAAAATTTAAAAATTATCTGGACATGGTTGCACGCACTTGTGTTCCCATCTACTCAGGAGGCTAAGGCAGGAGGATTGCTTGAGCCCAGGAGTTTGAGGCTGCAATGAGCTATGATCACACCACTGCACTCCAGCCTGGGTAACAGAGCAAGACCTTGTCTCAAAACCAGAACCACCACCCCCACCCCGCAAAAAGGGTAAATTTATGTTATCTAGATTTTACAATCTAAAAATCTAGTTCTAGTTGTGAATAATGATAATAACAAGTAATAATGTTGTATCTATGGCCGGCTGCGGTGGCTCACGCCTGTAATCTCAGCACTTTGGGAGGCTGAGGCCGGAAGATCACTTGAGGTCAGGAATTCGAGACCAGCCTGGCCAACATGGTAAAACCCTATCTCTAATAAAAATACAAAAATTAGCCAGGCGTAGTTCAGGCGCGGTGGCTCACACCTGTAATCCCAGCACTTTGGGAGGCCGAGGCAGGCAGACCATGAAGTCAGGAGTTTGAGACCAGCCTGGCCAACATAGTGAAAACTAGTCTCTACTAAAAATACAAAAATTAGCCAGGTGTGGTGGTGCACACCTGTAGTCCCAGCTACTTGGGAGGCTGAGGCAGGAGAATCGCTTGAACCTGGGAGGCGGAGGTTGCGGTGAGCAGAGATTGCACCACTGCACTCCAGCCTGGGCAACAGAGTGAGACTCTGTTTCAAAAAAAAAATTGTTATATATGTAACAATGTTAATAATTAGCAACATGTCATATATAATCATGGAACAATAAATAAGAAAAACGGTGTCTGCGGTGACAGCACAGTAGTTATTATTGTCGTTATCATGATCGTCATCACTGTGGTTCTTGTCCAGCTCTGTCCTGCAGACGCTGTGCAATCCTGGGTGAGTTTCTTGCCAGCTCTGTGCTTTACTGCCTCATCTGTGAATTGAGCAGAGGGGATGCCTAGCAATTTAAATGAGATAATATCCCCCTTTTTTTTTTTTTGAGATGGAGTCTTGCTCTGTTGCCCAGGCAGCAGTGCAGTGGTGTGATCTTGGCTCACTGCAACCTCCGTCTCCCGGGTTCAAGTGATTCTCCTGCCTCAACCTCCCAAGTAGCTGGGATTACAAGCTCACGTCACCACACCCGGCTAATTTTGGTATTTTTAGTAGAGAGGGGGTTTCACTATATTGGCCAGGCTGTTCTCGAACTCCTGACCTCAGGTGATCTACCCACCTTGGCCTCCCAAAGTGCTGGGACTACAGGCGTGAGCCACCGCACCTGGCCTAAATGAGATAATATCTATGAAACAACTAACCCTTTGCATGTGATGAGTGCTGGGAACTGGTGGGCTCTTTGAGGAGCAGGTGCTTCCACCACCCTGCAGATGCCCCTACGCAGCCGAATGCTGCTTTCTGCATGAATGCATTTGTGTGAGGACTCCTGAGACAGCCCCTGAGGGAGCCGTCATTCACCCGGGTGGGGCCCGGCCCTCCCAGAGCCAGTGGGAGGGGGAGACGCCTTGTTGCACCTGTGATGCCCCCCGTTATGGCTGGGCTGCAGTTGTCACCCTGGCCCTGTGCCTGGGAAGCCAAGGGGAGGCTGAGGGCAGCTAGGGACAGCTCTGTGCCCACGGCCCCCTCCAGCCAGCTGCCAGGCCAGCCCCCTCCCTCCAGCTGGGCGTGGGCAGGAAGGCACAGATGGTCAGGGTTGGTGAGGGGTGAAGCAGGGGGCATTTGGGGACACCGGATGTCTCGTCCAGATGGGGAAACTGAGGCCCAGAGAGGGGCGAGGCATTGCCCAGAGCTGCCCAAGAAGGGCCTTGGCTCTTGTCCCTTCTAAGTCCCATCTTTATTTTTATTTTTTTATTTTTTGGAGACAGAGTTTTGCCCTGTCGCCCAGGCTAGAGTGCAGTGGCATGATCTCGGCTTGCTGCAACCTCTGCCTCCTCAGTTCAAGCGATTCTCCTGCCTCAGCCTCCTGAGTAGCTGGGATTACAGGTTCCCACCACCACGCCCAGCTAATTTTTGTAATTTTAGTACAGATGGAGTTTCCCCATGTTGGCCAGGCTGGTCTGGAACTCTTGACCTCGTGATCCACCTGCCTCGGCCTCCCGAAGTGCTGGGATTACAGGTGTGAGCCACCGCGCCCAGACTAAGTCCCATCTTTAGGTCCGCTTGGCTGTTCCAAGGCCACCTGGAGGGGTGGCAGGGCCAGCAAGGAGGGACCCTAGGGTCTCAGGGCAGAGGATCTGCGGGAGGAGAGGGAGAAGGGAGTTCTGAGGGGAGGAGGACGTGAGAATCCCAACACTGAAGTGGTTTCCAGATTCTCCAGGGCATGAGTCCTGAAATCCCCAAGGCCTGAGTTCTAGAATTTCTCCCACTGGGGTCCTGACCACACAGGTGATTCTAGAATTCTCCTAGGAGAGTTCCAGACCCAGGGGTCCAGGAGAAATAGAACGTTGGCCGGGCGTGGTGGCTCACACCTGTAATCCCAGCACTTTGGGAGACCGAGGGGGGCAGATCACTTGAGGTCAGGATTTCAAGACCAGCCTGACCAACATGATGAAACCCGGTCTCTACTAAAAATACAAAAATGAGCCGGGTGTGATGGCGTGAACCTGTAATTCCAGCTACTCTCAGGAGGCTGAGACGGGAGAATCGCTTAAACCCAGGAGGCAGAGGCTACAGTGAGCCGAGATCATGCCACTGCACTCCAGCCTGGGCAACAGAGTGAGACTCTGTCTCAAAAAAAAAGAGTTCCAACCACACGTATAATTTAACATTTTTCTGGTCCTCACACTTAAGAATGTAAATTTAAGTATACTGGGGAAATTAATTTTAACATTATTTTAAATAATGTTAATTTTTTTTTTTTCTTGAGATAGAGTCTCGCTCTGTCGCCCAGGCTGGAGTGCAGTGGTGCAATCTCGGCTCACTGCAACCTCCACCTCCTGGGTTCAAGCAGTTCTCCTGCCTCAGCCTCCCGAGTAGCTGCCTCAGCCTCCTGAGTAGTAACATTAAAATGTTTGATTTTAACATTACTTTATTTAACCCAGGGCATCCGGAATATTACCATTGCAATCCATAAACAATAGGAAAAATTATTGGTCTATTGGTCGGGTGCAGTGGCTCACGCCTGAAATCCCAGCCCTTTGGGAGGCTGAGGTGGGAGGATCGCTTGAGGTCAGGAGTTTGAGACCAGACTGGTCAACATCGTAAGACCTTGTCTCTACAAAAAAATTTAAAAATTAGCCAGGCATGGTGGCGTGAACCTGCAGTCCCAGCTACTCAGGAGGCTGAGGTGGGAGGATCGCTTGAGCCCAGGAATTCGAGGATCCAGTGAGCTGTGATTGTGTCACTGCACTCCAGCCTGGGTGTCAGAGCAAGACTTCAACTCAAAAAAAAAGTTATCGAGGTATTTCATGATCTTCTCTTTTTTTTTTTTTTCCCTGCTTACACTAAGTCTGAAATTTGGACAGACCACATTTCAAGCACTGGATGCCACATGTGACCAGTGGCTGTTGCACTGGGCAGGCCGTGCTAAGACATCTGAGTTCCAGAGCAGGGGTTCCCGACCCCCAGGCCACAGATGGGTACTGTGCCTGGGAAGAACCCGGCCACACAGCAGGAGCTGAGCTTAGGGCAAGTGACCATTCTCACCTGAGCTCCGCCTCCCGTCAGATCAGCGGGCAGCTTTAGATGCCCCTACGAGCACGAACCCCATGGTGAACTGCACACAGGAGGGATCTAGGTTGCGTGCTCCTTATGAGAATCTGACTAATGTCTAATGTCTAGTTTCATCCTAGAACCATCTCCCCACTCACCCGGTCCCTGGAAAAATAGTCTTCCATGAAATCGGTCCCTGGGGCCAAGAAGGTTGGAGGCTGCTGTTCCAGAGAATTCGGAAGCAGATCTCCAGTCTCCCAAGTTGGGTTCTTCAAAACGTGAGGGCAGGTTCTAGACCTTCCAAACTGGTTGCTTGAAAATCCAAGGAGGCCGGGCGCGGTCGCTCATGCCTGTCATCCCGGCACTTTGGGAGGCCGAGACGGGCAGATCTCTTGAGGTCAGGGGTTCGAGACCAGCCTGGCCAACATGGTGAAACCCCGTCTCTACTAAAAATACAAAAATCAGCCAGGCGTGGTGGTGCATGCCTGTAATCCTAGCTACTGGGGAGGCTGAGGCAAGAGAATCGCTTCAACCCGGGAGGCAGAGGCTGCAGTCAGCCGAGATCGCACCACTGTACTCCAGCCTGGGCAACAGAGTGAGACTCTAACTCTTTTGCCCAGACTGGAGTGCAGTGGTGCGATCAAAGCTCACTGCAGCCTTCAACTCCCAGGTTCAAGTGATTCTCCCACCTTAGCCCCCCAAGTCGCTGGGGCTGGGATTACAGGCACATACCACCATGGTTGATTTTTTTTTTTTTTTTTTAGTAGAGATGAGGTCTCACTATGTTGCCCAGGCTGGAGTGCAGTGATGGAATCATAGCTCACTGCAGCCTCAATCTCTCAGGCTCAAGTGGTCCTCCTGCTTCAGCCTCCCAGGTAGCTGGTAGTATAGGCGTGCACCACTACACCTGGCTGATTTTTATTTTATTTATTTATTTATTTACTTTTTGAGATGGAGTCTTGCTTTGTTGCCCAGGCTGGAGTGCAGTGGCGCAATCTGGCGTCACTGCAACCTCCACCTCCCAGGTTCAAGCAATTCTCCTGCCTCAGCCTCCCGAATACCTGGGATTACAGGCGTGTGCCATCACACCGGCTAATTTTTATATTTTTAGTAGAGACAGGATTTCTCCATGTTGGCCAGGCTGGTCTCGAACTCCTGACCTCAGGTGATCTGCCTGCCTCGGCCTCCCAAAGTGCTGGGATTACAGGCGTGAGCCACCGCGCCCAGCCTTATTTTTATTTTTCATAGACAGGAGGTCTCACTATGTGGCCCATGCTGGGACTGCAGGCTCTTTGAGCTTTCTTCCATATTGGTTAGGGCTGGAGCGGGACTCCACTGTGGCGGGAGGTATTTGGGCACAAGGAGAGCAGTTGTGGGGACTGGTGGTGACCCTCAGTTACTGTCTGTTGTGCTTTGAATGCTGGGCACAGGAAGCCTGGCTATAAGTAAGTGTGTGTTTCCAAGAGGCTGTTATGGGGCCTCGGGCACACCCTCACTGGGTCTGGATCCCAGCCCGCCTACCACCAGGCGTCCCTTCTGGTGGGCAGAGCTATGTGAGAACTTCCCACAGGGACACCACGGCCACTTGTAGCCCAGAGCTTGCACAGCTTTGTTCAAAGGCAATGGCCCGGGGCCGAGTGCGGTGGCTCACACCTGTAATCCCAGCACTTGCAGAGGCCAAGGTGGGCGGATCACCTGAGATCAGGAGTTCGAGACCAGTCTGGCCAACATGGCGAAACCCTGTCTTTGCTAAACATACAAAAATTAGCAGGGCGTAGTTGCAGATGCTTGTAGTCTCAGCTACTCAGGAGGCTGAGGCAGGAGAACCACTTGAACCCAGGAGGCGGAGGTTGCGGTGAGCTGAGATCGCGCCATTGCACTCCAGCCTGGTGACAGAGTGAGACTCCATCACAAAAAAAAACAAAAAAGCAGTGGCCGTCATGATCGGTTGTGGCATCTAGCGGGCGGCAGGGGTGTCTGCATGTGTGTTTGGGGTGCATTGCAGGGGGATTGCAGGCGTACTGAGGGCTTACCAGGTGCCTGGCTCATCTGAGCCCTTAGGAAACCACGTTGTTGGCAGCTACCTCACCGTCTCACAACCACCCACTGAGGTTGGAATGATCATTAATGGCATTTAACAGATGGGGAAACTGAGGCCCAGAGAGGCAAAGTCACTGGCCGAAGGTCACACAACTAAGGGGCAGAGTCGGGATTTAAATCCAAGCCTGGGAGATCCCAGGGCCCACAGTGGGCACCACATAAAGGGGCTGTTTGGGGTGTGGCAGGGACTGCCCTGGAACGTTCCGGATCCTGCCTTTAGGCCTACAGGGCTTTGGTGCCCGTGAGCAGGCCGCAGGTTCAGCTGGCTCAAGGAGCAGCTTTGGGGCTGCAGCCGGGCTGGGGGCTGGGCAGGCCTCAAACTCCTGAACCTGGGGAATCAGGGAGGTGTGAGCTGCATCTGAGGTCGGGTGTCTCTGTGCCTCTGTCTCTCTCTCTCTACCTCTGATTCTCCCCAAGCTGCTTTGTCTCAGTCCCTGGCTATTCCCACCCCACCTCGCCGTCTCTCCCGGCCTTGGGAGTCTCCTCCCAGCCCCCCATCCCACCCAGTGGGCTGCCGGGAGGTGGCGGCAACGGGGCAGCTGAATGGGCCTCTTGTTCCTGGCCACACCCACCCCTTGGGGGTCACCCTGGGACGTGCCCAGGCAGCGTGGCTACCTTAAAGGGCCAGTGCCCAAAAAGAATGTGAGCGGGGAAGGCTGCATCCACTCCCAAATCCCACCCCCTCCCAAAGGTGGACCACTCGTGTCTGACGGGGGTGGGGAGCTATGTTCCTACACACCCACATGGCTTGGGGGAGGCCTGTCTGGAGAAGGAGACGTGATAGGGTTTGGGCTTGACCTTGGATAAATCCCTTCATCTCTCTGTGCCTCGGTTTCCCCATCTAGATCAGGGGGCTCCTTGGAGCCACCCCTGTGAGTTGCTGGGCAGATGGCATATTATCCGGGATTTTGCACACCGTTGACGCTCTTCCTGCGCCCACTGTGCATTGATAGAGCACCTGCTGTTTTAGCCCAGCACTCATCTGCCGTGCAGACTTGGCAATTCCTTCTTCACCTTGCTCTGTGCCTCAGTTTCTCCAAATGTAGAATGAGGCGATGGCTGTCTTAGCTTCACAGACAGCTAGGCAAGGATTGAGTCGGTTCGTGGAATTCGAGGGTATTAGGGAGAAGTGCCTGAAACACTGCTGAGTGTCACCTCCACTGGCGCACTTATTGAGCGCCAGCTGCATACCAGGTCTTGCTGAGGAAGCCTCACTGCAGAGGTTGCAGTGAGCTGAGAGGGGAAGGCCACCCAGCCTGGATCTCACTCTGGTGTTATCGTCTCCTCCCTCTGCTCGGGGCTGTGCAGCTTCAGGTTGCTCCCCTGCCCTCTCTGGGCCTCAGTTTCACCTTCAGAGCAATGGAAACAGCCCCATCCTTTCACACACTGGAAACCATCACCTTCTCCTGCCTGGGAGGGGGTTGTGCTGTCTCTGGGAATCCCAGGCATCCCCCAGACAGGAGTCAACCCAGAGGCCCTCGGACCCGGGCTGTACCCTGTGACCGCTCCGGGCAGCTACGACGCTCCCGTGCTCCAGGCCGGCCCCACAGACAGCCCGGGACAGGTTGCTGCCGGATGGACAAGCCTGTGCCTCGCTGCCTTATGTAACCAGTTTATGCAAGGGCAGCCGGCCTGCTTACATAAGGGGAGGCCGGGCCAGCGCCCAGCTGGGGAGGGGGAGGCTCTTAAAGGGACCAGCGTCCCCCGCGGCTCCCTCCACGGGCACTGGTGCAAATTCATAGGCGAGCTGCGGACTCCACTCTCAGCAAGGCCACCATTAATGTCGTTATGGTTATCTTTGTGGATGTTGTTTATCATCACTATATTCTTTCCCCAGGGCGGAGGTTCAGCTGAGCGGAGGGCCACGCCCAGTGCTTGGGCAGAGGCTTGGGCTGTGACGCTGGCTGTGGGTGTCACCTGGTTAAGTCCCTGTCTCTGAGCCTCAGCCTCCCCTTCCGCACAGTGGGGCAGTGCAGGAAGGCGTGAGGTCCTGGAGGGTCCTGGCCCTGCTGCCTGTTCACTGTGTGGCCTCAGGCTGGTGGCATCCCCTCTCTGGGCCTCAGTTTCCCCATGTATAAAATAGCGCTGGCTCCATGGGCTTGCTGAGGGAGAGTCGATAAGACACATCAAGAGTTTACATGCCCGCCAGGCATGGTGGCTCACACCTGTAATCCCAGTGCTTTGAGAGGCTGAGACGGGAGGATCACTTGAGGCCAGGAGTTCAAGACCAGCCTGGGCAACATAGTGAGATTCCCATCTCTACGAAAAATAAAACTTAGCCAGGCGTGGTGATGTGTGCCTGTGGCCCCAGCCACTCGAGAGGTCGAGGCAAGAGGATTGCTCAAGTCTGGGAGGTTGAGGCTGTAGTGAGCTGTGATTGGGCCACTGCACTCCATCCTGGGTGACAGAGCAACACCCTGTCTCAAAAAATAAAAATAGGCTGGGCATGGTGGCTCATGCCTATAATCCCAGCACTTTGGGAGGCCGAGGCAGACGGATCACTTGAGGTCAAGAGTTCCAGACCAGCCTGGCCAACAAGGGGAAACCCCGTCTCTACTAAAAATACAAAAATTAGCTGGGTGTGTGGTGGGAGCCTGTAATCCCAGCTACTGGGGAGGCTGAGGCAGGAGAATCACTTGAACCTGGGAGGCGGAGATTGTAGTGAGCCGAGATCATGCCACTGCACTCTAGCCTGGGTGACAGAGCAAGACTCCATCTCAAAAAATACATAAGCAAATAAAAATAAAAATAGGCTGGGCACAGTGACCCACACCTCTAATCCCAGCCCTTTGGGAGGCTGAGGCAAGAGGATCACTTGAGCCCAGGAGTTTGAGACCAGCCTGGGCAACACAGCAAATCTCTGTCTCAAAAATTTTTAAAAACATAAAGAGTTTAGGACAGCACGGAGCACAGATGCTGTCAGCACTCATCCAGTGGAACCACTTTGCAGCCAATAAATAGTAAGCTCCCACTGTATGCCAGGCACTGCTCCAGGCGCTGGGATACTGCAGTGAACAGGACAGATAAAAATTCGACCCTGGCCAGGCACGGTGGCTCACACCTGTAATCCCAGCACTTTGGGAGGCCGAGGTGGGTGGATCATGAGGTCAGGAGATCGAGACCATCCTGGCTAACATGGTGAAACCCCGTCTCTACTAAAAATACAAAAAAAATTAGCCAGGCGTGATGGCAGGCGCCTGTAGTCCCAGATACTCAGGAGGCTAAGGCAGGAGAATGGTGTGAACCTGGGAGGCGGAGCTTGCAGTGAGCTGAGATCACGCCACTGCACTCCGGCCTGGGCGACAGAGCGAGACTGTGTCTCAGGAAAAAAAAAAAAAAAAATTCTGCCCTGGTGGAACTCACAGTTTGGTTCAGGCGATGGGCAAAGAACAAGAAATAAAGGTCAGTTTAGGCTTAGTGCGGTGGCTCACGCCTGTAATCCCAGCACTGTGGGAGGCTGAGGCAGGCAGATCACCTGAGGTCAGGAGTTCGAGACCAGCCTGGCCAACATGATGAAACCCCATCTCTACTAAAAATACAAAACATTAGCCAGGCATAGCGGTATGCACCCGTAATCCAGCTACTGGCAGGGGGTGAGGCAGGAGAATCGCCTGAACCCGGAAGGCGGAGGTTGCAGTGAGCCGAGATTGTGCCACTGCACTGCAGCCAGGGCCACAGAGCGAGACTCCATCTCAAAATAACAATAATAATAATAATAAGAAGAAGAAATAAATGTCAGTTTAGTGATAAGGACTATCAAGAAAAATGAAGAAGGCCAGAGGAAAAGAAACGATGGGCTGTGCCGGGGAGGTCCCTGAAAGGCTGTCTGAGGACCCGACATTTGAGCTGAGACCTGAGAGGTGAGGAGGAACCAGTTATATGAAGAACTGGGGGAAGGTGTTCCAGGCAGAGGGCACAGCCCGCGCAAAGGCCCTGCGGCAGGACACACCTGGCACTTTGGAGGAACAGTGAGGAGGCCCGTGTGGCTGCAGCAGAGTGACGAGAGGAAGAGGAGGAGGAGGGGAGGGCAGTTTGTGCAAGGCCTGGTGGGCAGTAGGAAGGACTTGGGCTTTGACCCCAAGGCAGGTGGGAGCCATAGAGGGCTATGGGCAGAGGAGGGACCAGCCCTGACTCAGGTGCTCACAGGCGCCCTCTGGCTGCTGCAGGGAGGACAGACTGGGGGGGGTGAGGGCAGGAGCTGGGGACCAGGGTAGAGTGGACCGCCCTGGTGCAAGCAGGCGGTAGCAGGGACAGAGGCGGAGGAGGGGGCAGAATCCAGATCAACTCCGATGGTGTGAGGATTCAGTTGCTCACCTGGGTCGTTTATACCTTATTTGAGGCTGGCCCTTGCTCTCCTTGCCCCGTCTCCTGCCTGCAAGCCGCACCTGCCTGGGCACATGCAGAGAAGGGAGCGGCATGGCACTGGGCACGCCTGGGAGCTCTCCTGCAATCAGGACTTTGTTAGCAGGCAAGCTGGGATATGGGTCCTGGTGCCCGGGAGGCCCGTGGGGCTCTGGGCTCCTGCCAGGGTCCCAGCCCCAATCCAGGTACCCCACCCACATGGCAGGGTTATTCTCTTTTTTTTTTTTTTTTTCCTTTTTTTTAGACAGAGTCTTGCTCTGTCGCCCACGCTGGAGTGCAGTGGTGCGATCTCAGCTCACTACAACCTCCGCCTCACGGGTTTAAGCAATTCTCCTGCCTCAACCTCCTGAGTAGCTGGGACTACAGGTGTGCACCACCTCACCCAGCTAATTTTTGTACTTTTAGTAGAGACGGAGTTTCACCATGTTGGCCAGGCTGGTCTCAAACTCCTGAACTCAAGTGATCCAACCACCTCGACCTCCCAAAGTTCTAGGATTACAGGTGTGAACCACCGCACCCAGCCTATTCTCATTTCTTTTCTTTCTTATTTTATTTTTTCTTTTTTCGAGACAAAGTCTCGCTCTGTCACCCAGGCTGAAGTGCAGTGGCACGATCTCAGCTGACTACAACCTCTGCCTCCAGGGTTCAAGCAATTCTCCTGCCTCAGCCTCCCGAGTAGCTGGGACTATAGGCATGTGCCACTATAGCCAGCTGATTTTTGTATTTTTAGTAGAGATGGGGCTTTGTCATGCTGACGACCAGGCAAGTCTCGAACGCCTGACCTCAGGTGATCTGCTCTGCCTCAGCCTCCCACAGTGCTGGGATTACAGGCTGGAGCCACTGCGCCCAGACGTTCCTTCCTTTTCATGTCTCCTCCTTCCACTCCCCCATGTACCATCTCTCCTTGTCTCTCTTTTTCTCTCTGCTTCATCCCTCCCTCTCAACTTTCTTTCTACAAATATTTATTGAGCACCTAGTCTGTATCAGGCCTTATTCTAGCCACTGAGGGCACAACAGAGATTAGACAGACAAAGCTTCTGCCTTCAAGGAGCTGACATTCCACTGGGGAGATGAGCAAACACCCGTGCAGTCACTAAGCAACTAAGCAAATCCATAGGCAATCACTAACTTCCTCTGAAGGAAAGAAAACAGAAGGCTGAGATTGAGGGTGGCCAGAGGCTGCTTGAGGTGAAGGGGCTCAAGGTAGACCTCTCTGAGAAGGGAGCATTTGAGCTGAGACCGGGAGAGATCTCAAGAGAGCAAGCAGTTAGCTGTTTAGACAGAGGGAACAGAATGTGCACAGGCCCTGAGGCAGGACTGGGCCAGGTGCACTGGAGGAACAGCGAGGAGGCCCCTGGGGCTGAAGCAGAGTGAGTGAGGGGGAGAGAGGGAAGAGGGGAGGGCAGAAAGGGGACAGGACAGGTTGTGCAGGGCCTATGGTCCTAGTCCTCCACTTTGAATACTCTCCCAAATCTCTTCATGTTACTCACATTCCTTTCCCTGACAAGCATTTATTTTGCACCTGCTGTATACCAGATCCTATTAGGAGAATCCCAAATATTCATGCAACAAGTTCATATTGGGTGCCTACCATGTGCCAGGCTCTGCTGGAATAATCACACTCACTTGGCTGCAAGCATTTATTGAGTGCCAGCTGTGTAAAAGCATTTATCGAGCACCACCTGTGTACCAGGCTCTGGCGGGAGGGGCCACATGAAAGCTTGGGAAGGAGAAAGTTTCCTTCCACCCCTTTTCAGGTTTGTGCCCTCTGGTTTCCAGCCCCCTCCCACATTCAAGGCAACACTTAAACCTCTGGGTTCAAGTTCCGTTGCCCAACTGCGTGGCCATGAGATCTGGGGCAAGCCCCTTCCCCTCTCGGATCTTCCATTTCCCCCTTTGTAAAGCAGAACACTCCACAATCTGATGTGTTTACAACTTGACATCTACTTTTTGCAGCAAGGGAAACTGAGGCACAGAGCAGGGCGGAGATGTGTCTACCTCTCCATCCCCAAGCAAGACTGGCATGCAGCCTATTCTCCTGACCCCACGCCACAGCCAGGGCGTTTGGTATTTTGTTTTTTCTTGGAGGCCCAGAGAGGGGCAGGGCTTGCCTGAAGCCACACAGCACCGGGCAGGCCTCGGAATTGCGGAGAGCCCTCCCCTGGGCGCCTGCCCGGGCTCCCGCGCCTTCCTCCTGCCTTCTTTGGCTGGGCCGCCAGCCTTGCCTCCTGTCCTCCGGACTCCCCAGGGGCTGCCCAGTTGGAGACGCGCCCCAAGAAATATCAGAAGGAAGGGGAAGCCGGGAGGGGCCTCCGCCTCCTCCCGCCACCCCCCGCCGCGCCTGGCGGGGGGGCCCCCACCCAGTGCCCAAGATTGGCAGAGAGCGTCCTCGGGCGCTTCCGCCTGGCCCTGCCTGCCTCGTGTGGCCACTGATCCCTTCCGGAGCCTCTCCATGGGGACGCCCGTGTGTGCGCTCAGCCAGTGGCACATGTGGCTCCCGGGGCTCCCTTCTCCACCCCCCAACCCCCGGCCTGCCCCTTTCCCCCCATCCCTTCCGGAGCCTCTCCATGGGGACGCGTGCGTGTGCGTTCAGCCCGTGGGCACATGTGGCTCCCAGGGCTCCCCCCGAGGCCTGCCCTTCTCCCCCCTGCACAGCCGCCGAGCCAGGCCTGCCAGGAAGGTGTTGGGGGTGGGGGGGCGGGGAGGCCTCAGCTTGGCTGCTGGAGAAGCCAAGAATTTGCTCCAAATGTAAACAGCGAGTTATTTTCAGTCCACTCCCCCCCACCCCGGGTGGCGTTGACACATTTGACATTGGCGGGACCGGGAGGGGGTGGGGGTGAGGGTGTGCGTGCGGGTATTTTTAACCTTGCTCCTCACATCCCTGGAGTGGCTGGTGCCGAGTGGCAGATAATGGGGAGGGGGCGCGGAGGCGTGGGGAGCCCTGGGTGGCCGTGCGCGGGTGGGCGCTTGGCAAGGCCTCCCTGCTGTTGGCACCACGTGTTTAACCCCTCAGAGGCTGCAGAGGGGCAGGGGGAGGCGGCCCAGGGGTGCCCCAGAGGATCCGTCGTCACCCTCTCCTGGTGTCCCCACCCCACCCAGGAGGGCAGGGCCGGGTGCCCGAGGCCGGTGCCAGCCTGCGCCGCCCAGACCTACAAAATGGCCGCCAAGGCCGGAGAAACATCTGGAACAGGGGAAGGGAGAGGCGAGAAAATGGCCGCCAGAGGGATGATGTCATGGGCGGCGTAGCCTCCCAGAGCGTTCCCAGAACGGGGCGAGTCCCTGCCCGCAGGCCTCTGAGCAGGGCCCTGTGGCCTCCAGACCCGCTGCCCAGTCCGGACACCCGCAAAGAGTGACACCGGAGTCCCCAGGGGTCCCCAAAGGCAGCCCCGAGACCTGGGGGAGGGCGAGGCCAGCACTGGGCCTCCAGTCCCAGCAGCCCGATGCTGGGGACGGTCCGGGGGCGGTGGTGGCCGCTGACCTGACCCACAGGACACCGAGGCGTCCACCAGAGCCCGGGAGGGCCCGGAGCCAGGCCGTGGAGCTGGCGGGGGCCGAGTGGAAAGAAAAAAGAAACTTTTCTTTGAAAGTGATTCCGAAGCAGGTTGGCTCGAGCCCAGGCGGCCCGGCGGCAGGGGAGAGGGAGATGGAAAGTATGGGCCAGACTTAAGGAACGCAGGAAGGACGAGGCCGGGGAGGCCCGGGGTGGAGGCCGGCGTCCCGGAGGTCACCCCGTCCACGCCTCTGCCTCTTGGGCCCCCCAGGTCACATCCAGATTTTCCTCCCTGTCCCTGGGGCCGGCGGGGAGTGCAGAGAACATCTATGAGCTTGTGTTTTTTCCTCCTTTGATTTGTCCAGACAGGCTCTGGACAAGGGCTGGGCAGGGGTTTTAGGTCATCTGCACTGCCAGGATGTGGAGGCTCAGAGAGGGAGAGTGCTTTTAGTGAGGTCACACAGCAGTGGCGAAACTGACAGCTGCTTCCCTCCTTAGAGCGCCTTGGGGCGGAGGAAGTTCTCTATGGAGGATCAGGGATTGGAATTCCTTTCTATTTTAATTTTACTTATTTATTTATTTACTTATTTATTTATTTATTTACTTATTTTTGAGACGGAGTTTCACTCTTGTTGCCCAGGCTGGAATGCAATGGCATGATCTCGGCTCACTGCAACCTCCGCCTCCCAGGTTCAAGCGATTCTCCTGTCTCAGCCTCTTGAGTAACTGGGATTACAGGTGCCTGCCACTACACCCAGCTAATTTTTTTGTATTTTTAGTAGAGACAGGGGTCTCACCATGTTGGCCAGGCTGGTCTCGAACTCCTGACCTCAGGTGATCTGCCTGCCTCGGCCTCCCATAGTGCTGGGATTACAGGCACGAGCCACCGTGCCCTGCCTATTTTTTTTATTGTAGAAATAGGGTCTCACTATGTTGCTCAAGCTGGTCTGGAACTCCTGGCCTCAAGTGATCCTCTTGCCTTGGCCTCGCAAAGTGTTGGGATTACAGGCGTGAGCCACTGTGTCCAGTCAATGTCTGTGTGTTTTTCACTGCTCTGTCCCCAGTACCTAGGACGGGGCCTGGTACACAGTAGGCGCTCAAGACGTGTGTTGGATGAAAGCATCACAGTTTTCTCCTGAGGCTGGGGTTTGCACAGATGCTGGCACAGGATGGGGGCAGAGGCTCGGGAAATGCAAAGCAGGTTGCAACGTAACTGGACACACACGGGAACCCTGTGGTCACATTTCTCAGGAGGGATGTGAGGAGGCGAAAACTCAAACTTCCCTCACTTCAAGCACAAATTCTGTGCCGGGAGCTGTGGACGATAAACCACATTTGAACAGAAGCCTGAATAAAGCAAGAGAGTGAGCCAGGCAGGCATTTGCAGGGACAGTGTTCCAGGCAGTGCGCACAGCCCATGCAAAGGCCCTGAGGCAGGACCATGCCTGGTGCATTGGTGGAACAGCGAGGAGGCCTGTGTGGCTGGAGCAGAGGAAGCAAGGGGGAGAGAGGGACGAGGGGAGGAAGGGAGGGAGGAGGCAGAGGCAGGCTGTGCAGGGCCTTGACTGCTGTGGGGAGATGGGGAGAACTTGGATTTTTAGATATTTGGTTTTTGTTTTTTTGTTTTTTTGTTTTCGAGGCGGAGTCTCGCTCTGTCGCCCAGGCTGGAGTGCAGTGGCGCGATCTCGGCTCACTGCAAGCTCCGCCTCCCGGGTTCACGCCATTCTTCTGCCTCAGCCTCCCGAGTAGCTGGGACTACAGGCGCCTGCCACCGTGCCCGGCTATAGTTTTGTATTTGTAGTAGAGACGGAGTTTCACTGTGTTAGCCAGGATGGTCTCGATCTGCTGACCTCGTGATCCGCCCGGCCTTGGCCTCCCAAAGTGCTGGGATTACAGGTGTGAGCCACTGCGCCCGGCCCAATTGTTTGGTTTTGTTTTTGTTTTGTTGTTGTCGTTGTTGTTTTTGAGATGGATTCTCGCTCTGTCACCCAGGCTGGAGTGCAATGGCGCAATCTCGGTTCACTGTGCCCTCCGCCTCCCGGGTTCGAGCAATTCTCCTGCCTCAGCCTCCTGAGTATCTGAGATGACAGGCATGCACCACCACGCCCCGCTAATTTTTGTGTTTTTAGCAGAGACGATGTTTCCACCATGTTGGTCAGGCTGAGCTCGAACTCCTGACCTTGTGATCTGCTCGCCTTGGCCTCCCAAAGTGCTGGGATTACAGACGTGAGCCACTGCGTCCGGCTGAACTTCTACTTATTTGTAGAACCAGACACAGCCCAGGGTGCTGGGGACTGGAACAAACGTTTGCAGAAAGGACTGGGGAGGGTGTTCCAGAGAAGATGTCAGAGCTGGGCTGCGAAGTATGGCTGGAGGTTTCCTAGGAGGGAGAGGGGCAGGGAAGACGGCATAGCAGGAGCTCAGAGGCCTCAGGCCCAGGTCACGCGTGTATTCCATTGCCTTCCAGGACAGAGAAAGTTGAAACTTCGCTGGGTAATGTTTAAAGATGGCCGGTGACACCCAGTAGCTGGGAATTCCAGGGCCTGGCTTTGGTTCTCTCTTTAGCTGGCTGAGGTTGGGAGGCGGACGTGGCAGCCGGCAGAGCCAGCAACATTTGGAAGCCGGCTAACGTTGGAAAATCAACCAGGCGAGCTCACGGTGGCGGCGGATGCTGGAAACCTGGGCTCCGTGAGGTCCAGCAGATGCCCTGCTGGGGCCCAAGTGGACATTCTAGGCCTTCTGACAGCCCGCCAGGTTTTTAAATAAGTGTGATTATGGTTTCAGCAAGTCCTGTCCTTCCTACAGCCAAAAGATCAATTCAATATGGCCACTCCGTGCAATGCTGGGCCACCCCTGCTGGGCCCGAGTGTTGTGTTCAAGCCAAGATTCCCAACACCCAAGAGTCCAGAAGTCACTCGGCAGCCAGAAGTTTCTTTAAAAATTGCTTTAACTGTGGTAAGACACACATCACGCAATTTTTCTTTTCTTGAGACAGGGTTACACTTTGTCACCCAGGCTGGAGTGCAGTGGCACTATTGTAGCTCATTGCAGCCTCAAACTCCCAGGCTCAAGCAATCCTCCCACCTCAGCCTCCCGAGTATCTGGGACCACAGGTGCGGTGCGCACCACCACACCCAGCTAATTTTTTTTTTTTTTTTTTGAGACGGAGTCTCGCTCTGTCGCACCATCTCGGCTCACTACAACCTCCGCCTCCCGGATTCAAGCAGTTCTCCTGCCTCAGCCTCCCAAGTAGCTGGGACTATAGGCGACTGCCACCACACCCGGCTAATTTTTGTATTTTTAGTAGAGACAAGGTTTCACCATATTGATCAGGTTGGTCTCGAACTCCTGACCTTGTGATCCCAAAGTGCTGGGATTATAGGCGTGAGCCACCACCCCTGGCTGACACCCGGCTAATTTTAAAAAATATTTTGTAGAGATGGGGTCTTGCTATGTGATCCAGGCTGGTCTCAAACTCCTTGCCTCCAGTGATCCTCCCATCTCAGCCTCCCAAAGTGCTGGAATTACAGGTGTGAGCCACTGTGCCCGGCCCAGAGACTTTTGAAAGTCTAAAATGGATTGTGTCATAGATCACATCACTCGTCTTCGCACTGCAGGATAAAACCCAGGCTTCTCACTGCAATGCACACGGCCCTGAGTGGTCCTGCTCCCCTCTCCATTCCTTCCGCTTTCCCTTGCCCACCACACTGCAGCCTGGGGTCTGTCTCTGCCCTTCACACATCCATCTTCATCCCTGCCCCATGGACCTTGCCCTTGTCACCGAATCTGCCTGGAACGCTTCACCCCAGCTCTCCACACGGCTGGGCTCCTTCTCGTGCTGGGGAGCCACCGTCACATCCTCAGAGAGGTTCTCCTTGAGTCCTCCCTCCAACACCGCCCCCAAAGCCATTCTCCCTTCGCCAGTTTCATTGCCTCCGTAGAACCTAGAACCGTGTGAAATGATCTGAGGCTTCCTCTGTGCGCTGGTTCTGCCCGTCCCCCTCCCCACTTGCTTCTCTGCCACCCCCCCAAGGCCTGGCGAGTAGTAGGTAGTCAGTAAACACCTGTTCTGTGAGTGTCGGGCGGGTGTTGACCTCCTAGTCACCAACGGCAGAAGCTTCAGCCGCTGGACGCAGAGAGTTGTCCCTTGCAAAGAGGGTGGGTGCTCCCGGGTGAGAAGGGTGGGGCCAGAGCCCACGGCGATGCCTTTGTCATGAGCTAGCATGGACTGAATTTGGGCTCGCGGCCACAGACAGGAGAGAACAGTTTGTCCGCGCCGTCAGTGCCATCCAGCGTGTGTGGCTGTTGTGCATCATGTGTTTGCTTGAGCAAAGGCTACGGGGTGCAGTGACATTCCTGGCTGTCCATGACACCTCACGGATCTGACGGACCTGGGAAGTCAAGAGACCTGGCTCCCGGCCAGATGAGGGTGTCGTTTGAAATACAATTTGCTGGCTGGCTGCGGTGGCTCACACCTGTGTTTCCCCCACTTTGGGAAGCAGACGCGGGAGGATTTCTTGAGCCCAGAGGTTTGAGACCAGCCTGGGGCAACATAGCAAGACTGCGTCTCTACTTTTTTTTTTTGAGACGGAGTCTCACTCCTTCGCCCAGGCTGGAGTGCAGTGGTATGATCTCGGCTCACTGCAAGCCCCGCCTCCTGGGTTCACGCCATTCTCCTGCCGCAGCCTCCCTAGTAGCTGGGACTACAGGCGCCCGCCACCACACCTGGATAATTTTTTTTTTGTATTTTTAATAGAGACGGGGTTTTACCGTGTTAGCCAGGATGGTCTCGATCCCCTGACCTCGTGATCCACCCGCCTCGGCCTCCCAAAGTGCTGGGATTACAGGCGTGAGCCATCGCGCCCGGCCGCGTCTCTATTTTTTTAAAAAAAGAAGGGCAGGCACGGTGACTCACACCTGTAATCCCAGCACTTAGGGAGGCCGAGGCGGGTGGATCACTTTGAGGCTCAGGAGTTCGAGACCAGCCTGGGCAACATGGCAAAACCCCATCTCTGCTGAAAATACAAAAATTAGCCGGGTGTGGTGGGCACCTGTAATCTCAGCTACTTGGGAGGCTGAGTCAGGAGAATCGCTTGAACCCAGCAGTTTAGAGGTTGCAGTGGGCCGAGATTGTGCCACTGCACTCCATCCTGGGCAATAGAATAAGAGTCTGTCTCAAAATAAATAAATACAAATTAAAAATTAAAAAAAGAAATACAATTTGCTTTCCAGAACCAGAACCTCTCTTACACTAGCATGTGTATGGTTATCCATGCTAAATGGTGCTGCAAGAGCCATTTGTGTCTGTCTGAGAAGGAGATATTTGAGGAAGGTCCTGAATGAAGGGAGAGAATGAGCCACGTAGATAGCTGAGGGAACAGTGTTCCAGGAAGAGGCACAGCCCGTGCAAAGGCCCTGAGGCAGGACCATGCCTGGTGTGTTGGAGGAAGAGCGAGGAGGCCCCCGTGGCTGGAGCAGAGTGAGGAAGGGGAGACAGGAAGGAGGGGAGGGCAGGGAGGGGACTGATCGGGCCATGCAGGGCCTTGGGGGCCACGGGGAGAACGTGGGCTTTTCCCCGCAAAGGAGGTGGGAGCCATGGAGGGCTGCGGGCAGAGGAGGGGCAATGTTCATTTAACTCCCGGAGCTTGGCAAAATGCTATCATCAAAACAGACTTTATCACAAAACCTATAGCTATCCCCTTCCCCTCCGTAAGCTCCTCTGAGCAGAGCAACAGAGCTGTCAGGTAAGGCAGCGATTGGAAACGCCCGCTTTACAGATGAGCGGAGAACCGCTGGAGGTTGGAGGCTCCGACAGAGGTGGTGACTGGTCCAGGGCCACATGGCCAGGTTGTGCTATGGCTGGAACTCCATCGAATGCAGGTTTCAGGGTACAGCCCTTGTTTCCATAAGATACCCCAAAATCAGACAAGTCTGGGACTTGCCATCTCTTCTTTAAAAACCCCAGTGCTGTTTTGTTTTTTTTTTTTTTTTTGGAGACAGGGTCTCCCTCTCTTGCCCAGGCTGGAGTGCAGTGGCTCAATCATAGCTCACCCACTGCAGCCTCGACCTCCTGGGCTCAAGCAATCCTCCTGCCTCAGCCTCTTGAGCAGCTGAGACTACAGGTGTGCACCACCACAGCCAGCTAACTTTTTTTAAAAAATAGTAGAGATGGGGTATCCTGTGTTGCCCAGGCTTGTCTCGAACTCCTGAGCTCAAGTAATCCTCCCTCCTTGACCTCCCAAAGTGCAGGAATTATAGGTGTGAGCCACCATGCCCAGCCCTCCAGTGCTTTTTTTTTTTTGAGACAGAGTCTTGCTCTGTTGCCCAGACTAGAGTGCAGTGGCATGATCTCGGCTCACTGCAACCTCCGTCTCCCGGGTTCAAGCAATTCTCCTGCCTCAGCCTCCTGAGTAGCTAGGACTACAGGCATGCACCACCACGCCTGGCTAATTTTTGTATTTTTAGTAGAGACCAGGTTTCACCATGTCGGTCAGGCTGGTCTCGAACTCCTGACCTCCAGTGATCTGCCCTCTTTGGCCTCTGGGGATTACAGGTGTGAGCCACCACACCCGGCCCTCCAGTGCATTTTAAAGGCTCTGAAAAGTCCTGCACTGTCCTGAAAACTCCTCAATCATGCTGAACCTTTTTGACCTGTGAACCCCAGGTTTGGGTAAAGTCTGCTCACATCCGGCAGCACACCCATAGGAAACCCCCAGCCCGGCTGTGAGGAGCATGAACTTTGATTCACCAGGTCCTTGGCCTGGCTTTAGTTTCTCCCGTGTCTGTGTTTGCTTGTGCAATCGTGAATATATATTGACCAGCACCAGGTGCCAAACTGAACAGTTTGTCCGCGCCGTCAGTGCCATCCAGCGTGCATGGCTGTTGTGCATCATGTGTTTGCACTGGACTGAGCTCAGCTGCAGAAAGCAACAAATTTCAGAGGGTGTCTACCAGGCCAGGAGAAAACACACAAACCGCAAACATTTTAAAGCTTGTAATCGACATCGTATAAAATTTGAAAAGATGTTCATTTATATGTTTTGTTTTTGTTTTCTTAAGACAGGGTCTCAGTCTGTCGCCCAGGCTGGAATGCAGTGGTGCCATCATAGCTCACTGCAGCCTCGAGCTCCTGGGCTCAGATGATCCACCCCCCTCAGCCCCCAGAGTAGCTGGGACTGCAGGCACAGGCCACCACGCCGGGCTAATTTTTATATTTTTGTAGAGACGGGGTCTTGCTCTGTTGCCCACGCTGGAGTGCAGTGGTGTGATCTCAGCTCACTGCAGACTCGAACTCCTGGGTTCAAGCAGTCCCCACCTCGGTCTCCCAAGTAGCTGCGACTACAGGCACGTGCCACCATGCCCAGCTAATTTATTTTTATTTTTATTTTTGCTAGAGAGGGTGTCTCCTTATGTTGCCCAGGCTGGTCTTGAATTCCTGACCTCAAGCAATCCTCCCGCCTCGGCCTCTCAAAATGCAGGGATTACAGATGTGAGCCACTGTGCCCAGCCCGTTCCTAGGTTTTAAAGAGAGGTGCAGACAAAACTGGGTTGGTGCATCCACATCCCTCTCTGTGTGACGTTGGGTAATTTGCTTACCCTCTCTGGGTATCCTGGAGATTGTCAGCCCCAGCCAAGGATGGTTAAAAGGCGTTAAACAACACCTAGGGCAAAGCCTGACATCTGGAGCTCAGTAAACCATCTGTACATGCAGATGTCGTTATAATTATTGTCAATGCTATTCTCTCCACACCCCAACTCCCACCTCAGTGGCCCCAGGTGGGGGTGCTCTGAAATTTCTCTGGTCTGGCTGAGTGGGAGGGGCCAGGGTTCTGGTAGAATAAAGCACAGAGGAGGAAGCCTTGAAGGATTTGTTCTGTCCCAGCTGTCCCCAGTATCACAGTTAGCCACACGGATGGCAGAAAGGACCTTTGACAGTGGACACAGGGGCTGAGAGGTCCCAGCCTGGGGCTCACTGCAATCTCCACCTTCCAGGTTCAAATGATCCTCCTACCTCAGCCTTCCAAGTAGCTGGGATTACAGGCATGCACCACCATGCCCGGCTAATTTTTGTATTTTTAGTAGAGATGGGGTTTCACCGTGTTAGCCAGGCTGGTCTTGAACTCCCAACCTCAGGTGATCCACTTGCCTAGGCCTCCCAAAGTGCTGGGGTTACAGGTATGAGCCACCGCACCTGGCCTTGGGGCTTTATCTAACTGGCCAGAGAATGGGATTCAAACACCAGGAATCATTCCAAACCGCCAACGAGAAGGAGCCCTGGAGTGAGGGGAACCGAGACCCCTCCTAAAAGGATTAACAGAGTGTTAGGGCGGGTGGCTCAGCTGTAATCCAGCACTTGGGAGCCGAGCGGTGGATCATGAGGTCAGGGTCGAGACCACGGTGAACCCGTCTCACTAAAAAAATACAAAAATTAGCGGGGTGGGGGGCGCCTGTAGTCCAGCTACTCGGAGGCTGAGGCAGGAGAATGGCGTGAACCGGGGGCGGAGTTGCAGTGAGCGAGATCGGCCACTGCACTCCAGCCTGGCGACAGAGCGAGACTCCATTCCAAAAAAAAAAAAAAAAAAAAAAAAAAAAAAAAAAAAAAAAAAAAAAAAAAAAAAAACAGAGTGTCACAGAATCACTATTACAGCAAAGGCTCAACTGTGAGACGCCAGGGTGGCTGATCATTGGTTCTAGACCCATCACTACCAGCTGGTGTTCTGTGAGTTTGAAGCCATTGCTGTCTAGCTTTGTGCCTCAGTTTCCCCAGCTGGCAACTACCGTCCCCATGTGGGGACGGTAATCACGTGTCTGCTGCAGAGGAGTTACGAAGATTTGTGAGGCAATGGAAGCAACATTTGCAGCCCAACCTAGTCAAAGGAATTACTCACTGCGCATTAATTTGTTGTTTTTTGAGATGGAGTCTCGCTCTGTCGCCCAGGCTGGAGTACAATGGCGCAATCTCGGCTCACTGCAGCCATTCCCCCAGTTCAAGCAATTCTCCCATCTCAGCCTCCGGAGTAGCTGGGATTACAGGCACGCACCACCACGCCTGGCTAATTTTTGTATTTTCAGTAGAGACAGGGTTTCGCTATGTTGGCCAGGCTGGTCTTAAACTCCAGGCCTCAGGTGATCCTACCGCCTCAGCCTCCCAACCTCCCTAGCACTTTGACGATCTGAAATGACCCTCTTCATTTATTTGCTGACTTGTTCATTTCCTGTCGTGTTCCCATTAGAACATCAGTGCCTCGAGGGGAGGGATTCTTGTCCGTCTCTGTCACCGCTGTGTCCCTTGGGCGTCTGGCATCCGGGTGGCTCTCTGCAGTCTGTTTGCTGAGTGGTCAAAGGAAAGAACTAATGGCAATATAGTGCAGCTCCAATGTACAGATGAAGAAATCCAGGCTCAGAGATGTGGAAGTACTTGCCCAAGGCCACACAGCCGGAAGCCCGCCAACTCTTTTAGTAAAGGGCCAGTGACACTGTAAACATTTTAGGCTTTTAGGCAGGTCACATGCGATCTCTGTTGCCTATTTTTTCTTTTGTTTACAACCCTTTAAAAATGGAAAAGACAGGCCGGGCGCGGTGGCTCATGCCTGTAATCCCAGCACTTTGGGAGGCCGAGGCGGGCGGATCACGAGGTCAGGAGTTCGAGACCAGCCTGACCAACGTGGCAAAACCACGTCTCTACTAAAAATACAAAAATTAGCTGGGCGTGGTGGCATGCACCTGTAAATCCCAGCTACTGTGGAGGCTGAGGCAGGAGAATCACTTGAACCTGGGAGGTGGAGGTTGCAGTAAGCCAAGATCACGTCACCGCACTCCAGTCTGGGAGACAGGGCGAGACTGCATCTAAAATAAAATAAAATGTAAAATAAGATAAAATAAAATAAAATAAATAAAATTAAAATAAAATAAAATAAAATAAACAAACCATACTTAGCTGACTGTGCAAGAACAGGCAACCCCTTCTAGTTTGCTCATCTAATGTCAGAACCCACGAACTGATTCCAAAACCCTCCACAGAGAATCTAAAATGCTGCGAACCCCAACTCTGTGATGCTGGGGATCTAATAGTGCTTAGTTTGGTTTTTTTTTATTTTTTGTTTTTTTGTTTTTATGTTTTTTGAGACAGAGTCTCGCTCTGTGGCCCAGGCTGGAGTGCAATGGCGTGATCTCGGCTCACTGTAACCTCCACCTCCTGGGTTCAAGCGATTCTCTTGCCTCACCCTCCCATGTAGCTGGGATTACAGGCACCCGCCACCACGCCCGGCTAATTTTTGTATTTTTAGTAGAGACGGGGTTTCTCCGTGTTGGCCAGGCTGGTCTGGAAATCCTGGTCTCATGTGATCCACCCACCTCGGCCTCCCAAAGTGCTGGGATTGCAGGTGTGAGCCCCCACGCCCTGCCAAGTGCTTGGTTCTTTAGTCTGGAGTGCAGTGGTACAATCTCGGCTCAGTGCAGACTCCACCTCCCAGGTTCAAACAATTCTCCTGCCTCAGCCTCCCGAGTAGCTAGGACTATGGGTGCATGCCAGCACACCCAGCTATTTTTTTTTTTTGGTACTTTCAGTAGAGATGGGGTTTCACCATATTGTCCAGGCTGGTCTCGAACCCCTGACCTCAAGTGATCCACCTGCCTCGTTCTCCCAAAGTGCTGGGATTACAGGCGTGAGCTCCACCACTCCCGGCCAAGTGCTTGGTTCTTTCTCAACTCAATCCTATTTTCTTCTACACAGGTCAGATCTGCCTCCACTCCCCCAACCCCATGCCCCATTTCACCCATTGGCCTCTGAAGCCCAGAGATGGGCAGGGGTTTGTCTGGGGGGCAGCAGAGGAGGATGGGAACCCAGATCTGTTTCCCTCCCAGCCTACACACCTGTAGTCCCCCAACCCCTGCAAACTTATTTAAGCCTCCTCATTACAGGGGTTTGGAGCTGAGGAAGCCCTGCTGCCTTCTAGTAAATGCTCTCCCTAGACAGCAATCTTTGATGGAGGCTCTGGGAGAAATTGTTCAGTGACGTGCGTTTATTGAGCGCCTACTGTATACCTGGTGCCAGTATAGAGTTGGGTGGAAGGGTCTTGTCCACCTACAGTGTTTCACAATCCTTTTTTCTCCCCCATTATTGCCTTCCCCAGCCAGGCGAGGTGGCTCACGCCTGTAATCCCAGCACTTTGGATGGCTGAGGCAAGAGGATCGCTTCAGCCCTGGAATTTGAGTTCAGCCTGGGCAACATAGTGAGACCTCATCTCTATAAAAAAAAGTTTTTTAAAAATTAGCCAGATATAGTGCCACAAGCCTGTAGCCCCAGCTACTTGGGAAAGGAAGGCCAGAGAGTGACTTGAGCCCAGGAAGTCGAGCCTGCAATGAGCTATGATAACACCACTGTGCTCCATCCTGGGCCACAGAGTGAGGCCCTGTCTCAAAAAAAAAAAAAAAAAAAAAAAAAATCAAGACCATGATTGCCTCCCCCTAAAGAGCCCTTTTAAACACTTTTTCCCTAATCACTCCCCTGTGAAATTTTAATGGCATAGGTACATTTTATATACCTATATATATAAAGTACCTATGGCATTAAATATATATAATATACATTATAGATAGGTATATAAAGTATACCTATATGTCATATAGCTAGGTATATAAAATGTACCTATATGGCATGTAGGTATATAAAATATGCCATATAGGTGTATAAAATATACTTATGCCATTAAATATATATTTAATATACAAATATACAATATGTTTTTTCTATAGTGTAACTATATATGTCTGTACATTATTATTATTATTATTATTATTTTTGAGAAAGAGTTTCACTCTTGTTGCCCAGGCTAGAATGCAATGGCGTGATCTCGGCTCACTGCAACCTCCGCCTCCCGGGTTCAAGTGATTCTCCTGCCTCAGCCTCCTGAGTAGCTGGGATTACAGGCACGTGCTACCACACCCAGCTAATTTTTTTTATTTTTAGTAGAAACAGGGTTTCTCCATGTTGATCAGGCTGCTCTCGAACTCCTGACCTCAGGCGATGCGCCTGCCTTGGCCTCCCAAAGTGCTGGGATTACAGGCGTGAGCCACCGTGCCCAGCCTACATTTTTGTAAAAACATAAAATTCGAGCCAGACATGGTGGCTCACACCTGTAATCCCAGTGCTTTTGGAGGCCTAGGCAGGAGAGTCATCTGAGCACAGGAGTTAGAGACCGGCCTGGGCAATATATTGAGACCCCCATCTCAAAACAGAACAACAACAGAATTTCTGAGCTAGGCAGACAACTTTGCTTTGAATCTGACACCAGCTTTGGGAAATACACTCTGCGCGCTGGGCCTTGGTTGACCAACCTCACAAATTGAGCAGATTTAATCAGATGGGGTCAGGAAGTGCTAATTCAGCACAGTAAAAACTCAGCAGATGGAAGCTGCCCACTGGGGTCTGGGGAATCTTGGGGCCGTGGAAGTTAGCCAGACTGAGACATTATGCACTATTATACACATCTGCTCAGACCGAAAGAAGGGCCATTTTAAGGCTGGGTGTCTAGTAAGTAGGTGGAGGAGGAGGAATTATCTGTGCTGCTTTTTCATTTCTTTTTTTTTTTTTTTTTTTTTTTTTTGAGACAGAGTCTGGCTCTGTCTCCCAGGCTGGAGTGCAGTGGCACAATCTCGGCTCACTGCAAGCTCCACCTCCTGGGTTCACGCCATTCTCCTGCCTTAGCCTCCCGAGTAGTTGGGACTACAGGTGCCCGTCACCACGCCCGGCTAATTTTTTTTATTTTATTTTTTAGTAGAGACAGGGTTTCACCATGTTAGCCAGGATGGTCTCGATCTCCTGACCTTGTGATCCGCCCACCTCGGCCTCCCAGAGTACTGGGATTATAGGCGTGAGCCACTACGCCCTGCCGCCTCTTTTTCTTTTCTTCCAATTTTTCATGGAAGCAGCCAGGGCAACACAGTGCACTAGAATGTTCCTCGCTGATGGCAAAATATTCTGTGCTGTCCAACTTGGTCACCACCAGACACATGTGGCTCTTTGGTGCTTGAAATGTGATTTGTGCAACCAAGCAACTTAAAATTTAATTTTCTTTCTTTCTTTTTTTTTTTTTTTTGAGACACAATCTCACTCTGTCACCCAAGCTGGAGTGCGGTGGCTCCATCATAACTCACTGCAACCTCCACCTCCCAGGCTTAAGCAATCCTCCCACCTCAGCTCCCGGAGTAGCTGGAACTACAGGCATGCCACTACACCCAGCTAACTTTTGTATTTTTTGTAGAGACGGGGTCTCGCCATGGTGCCCAGTCTGGTCTGGAACTCGTGGGCTCAAGTGATCCTCCTGCCTCGGCCTTCCAAAGTACTGGGATTACAGGCATGTGCCACCATGCCCTGTGTAATTTTATTTCAGTGTAGCTAACTTAAATGTAAAAAGTCATATGTGGCTGTGACTTTCATACCGATGGCTCTAGAACATGAGGAGTTTTCAGGAGCCAAATGATGGAATAATGGTCAGCAGATGGTTGAGAAATATTCCCAGGTTTTAGAGATGATTTAAAATGAGACGGCTGGCTGGGCGCGGTGGCTCACGCCTGTAATCCCAGCACTTTGGGAGGCCGAGGCAGGAGGATCACTTGAGGTCAGGAATTCAAGACCAGCCTGGCCAACATGGCAAAATACCGTCTCTATAAAAATGCAAAAATTAGCCAGGTGCGATGGCAGGAGCCTGTAGTCCCAGCTAGTCAGGAGGCTGAGGCAGGAGATTTGGTTGAACCCGAGAGACATAAGTTGCAGTGAGCCGAGATCGTGCCACTGCACTCCAGCCTGGGCGACACAGCGAGATTCCATCTAAATAAATAAATACATAAAATGAGACAGCCAAATAAAAAGGAAGGAGATTCTGACCAGGCTACCCACACGGGTGAACCTTAAGGACATTAAGCTCAACTGAGAAAAGCCGGACACAGAAGGACAAATCCTGTGTGAGTCCACTCCTAGGAGGTCCCTAGACTCATCAGATTCATAGAGACAGAAAGTAGGATGGGGGGCGGGGGTGTCGGGGGCTGGGGAGGGAACAGGGAGTGAGTGTTTCATGGGGACAGAGTTTCAGTTCGGGAAGAGGAGAAAGTTCTGGAGAGGATGTGATGGCTGCATAGCCATTGGAATGCGTTTAATGCCACTAAGCTCTGCATGTAAAGATGGTTCAAATGGTAAATATTATGTATATTTTGCCACAATAAGAAATTAAATTAAAAATTAAAATGAGATGGCATATATTTATAGCATATTATTTTTAAAACTACACTAATTTTGGCCAGGCATGGTGGTGCTCACCCGTGGTTCCAATTACTCGACAGGCTGAGGTGGGGGGATTGCTGGAGCCCAGGAGGTCCAGGATGCAGTGAGCCATGATTGTGCCACTGCACTGCAGCCTGGGTGGCAGAGCAAGACCCTGTCCCAAAAACAAACAAACAAAATTAGGCCGAGCACAGTGGCTCACACCTGTAATCCCAGCACTTTGGGAGGATGAGGCACGCGGATCACTTGAGGTCAGAAGTTTGAGACCAGCCTGGCCAAGTTGGTGAAACCCCATCTCTACTAAAAATACAAAAATTAGCTGGGCTAATTAAAATTAGATTAAAAAATTAGATTACAGGTGGCACACACCTGTAATCTCGGCTACTCAGGAGGCTCAGGCAGGAGAATTGCTTGAACCCGGGAGGCAGAGGCTGCAGCGAGCTGAGATCACACCATTGCACTCCAGCCTGGGCGACAGAGCGAGACTCTGTTCCAAAAAAAAAAAATTAATTTAATTAAAAAACACATAAATTCCTAGGACTATAGGAAAAGAAGAAAACTTCCCTAACCCAAGAAAGGGAGCTACAAAACCCCACAGCTAACCCCATACTTAGTGGTGAGAGGCTGGATGTTTTCTCCTGAGATCAGGAACAAGACAAGGGCACCACTTTCACCATTTCTATTGAACATTGTACTGGAAGTTCTGCCAGACCAATAAGGCAAGAAAAGAGGCTGGACGTGGTAGCTCACACCTGTAATCCCAGCACTTTGAGAGACCAAAGAGAGTGGATTGCTTGAGCCCAGGAGTTCCAGACCAGCCAGGGCAGCATTGCAAAAACCCGTATCTACAAATAATACACAAATCAGCCATATGTGGTGGCGTGTACCTGGGGCCCCAGCTACTTGGGAAGCTCAGATAGGAGGACAGCTTGAGCTCAGGAGTTGAAGACTGCAGTGAGCCGTGATTGTGCCACCTTACTCCAGCCTAGGTGACAAAGCAAGATCCTGTCTCAAAAACGAAAAAGAAGAAAAAGAGATCAGCCTGGCTAACATGGCGAAACCCCATCTCTACTAAAAATACAACAAAAATTAGCTGGGCGTGGTGGCGTGTGCCTGTAATCCCAGCTACTGGGGAGGCTGAGAATTGCTTGAGCCCGGGAGGCGGAGATTGCAGTGAGCTGGATCGTGCCACCGCACTCTAGCCCTGGCAACAAGAGAACAAGAGTGAGATTCCATCTCAAAATAAAATAAAATAAATAAAATAAAATAAATAAAATAAAATACAGATACAAAATAACACCATCAAAGACAGTAACAATAGCGATATTAATCAAATAGCAATAGTAGTGAAGCTGCCCTCTGCCTGGTGAGGCTCTCACTATGGCAGCCATGGTTCTGGGAGTTTTATTAATAATTCATTCATCACTTTTTATTTTTGAGATGGAGTCTTACTCTGTCACCCAGACTAGAGTGCCAATGGCCCGATTTGGGCTCACTGCAACATCCGCCTCCCAATTTCAAGAGATTCTCCTGCCTCAGCCTCCCGAGTAGCTGGGATTACAGGTGCCCACGACCACGCCCAGCTAATTTTTGTATTTTTAGTGGAGATGGGGTTTCACCATGTTGGCCAGAATGGTCTTGAACTCCTGACCTTAGGTGATCTACCCGCGTTGGCCTCCCACAGTGCTGGGAATACAGGCGTGAGGCCCCGCGCCCGGCCAATGTCTCATTCATTGCCATCTTGTCCCTCATAAACAGCTTCCAAGAGAGGGTGCTATGGTTGTGTCCATTTCACAGATGAGAAGAGTGAGGCGTGGATGCATCCAAGGCCCCACTCCCTGGCTGCCCAATTCGCAAGCTCATGCTGGGAGCCACCATGGGGGCCTGGCACTTAGTGCATGCCCAAGAAACATTCTCCTTCCCAGGGAAACACCCAGACGCCAGCTGGGCACTGCAACCTGCTCAGTCTGTGTGGGCTCCGGTTCCGGAAGAGGGTCCTGTGCCCACGGCCTGGAGCCCGGACGGCCGGCTGCCCAGGCTGGGTCCTTCCCAACATCTTGGCCACCGGTGCCCAGCCTTGAGGCAGTCCAAAGGGAACTGGCCAGCTCCGAGGGGCCGCTGGCTTCCCCAGCCTGGGATCGGCTGCAGGGCTTGGGGCCGAGCTGGGCACACTCCCCTCAGCTGCTGTCCGGCCCAGATGGCCACGGCTGGGGCAGCCTAGCTGGAGGAACAGCTTCTCTCATCTGCTCCTCTGTTTCCTGATGAGGAAACTGAGGCACCGGGCCCTGCTCCTGTGCTGTTTATGGCATCTTTGGTCTTGGCAATCAGTGGGTGCTGGACACACGGTGTGTGCAAAGCCATTAGCACAGCGCCAAGCTAACTCCAGAGGCTCCGGGCACTAGGAAATATCATTGCTTTGATCATTCCCACAGCAACCCTGAGAGTGGTCTCCATTTATTTTTTTAAAACAAGGTCTTGCTCTGTCACTCAGGCTGGAGTGCAGTGGCATGATCACAGCTCACTGCACCCTTGACCTCCCAGTCTCAAGTGATGCTCCTGAGTAGCTGGGACTACAGGTGCCTGCTACCATGCCTGGCTAATTTTTTTTCTTTTTTTTTTTTTTTTTGAGATGGAGTTTTGCTCTTGTTGTCCAGGCTGGAGTGCAATAATGGTGTGATCTCGGCTCACCGCAACCTCCGCCTCCGGGGTTCAAGTGATTCTTCTGTCTCAGCCTCCCAAGTAGCTGGGATTATAGGCATGCACTACCATGCCTGGCTAATTTTGTATTTTTAGTAGAGATGGGGTTTCACCATGTTGGTCAGGCTGGTCTCGAACTCCTGAGCTCAAAGTGATCCGCCTGCCTCGGCCTCCCAAAGTGCTGGGATTATAGGAGTGAGCCACTGCACCTGGCCTATTTTTTTGTATTTTTTGTAAAATCGGGGTCTCACTATGTTGCCCTGGCTGGTCTCAAACTCCTGGCCTCAAGCGATCCTCCCTCTTCGGCCTCCCAAAGTGCTGAGATTACAGGCATGAGCCACTGTGCCACTGCCCCTGGCTTAATCATCATCTCATTTTGCGGATGAAGAAACTCAGGCCTTGAAAGGAAAGTGAGGCTGGGTGCGGTGGCTCACGCCTGTAATCCCAACACTTTGGGAGGCCGAGGCGGACAGATCACCAGGTCAGGAGATCGAGACCATCCTGGCTAACATGGTGAAACCCTGTCTCTATTAAAAATACAAAAAATTAGCCGGGTGTGGTGGCGGGTGCCTGTAGTCCCAGCTACTCGGGAGGCTGAGGCAGGAGAATGGCATGAACCCAGGAGACGGAGCTTGCAGTGAGATTGCCCACTGCACCCCAGCCTGGGCGACAGAGCGAGACTCCGTCTCAAAAAAAAAAAAAAAATTAAATGGGCATGGAGGCAGGCACCTGTAATCCCAGCCACTTGGGAGGTTGAGGCAGGAGAATCGCTTGAACCCAGGAGGCAGAGGTTGCAGTGAGCTGAGATCGCGCCAGAGCGAGACTCTGTCTCAAAAAAAAAAAAAAGAACGGAAAGTGACCTGCTCAGGAGCACAAAGACCCGGGGGCTGTCGGAGACAGTACTTGGCTCAGGTGTCTGATCCCAGCACAAAACTGTGGATAAAATAACCCTGATGAAAAAGCCCATCACGGGGCCTGGGAGGGAGAATATTGCTCGTGGTTCTGACCCGCAGCTTTCCTTGTCTATGAAATGGATACGGCCAGGCGCGGTGGCTCACGCTTGTAATCCCAGCACTTTGGGAGGCTGAGGCGGGCAGCTCACTTGAGGTCAGGAGTTCAAGACCAGCCTGACTAACATGGTGAAACTCCGTCTCTACTAAAAATACAAAAATTAGCCAGGCGTGATGGTGCATGCCTGTAATCCCAGCTACTCTGGAGGCTGAGGTGGGAGAATCACTTGAACCCGAGAGGCGGAGGTTACAGCGAGCTGCGATCGCACCACTGCATTCCAGCCTGGGAGACAGAGTGAGACCTTGTCTCAAAAAAATAAAAATAAATAAATAAAAATAGAAGAAAGTAATAACGGGGCGGACTCTTTCGTGGTTGAGGTCTCCAAATGCCCTCAAGTGCTTCAGGAGTATCCTCTCCTCGCTACCTCCCAGCTCTGATAAGGCCTGGACAATGTTTGGGCCCACATGGAAGATGAGAAACAGGCTCAGGACAGTTAGGTGACTTGCCTGAGGTCACACAGCGATTGCATCCTGGCCTTGGGGTCTGGCGGGTGGGCAGGAGGGGCGTGATTCTCTTCCTGTGGCTTTCGACGTTGGTTCCTGCCACCTTCGTCTTTGACCTGGGTGATCCGTGGGTGGGGCTGGGGAGGGGGTCTGCCTGGCTGGGCTTGTCCACCTGCCCCCCAGCTTCAGCCCTCTGTGGAAGGGTCACGGCCCTAGAGGGGGCGGATGTGACTCGTCCTGCATCCAGGCTGCCAGAGCCGATAACGCTGAGCTCAGCGTCTGTCTGCCTGCGTGTCTGCCAAGGAACCTAATTATTTTTAGATAAGATGGAGGAGTGGGCGCCGGGGCAGAGGGAGCACCCAAGCCGGGCGGGCAGTGGGGGAGTCGCCATCACAGAGACCACCCCTCAGCCTCCTCTCTCTGGGGTCCCTGAATGGCAACCCAGGACTAACAGCTGGGTCCCTGGGACTACAGGGGCAGAGGCTGAGGCTAAGGGACGTGACGTCTCTGGGACTCACCTCTCTGGTCCTCAGTTTCCCCATCTGTAAAACGGACATAGTGATAGACCTCCTACATAGGGCTAAGGCGGGGCTGAATGACTGAACCTCATTTTATTTTATTTATTTTATTTTATTTATTTTGAGACGGAGCCTTGCTCTTGTCGCCCAGACTGGAGTGCAGAGGCATGATCTCCGCTTGCTGCAACCTCTGCCTTCCGGGTTCAAGCGATTCTCCTGACTCAGCCACCTGAGTAGCTGGGATTCCAGGAGAGTGCCACCACACCTGGCTAATTTTTGTATTTTTAGTAGAGACGGGGTTTTGCCATGTTGGCCAGGCTGGTCTTCAACTCCTGACCTCAAGTGATTTTCCTGCCTTGGCCTCCCAAAGTGCTGGGATTACAGGTGTGAGCCACCGTGCCTGGCCGTTTTATTTTTGTTGTTGTTGTTTAATTTTATTTTCTGAGATGGGGTCTTGCTATGTTGCTCAGGCTGGCCTCCAACTGCAGTCGCCCAGACTGGAGTGCAGTGGTGCAATCCTGGCTCACTGCAACCTCCACCTCCGAGGCTAAAGTGATTCTCCTTTCTCAGTCTCCCGAGTAGCTGGGATTACAGGTGTGCACCACCACACCTGGCTAGTTTTTGTACTTTTAGTAGAGATGGGGTTTCACCATGTTGGCCAGTCGGGTCTCAAACTCCTGACCCTGACCTCAGGTGATCTGCCTCCCTTGGCCTCCCAAAGTGCTAGGATTACAGGTGTGAGCCACTGTGCCCGACCTGAACGTTTTACAGATGAGGCTCAGAGAGGGCAAGTGACTTGCTCAGGGTCACACAGCAAGAAAGCAGCACAGCTGGGATTTGAACATCAGTCTGTTAAGACTCCAGGTGTCTAAGCTGTTACCCACGACTGAGCCGCCCCTGCAGAAGCAGAGGGCTTACCAAACATACAGGTACACTGGCGCTCACAGGGCCTAGCTGGTGTCTGCAGGGTGCCTGGCCAGATGTCCGTGACCCTCTAAGGCAGCAGCCAAGGGAAGGGCCCAAGCAGAGACCCCGGGGCCTGGGCGTGTTTCGGGGCCACTGTCTGTCTCCACAGCACTGGCCCAGCCCAGGATGGGCCACCAGCATCAACACCTCATCTGTTCCTGGGGTGGGGTCTCTGTGACGTCACCAATGTTTTTTCCTCTCTTTGCAGACGCAGAGCAAAGCGGCAGTCCCCGGACAGGGATGGGCTCTGACCAGGAGGACAGCAAGCCCATCACGCTGGGTGAGTCTGGGGGCAGCGTGGTGGTGAAGGGCGGAGGGCACAGCCCTGCCCTCGTCTTTTATTTGGGAATCATTTGCTTGGTACCACTCATTTTACAGATGAGCAGACTGAGGCTCGGAGAGGTTAAGGGGCCTGTCCAGGGGCGACCAGGGAGCTGGGTTGGAACCCACGACTCTGAGCTCGCAGCTTCTGGGCTCTGAGGTGCTCGCCCCATGGGAGACCCCGGAGGGTTCTACAGTCCCATGGGACATTTGGGGGTTTTTGTTTGTTTTGTTTTGTTTTGTTTTCATTCATTTATTTATTTTGAGATGGAGTCTCGCTCTGTCACCCAGGCTGGAGTGTAGTGGCGCAATCTCGGCTCACTGCAAGCTCCACCTCCCGGGTTCAAGTGATTTTTCTGCCTCAGTCTCCCAATTAGCTGGGATTACAGGTGCACGCCACCACACCCGGCTAATTTTTGTATTTTTAGTAGAAACGGGGTTTCACCACGTTGGCCAGGTTGGTCTTGAACTCCTGACCTCAGGTGATCCACCTACCTCGGCCTCCCAAAGTGCTGGGATTACAGGTGTGAGCCACCGCGCCCGGCCTCTGTTTTTTTGTTTGTTTGTTTGTTTTTGAGACGGAGTCTCGGTCTGCTGCCCAGGCTGGAGTGCAGGGGTGCAATCTCGGCTCACTGCAGTCTCCACTTTCCAGGTTCAAGCAATTCTCCTGCCTCAGCCTCCCGAGTAGCTGGGATTACAGGCGTGCGCCACCACACCCGGCTAATTTTTGTATTTTTAGTGGAGACAGGGTTTCACCATGTTGGCCAGGCTGGTCTCAAACTCCTGACCTCGTGATCCACCCACCTCGGCCTCCCAAAGTACTGGGATTACAGGCATGAGCCACCGCACCCGGCTTTTTTAAAATTTTTTAAATTGTTTTTGTAAAGACAGAGTCTCACTATATTGCTCAGACTGGTCTCAAACTCCTGAGCTCAAGTGATCCTCCTGTCTTGGCTTCCCAAAGCGCTGGGATCATAGGTGTGAACCACCACACCCAGCCCTCATGTGGTGTCTCATAGATGAGTAGGACAGTGTAATTCTATGTTGTAGGGATAGAAAGTGGGAAAATTTACCTCACTTAGACCACAGCAGTCACTTCCATCCTAGCCCCCAGCTCCTGCCCTTGTCCCCCGCCGTTTGTCCTTCTCACTATTGCCAGAGGACGCCTGTGAGCCCCCAAGTCAGGGCCCGTCCCTCCTCTGCCCACAGCCATCTATGGCTCCCACCTCTCTTGGGGTAAAAGCCCAGGTCCTCCCTGTGGCCCACAAGACCCTGCACAACCTGTCCCATCCCCACCCTGTCCTCCCCTCCTCCCTCTCTCCCCTTCACCCACTCCCAGCCGCACAGACCTCCTTGCTGTTCCTCCAGTGCACCAGGCCCAGTCCTGCCTCAGGGCCGTTGCACATTCTGTTACCTCTGTCTAAACAGCTTACTAACTGCTCGCTTGTTCTCTCCAAATCTCCCCTGGTCTCAGCTCAAATGCCCCCTTCTCAGAGAGGTCTACCCTAAACCCCTTCAGCACAAGCAGCCTGTGGCTACCCTCAATCTTTTTTTTTTTTTTTTTTTTTTTAAGACAAAGTCTCGCTCTTTCACCCAGGCTGGAGTGCAGTGGCACGATCTCGGCTCACTGCAGGCTCCGCCCCCCGGGGTTCACGCCATTCTCCTGCCTCAGCCTCCCGCGTAGCTGGGACTACAGGCGCCCGCCACCTCGCCCGGCTAATTTTTTGTATTTTTAGTAGAGACGGGGTTTCACCGTGTTAGCCAGGATGGTCTCGATCTTCTGACCTCATGATCCACCCGCCTTGGCCTCCCAAAGTGCTGGGATTACAGGCGTGAGCCACTGCGCCCAGCCAATTTTTTGTATTTTTAGTAGAGACGGGGTTTTACCGTGTTAGCCAGGATGGTCTTGATCTCCTGACCTTGTGATCCACCCGCCTCGGCCTCCCAAAGTGCTGGGATTACAGGCGTGAGCCACCGCGCCCAGCCTGGCTACCCTCAATCTCAGCCCTCTGTTTTCTTTCCTTCAGAGGAAGTTAGTGATTGCCTATGGATTTGCTTAGTTGCTTAGTGACTGCACGGGTGTTTGCTCATCTCCCCAGTGGAATGTCACCTCCTCGAGGGCAGAGGCTTTTTCTGTCTAGATCTCTGTTGTGCCCTCAGGGCTTAGAATGGGGCCTGGTGCAGAGTGGGTGCTCAATAAACATTTGTAGAAAGAAAGGAAGGAGAGAGGGAGGGATGAAGCAGAGAGAAAAAGACAAGAGAGGATATATGGGGAGAGGAAGGAGGAGAGATGAAAAAGAAGGAAGGGGCCGAGTGCGGTGGCTCACGCCTGTAATCCCAGCACTTTGGGAGGCCAAGGCAGGCGGATCACCTGAGGTCAGGAGTTCAAATCCAGCCTGACCAACATGGTGAAATCCCGTCTCTACTAAAAACACAAAAATTAGTTGGGCATGTTGGCTCACACCTATAATCCTAGCTAGTCGGGAGGCTGAGGCAGGAGAATCGCTTGAACCCAGGAGGCAGAGGTTGTAGTGAGCCGAGATTGTGCAGCCTGGCAGACACAGCGAGACTCCATCAAAAAAAAAAAAAAAGAAAGAGAGAAAGAAAGAAAAGAAAGAGAGAGAGAGAGAAAAAGAAGGGCCGGGTGTGGGGGCTCACGCCTGTAATCCCAGCACTTTGGGAGGCTGAGGCAGGTGGATCACCTGAGGTCAGGAGTTTGAGACTAGCCTGATCAACATGGAGAAACCCCATCTCTACTAAATATACAAAAATTAGCCGGGCGTGGAGGCACATGCCTGTAATCCCAGCTACCCGGGAGGCTGAGGCAGGAGAATTGCTTGAACCCGGGAGGCGGAGGTTGCAGTGAGCTGAGATTGCACCATTGCACTCCAGCCTGGGCAACAAGAGTAAAAACTCCAACTCAAAAAGAAAAAGAAGGAAGGGGCCAGGGCGCAGTGGCTCACACCTGTAATCCCAGTACTTTGGGAGGCCGAGTCAGGTGGATGACCTGAGGTCAGGAGTTCAAGACCAGCCTGGCCAACATGGTGAAACGCCATCTGTACTAGGAGGACACGGGAGGCTGACCCAGGAGAATTGCTTGAACCCGGGAGGCGGAGGTTGCAGTGAGCCAAGATCACACCACTGCACTCCAGCCTGGGGGATAGAGTGAGACTCTGTCTCAAAAAAAAAAAAAAAAAAAAAAAAAAAGGAAAGGAAAAGAAGGAAGGAAGAGAAAGCGAGTGGGTGAGGCGTCCTTCTTGGAAGGACCGGAACAGGCGTGTACAGGGAGGCTGAAAGGTTCTCGGAGGTTCACAGGCCTGAGGCTACTCCTCAATGGCCCCTGACGACTCCTCCGTCTGTGACCCGGGTCCTCCTCGGCCTCCTGTGATCCCCAGACGCCTCTCTCCAAGCCAGATGTTGGAGGGAGGTGGGGGCAGCGGCGCTTGGCCTGGTCCCCTGGGGAGCTTGGGCGTCTGGAAGAGGAAATCACGTCCTCCCAGCTCGCCAGGGAGTCCCCCAGAGATGGAGCTGAGCAGGCGCTGCACAAACAGGAAACCCCGGTAGGGGGAGGTGGAGGAGGCGTGCGGACACCAGCTGGCCAGCTGGGTCAGCAGGAAACGGCTCTGGCCACTTCTCCTGGACACTTGGGGGCCACCGCTCTGTCCTCTTCAGAACGTGTGGCCCTGAACCTCCCAGCGCGGGGCAGGGTTCATTGTCTTCACTCAGCAAATGACAGTAACAGGGGGCCGGGTGCGGTGGCTCACGCCTGCAATCCCAGCACTTTGGAAGGCTGAAGTGGGAAGATCGCTTGAGCCCAGGAGTTCAAGACCAGCCTGGGTAATATAGCAAGACCCTATCTCTACCAAAAAAAAAAATATATATATACACACACACACACACACACACACACACACACACACACACACAAATTAGTCAAGCATGGAGGTGCATGCCTGTAATCCCAGCTACTTGGGAGGCTGAGGCAGGAGGATCGCTTGAGCCCAGGAGTTTGAGACCAGCCTGCGTAACATAGCAAGACCCTATCTCTACAAAAAGTAATAATAATAATACGAAAATTAGCCAAGCATGGTGATGCGTGCCTGTAGTCTCAGCTACTTGGGAGGCTGAGGCAGGAGCATCACTTGAGCCCGGGAGTTCGAGGCTGCAGTGAGCTATGATTGCATCACTGCACTGGCGCCTGGGCAACAGAGGAAAACTCTGTCTCTAAAAAGAAAGGAAAGATTGTAACGGGGGACTGGCGGGGGTTTGGGTCTGCAGAACTGGACACAGCCGTGAGCTCCCTGCAGCCCGTGCTGCCCCCTGGGGGCCGGGAGAGAAACTGCTCCCACCGCCACCCAAAAGCCAAGAGCCTGTGCCACCTCCAAACCGACCAGGCTCCCTGGCTCTTTCCACTGCAACCCTGCTGGCCTGCAACTTGCCAAGTGCGTTTCTACCCCGGGGCTTTTGCACGGGCTGTTCCCAGTGCCGGGAACATCGTGGCCCTCAGGGAGGTGATGAAACATCATCCCCATCAGAGAAGCCAACAGTCACGGGGCGGTTGCCAGGCGCTGTTCTCGGAGCTTTGCAGATTTTAACAAGTTCCTTCCTCTTATCCAGTCTCATCTTGAGGTCTTTGTAAAATGCCACCATTGCGGTCAGGCTTTCTCTGAGCCCTGGGTGTAAAATAGCCTCCCTCCCCACCCTAGCGAGTTCCCCACCTGCCGCCTGCCTTACCACAGGCTGATGCACCTCGCATTTTACTTAATGAGCTTTTAATTTGTAGTAACATGTGCATAATGTACAATGTATCATTTGTAGCCATTTTTAAGTGTCCAAGTCAAAGGGCACTACGTACATTCACCTCTATCTAATTCCAGAACATTTGTTTCCCCCAGGCTGGAGTGCAGTGGTGCTATGTCGGCTCACTGCAACCTCCGCCCTCCTGGTTCAAGCAATTCTCGTGGCTCAGCCTCCCGAGTAGCTGGGATCATAGGCACACACCACCACACCCAGCTAATTTTTTGTACTTTTAGTAGGCGTGGAGTAGAGATGGAGTTTCACCACGTTGGCCAGGCTAGTCTCAAACTCTTGACCTTAAGTGATTCTCTCGCCTCAGCCTTCCAAAGTGCTGGGATTACAGATGTGAGCCGCCGAGCCTGGCCTAATTCCAGAACGTTTCATCCTCCCTAAAAGAAACCCCATCCCCATCAGCCACCACTCCCCATCTCCTTTCCCAGCCCTGGTGCCCTGGTGCCCACGCATCCCCTTCCTGTCTCTGCGGCTTGGCCTGTCCTGGACATTTCAGAGAAATGGCTCACACCTGTAATCCCAGCACTTTGGGAGGCCAAGGCGGGTGGATCACGAGATCAGAGTTCGAGACCAGCCAGACCAAGATGGTGAAATCCCATCTCTACTAAAAATACAAAAATTAGCCAGGCGCGGCGGCAGGTACCTGTAATCCCAGCTACTTGGGAGGCTGAGGCAGGAGAATCGCTTGAACCTAGGAGGCAGAGATTGCAGTGAGCCAAGATCGTGCCACTGCACTCCAGCCTGGGCGACAGAGTGAGACTCTGTCTCAAAAAAAAAAAAAAAAAAAAGAAATGGCATCACACACTGTGTGGCCTTTTGTGTCTGGCGTCCCTCACTGAGTGATGTCCTCAAGGTGCATCCATGTTGTAGCCTGTGTCAGAGCCTCGTTCTTTTATTTTTATTTATTTACTTTTTTTGCGATGAAGTCTCACTCTGATGCCCAGGCTGGAGTGCAATGGCACAATCTCAGCCTGTAGCTGGGACTACAGGCACCTGCCACCATGCCCAGTTAATTTTTGTATTTTTAGTAGAGATGGGGTTTCATCATGTTGGCCAGGCTGGTCTTGAACTCCTGAGCTCAGGTGGTTCCACCCGCCTCAGCCTCCCAGAGTGCTGGGATTACAGGCGTGAGCCACCGCTACTGTACCCAGCCTGGGGCCTCATTCTTTTTCCTTTTTTTTTTTTTTTTTTTTTTTTTTTTGAGACAGAGTCTTGCTCTGTCACCCAGGCTGGAGTGCAGTGGTGCAATCATAGCTCACTGCAGCCTCGACCTCCAGGGCTCAAGCAATCCTCCCGCCTCGGCCTCCCAAGTAGCTGGGACTACAGGTGTGCACCACCATGCCCAGCTAATTTTTGTACTTTTTGTAGGGATGGGGTTTTGCCATGTTGCCCAGGCCGGTCTCAAACTCCAGGGCTCAAGTGATCCACCTGCCTCAGCTTCCCAAAGTGCTGGGACTACAGGCACACACCACCATACCCAGCTAATTTTCGTATTTTTTGTAGGCACAGGGTTTCACCATGTTGCCCGGGCTGATCTCAAACTCCTGAGCTCAAGAGATCCACCCACCTCAGCTTCCCAAAGTGCCGGGATTACAGGCATGAGCCACCACGCCCGGCATCCTTTTCACGGCTGAGTCCTATTCCAGTGTGTGGATAGACCACACTGTGTTTATCTCTTCATCTTTTGAAGGGACATTTGGGTGGCTTTCCGGTTTGAGCTGTGGTGAACAGTGCTGCTAGGAACACTCGTTGACTTTTGCTGACCTATTAGTCTTGGCTGCTGTCTGTCGCTCACACTGGATTTTGAGTCTCACGGGGGTGACTGCTTCCGTCTGTATCATCTCCTGCTGTGCCGGGGCCCCGCTCAGAATCAGACACTGTGGCTGCTTAGTAAACACCTGTTGAGTCCATGAATCCCTCCTACAAGGGTGTCCAAGGGCAGGACAGGGCTGTCCCCAAGCTGTCTGAGGTTGGCCAAGGCTCCCCACCTCTCGGGGACAACTTTGATTTCCAAATCTGTGAAATGGGTCCAAACCACTCCAGTCAAGAGAGGACGGTCTCCCTTCCTTTGATATTAGGTAGGAGCGATGCTGGGGACACTGGGGGTTTTAACTGCGGCTGGTGGGCCCCCCATTCAATGCCCCATTTTAACTGACCCATTGCTGGGTGCCAAGCTCTGATCCAGGCACGAAGGACACTGCAGGGTCGGGGCAGACAGACATCCCTGCCCACACAGACCTCCCAGTCTGGAGGGGAGAAGAACAGGAAGCCAGAGTATCTCGAAGGGTGACAGTGTGCAAAGCAAGCCAGCCGCCCCTCCCAGGCAGTTGGATGCAGATCTCATGACAACCCCGATGATGGGGTTGATGGTTTCACTTTTGCGATCAGGGAAACTTGGAGGCTGAGAGAAGGAAAGCGACCTGCCCCAGATCACACACTGAGGCAGGCGATGGAGCCGATGTGAGCCCAGGCCTCCGCTTTCCACTCATTTTTTAAGAGCGGGTCTCGCTTTGTTTCCAGGCTGGAGTGCAGTGGCACAATGGTTCATTGCGGCCTCCACCTCCCAGACTCAAGTGATCCTCCAGTCTCAGCCTCCTGAGTAGCTGGGACTACAGGCACGGACCACAACACCTGGCTAATTTTAACACTTTTTGTAGAGATGGGGTCTCACTGTTCCCCAGGCTGGTCTTGAAGTCCTGAGCTCAAGCGATCCTCCTGCCTCGGCCTCCCACAGTGCTGGGATTACAGGCATGAGCCACTGTGTCCGGCCTGCTGTTCACTTGAATGCAGCATTCCACAGCATGGGGGAACCCGGATGAAGGCTGTGTGAAGGCCCACGCCGGACAAGGACCCCCCCATGGGGCCTTCCCCATCAGACTGGAGCTGTCATTCCCCCACTGCACGGGATGGACAGGGGGAAAGCCCAGGCTCGGGCCAGCCCCCAGGAGTCCAGGCAGCCCTGGAGTGTGTGGAAGGGGAATAGGCCCGGCTCAGCCCACTGACCCCGCTGTCTTCCTGTTCCAGACACGACTGACTTCCAGGAGAGCTTTGTCACCTCTGGCGTGTTCAGCGTCACTGAGCTCATCCAAGTGTCCCGGAGTGAGTGTTCCCGTCAGCCCTGAGCTGGGTCCTGGAGAGGGGAGGGGCCGCAGGGAGGAAGGAGCCCACCCCCCTCACCCTAGTCCTTGTCCTTGCCAGACACCCCCCGTGTCACTAAGCCAAGGTTCCTAGAAAGGGAGGTAGCCAGGCCCTTCCCAGAGCCCAAGGTCAGGGCTCCCTCCCACCTCTCCAGGAAACAGAATCTAAATGCTGGATGGCAACTAAGGAACCTTCTGCCCCAGCATCCCTCCTCCTCCCTGGGGCCTCCACTGTCCTGTCCTAGGAGACCCCAAAGGACCCCGCCCCTCCTGTCCCCTTGCTTTCCCTGCTGACCTGCTGGGGACCCAGAGCATTCCATCACACACCGTGTGAATCCCACCCCAGCGAGTCCGGGGCGCTGTCCTTCTTTAGCCCTGACTGACACCTTCCCCGTCCAGATCAGCAGAGCCTGGCCTCCAGCTCTGGCTACGCCTCTGCCTCACAGTGTGTTCTTGGCCTCTCCCAATGGCCTTGGTCCTCTGATCCATAGAATGAAACTGGTTTCAGCCACCCTAGGAACTGGGCCAGTATGGGAAAGGGGTCCCCCTTTGGACTGCACCCAATGGCTTTCCCTACCTCTCTAAAGCAAACCGCAGCACTGGGCACTGCTTCCTGCCTCACTCTCCTCCTTCACCCTCTGCAGCACCCGTGGTGACCGGAACAGGACCCAACTTCTCCCTGGGGGAGCTGCAGGGGCACCTGGCATACGACCTGAACCCGGCCAGCACTGGCCTGAGAAGAACGCTGCCCAGCACCTCCTCCAGTGGGTAAGTACCCAGGTCCCCACCTCTGGGCATTTCACAACCACAACCCCATTCATCAACCCATCCCCTCTGGCCCGAGGTGACTCATTCCTCTCCCTGGAATACCTCTTTTCAGATTCACCTGGCCTGAGAAACTCCTACTCATTCTTCAAAACCCAGCCAGCCCCACGTGCTTCTTCCCCTAGCCCTGACAGCCCACCATGGGCTCTCCCAGCCTCAAGTCCTGCTGGCTCAGCCAGCCCTTAGGATCCCCCACCACCCCGAAGAATGCAGACACAGGTTCTTGCTGAGATATGCTTTGTGACCTCGAGCGGGTCAACTGTGTGTGCCTCAGTTTCCCCATCCATAAAATGGGATCATACCCCTAACAGGCAGTTCTGAGGACTACAGGTGGCCAGGGGATTAGCTAGGCTGCCTGGGTTTTGGTCTCCACCATGCTAGCTTGGTGTCCGGCCTCTGCTGAGTCCCTCCCTGCCTCTGGCCGGGGTGTCCCACCCAAGCAATGGACACGTTGGAACAGGCGTTCATAGGGAACGGGCCGAACGCCCGCGGCTCCCGCGATGTCTCGCGATACTACTCCCTCGCCCCGCCCACTTAAGGACCGGAAGTAGCAAAGGCCGCCGCCGCGCCCCCCGCCCCGCGTCTCCGTGGTAACCAGCCTCTCCCCCTCCCTCGCCCATAAGGAGCAAGCGGCACAAATCGGGCTCAATGGAGGAAGACGTGGACACTAGCCCTGGCGGCGATTACTACACTTCGCCCAGCTCGCCCACGAGTAGCAGCCGCAACTGGACGGAGGACATGGAAGGAGGTAGGGCTGGCGGCAGGGGCGGAGCCGGCCTTCCGGTCGGAGTTACCGCGGCGGGAACTACGTCTTCCGGCAGCCACTGCGCGGGCGCCGCGGGGCAGGAAGCCGGCCTGGAGCCGCGGGGCCTCCTGGGAATTGTAGTCGCGCCGAGCTGCGTTTGGCTGCAAGTACGGTCCGGGCTCGCGTTCTCGGATCTCTGGTTCCGCTGAGGCCGAGGAGGGCAGAGATTGTCCCCTGCCTGACTTTCCTGCCCTCCAGCCGTGAATGCCACATCTCTATGGGGTCCCCGAGCTGCAGGATGGACTCAGTAGTGACTCTGATCAACAGGACGCCTCCTCCTGGGATCTGTCATAGAATCCCTCGTCTGTAGGGACCTTGTTTGTCCTCTTTCCCGCTAGAAGGTCCTGAGATGCCGGATCCCTTCTCATTGGGGTCCTTCTTGAAGTTACTTTTTTTTTTTTTTTTTTTGAGACGGAGTCTCGCTCTGTCGCCCAGGCTGGAGGGCAGTGGCGCAATCTCGGCTCACTGCAAGCTCCGCCTCCCGGGTTCACGCCATTCTCCTGCCTCAGTCTCTCCGAGTAGCTGGGACTACAGGCGCCCGCCACCACGCCCGGCTAATTTTTTTTGTATTTTTAGTAGAGACGGGGTTTCACCGTGGTCTCGATCTCCTGACCTCGTGATCCGCCCGCCTCGGCCTCCCAAAGTGCTGGGATTACAAGCGTGAGCCACCGCGCCCGGCCGAAGTTACTTTTTTTTTTAACCAGGTTCCCATCTCCATGGGATCTTCTGGTTCTGTAGGAGACTCGTGTCTTTTCTGTAGGGTTTCCATTCCCATGGCATCCTTTTCTAGGAAGATTTTATCCTCTTGTTTTTCTCTCTTCAGAAAGGTCCTCTCTGGGCTGTCCTTCCTTCCCTTCCCTCCCTTCCTTCCTTCCTTCCTTCCTTCCTTCCTTCCTCCCTTCCTCCCTCCGTCCCTCCCTCCCTCCCTCCCGTTTCGCTCTTGTTGCCCACGCTGGAGTGCAATGGCACAATCTCCGCTCGCTGCAACCTCCGCCTCCCAGGTTCAAGCGATTCTCCTCCATCAGCCTCCCAAGTAATTGGTACTACAGGCCTGCACCACCACGCCCAGCTAATTTTTTCTATTTTTAGTAGAGACGGGGTTTCACCATGTTGGTCAGGCTGGTCTCAAACTCCCGACCTCAGGTGATTCGCCTGTCTCGGCCTCCCAAAGTGCTGGGATTACAGGCGTGAGCCACCGTGCCCGGCCTCTGTTTTTCGTTTGTTTGTTTGTTTGTTTTTGAGATGGAGTCTCGGTCTGCTGCGCAGGCTGGAGTGCAGGGGTGCAATCTCGGCTCACTGCAAGCTGCACTTTTCAGGTTCAAGCGATTCTCCTGCCTCAGCCTCCCAAGTAGCTGGGATTACAGGCGTGTGCCACCACACCCGGCTAATTTTTGTATTTTTAGTAGAGACGGGGTTTCACCATGTTGGCCAGGCTGGTCTCAAACTCCCGACTTCAGGTGATCCACCCGCCTCGGCCTCCCGGAGTGCTGGGATCAGAGGTGTGAGCCACTGCGCCTGGCCTGGGGTGTCGTTCTTATAGGGTTCCTGTTCTTTAGGGTCCGCAGCTTCACAGGGCCTTTTTTCCATTGAACGCCAGCTCCTTGGGATTATGTGTATTTCCTGTCTCTCCAAGCTCTTTCTCTAAAGATTTCCCTTATTTGGGGTCCCCATCTCCACTACAGTTCTCATCTAAAGAATCGCTTTACTCTAAGGTCCTGCTCTCAGGCCTGCCGGCACCCGTGACTTTCAGGAAACTGTGCAAAATGGCCTGTGGGCTTGTGTTATGCTGGAAAGGGTGTCCCTGGCATCCATCCTCAGATTCGCAACCGACTTCGTGCCCCTAAATTTTACAAGCATTGCTCTGTGCAGTACCTTATCCTCAAGGGCCCCAGGGAGCAGCCCAGTGGATACATACGTGGGGTCTGTAGTCCACCTGCCGGGGTCCATAGCTCAGCCCTTACAGCTTCCTAGTGACTCCAGCTTTCTGAGCCTCCCTCGCCCTGCCCACTGAGTTTCCTCATCTGTAAAATGGGTGTGTTAGTACCTGTAGTACTGCTTGCCTGGGGTTGTCATGGGGATTAAGTGAATTAATACGTCTCATGTCCGTAAAACAGGCCTGGCACATAACACATAGGCACCCAATAAATATGGAAATTTGTGGCTTTTGTTTTTGAGGCGGTCTCACTCTAGCCGGGCTGGAGTGTCGTAGCAGGATCATGGCTCACTGCAGCCTCAACTTCCCGGGCTTAAGTGATCCTCCCACCTCCGTCTCTTGAGTAGCTGAGACTACAGGCAAATGTCACCACGCCTGGCTAATTTTTTTTTCTTTCTTTTTTTTTTAAGAGATGGAGTCTTGCTGTGTCGCCCAGGCTGGTCTCAAACTCCTGGGCTCAGGTGCTCCTCCCGCCCCAGACTCCGGAAGTTCTGGGATTATAGGCGTGAGCAATTGCCTCCAACCAGATTTGTTTCGTCTCCTTTCTTCCTCTCTCTTCCCTGTACCCATGGGGCCTACTTTATTTTTATTTTTGAGACAGGGTCTTCCTCTGTCACTCAGGCTGGAGTGCGGTGGTAGAATCACAGCTCACTGCAGCCTCGACCTCCCAGGCTCAAGTGATCCTCCTTCCTCAGCCTCCCAAGTATCTGGGACTGCAGCTGCATACCGCCATGCGCCATTAATTTTTTTTTTAATTTTTTGGTAGAGATGGGGTCTCACTATGTTACCTAAGCTGGTCTTGAACTCCTGATTTCAAGTGATCCTCGCGCCTCGTCCTCCCAAAGTGCCGGGATGCCAGGTGTGAGCCACCATGCCAGGCCCCCTTTTTTTTTTTTTTTTTGAGATGGAGTCTTGCTCTGTCACCCAAGCTGGAGTGCAGTGGCGAGATCTCGGCTCACTGCAACCTCTTCCTCCTGGGTTCAAGGAATTCTCCTGCGTCAGCCTCCCAAGTAGCTGGGACTACAGGCACCCACCACCACGCCCAGCTAATCTTTATATTTTTAGTAGAGACAGGGTTTCACCATTTTGGCCAGGCTGGTCTCAAACTCCTGACCTCAGGTGATCCACCCACCTCGGCCTCCCAAAATGCTTGGATGACAGGCGTGAGCCACTGCGCCCGACCACCTGTAGGATTTTTAGAAGCAGTATAACTTTAGGATTAAGAGGTCAGATTCAGGCATTGGAGAGACCTGGGTTCAGATCCCAGCCCTGCCCGTGTCTAGCTCTGTGTGCTGCGTAACCTGGGGCACGTCACTTAAGTTCTCTAAGCCTCAGTTTCTTCATCTTCACAATGGGGGTGATGTGAATAATAATCGTTCTTTGGGAGCTACGGGAGGAGGAAGGGTAGGATGTGCGTGAAGCAACCATCTGGCCCATGCGACATACCCGGGAAACAGGAGGTCATTGTCATCTGCGTCCTTATAACATTCCTGTCTCTGACCAGGCGCCATGGCTCATGCCTGTAATCCTAGCACTTTGGGAGGCCGAGGCAGGCGATCACGAGGTCAGGAGATCGAGACCATCCTGGCTAACACGGTGAAACCCCGTCTCTACTAAAAATACAAAAAAAAATAGCCGGGCGCGGTGGCGGGCACCTGTAGTCCCAGCTACTCAGGAGGCTGAGGCAGGAGAATGGCGTGAACCCCGGAGGCAGAGCTTGCAGTGAGCTGAGATCGCGCCACTGCACTCCAGCCTGGGTGACAGAGCGAGACTCTGTCTCAAGAAAAAAAAAAACAATTCCTGTCTCTTTCTGGCACTCTTGGACACATCTGGTTGTGACATTTCAGGTGCTAAGGCCCCTCCCTTCTGCAGTGTGGGCTGCCAGAGCAGGAACATCCCTAGAGGGTCTCCATGTCTCCGGGCCTCAGGATTTATGAGGTTCCTTTTTTTGTTTGTTTGTTATTTTTGTTTTGAGATGGAGTCTGGCTTGTTTTGAGAGATCATGCCAGTGCACGCCAGCCTGGGCAACAGAGCTAGACTATGTCTCAAAAAAAAAAAAAAAAAACTCACTTTCGTTTTATTTTTGTTTGTTTGTTTGTTTGTTTGTTTTTGAGATGGAGTTTCACGCTTGTCACCCAGGCTGGAGTGCGGTGGTACAATCTCAGCTCCACCTCCTGGGTTCAAGTGATTCTCCTGCCTCAGCCTCCCGAGTAGCTGGGACTACAGGTGTGCGCCACCACAACCAGCTAATTTTTGTATTTTTAGTAGAGATGGGTTTCACTATGTTGGGCAGGCTGGTCTTGAACTCCTGACCTCAAGTGATCCAGCGACCTCAAGTGATCCGCCCGTCTCAGCCTCCCAAAGTTCTGGGATGACAGGCGTGAGCCACCGCACCCAGCCGTCACTTCTCATTAACTCTGTAATTGATGAGGCTGTCAGAATGTAAACTGCACGCTAATTAAAGTGAAAGACCACCTCTGTGATGAGCCAAAGCAACCCTGAGAGGAAAAATCATAGCTTTAAGTCTATTAGGAGAGGAGAAAGGTGGAAAATAAAGAATCTAGCTTTCAACTGAGAAAACTCGAAAAGAAAACATTTTAAGAGATTAGAGTCTCTGGAGCTCAGTCTGACTTTTCTGCCCAGCTGCTCACTGGCAACCCCTTCCACTGGGGAAAGAGGTGGTAGCAATGGGGAAGGACAAAGAGGAAGCCCCCACCAGCTTCTGCTCTGTGATCAGGAATCGCAGAGCTAGCAGGGAATGTCAGAGGAGGTCTGTGCTCCTGCAGCTTCCACTCGATTACCTCAGGGGATGGCAAACTCACTCCCTGCTGAGGGTGTCATCCTCAGTGTAAAGCCCTCCTGTGTGCTGGCCCTACCTGAGGCCCTGGGGACAGAGAGATGATCCAGCCTACTCTTGTCCCTACCTTCCAGGGGCTAACAGCCTAGTGAGGGAGATGGGTTTTTATCCAGGTCACTACAGCCCAGAGGAAGAGGCACAGAGGATAGTCAGGGGGCACAAGAGGACCCTGATAGAGGTTGGAAGAAAAGGGAGGACTTCCCTGAGGAGGAGAATCAGGGTGACAGAGCAGTGAGGAGCTCGGGCAACTGGCTTCTCCGCTTCTCCAGCTGTGTGACATTTGGCAGGTTCCTTAACCTCTCTGCCCCTCAGTTTCCTCTGCTGTACAATCAGGTTGCTGGCCGGGTGCAGTGGCTTACAACTGTAATCCTAGCAACATGGCAAGACCCCGTATCTACTTAAAAAAAAAAACAAATTAACGTTGCATAGTGGCGTACACTTGTAGTCCCAGCTCCTTGGGAGGCTGAGGTGGGAGGATTGCTTGAAACGGGCGGTCAAAGCTGCCCTGAGCTATGATCATGCCACTGCACTCCATCTAGGGCAACAGAGAAAGACCCTGTCTCAAAAAACAAAAAAGGCTCACCTGTAATCCCAGCACTTTGGGAGGCCGACGCAGGCAGATCACCTGAGGTCAGGAGTTTGAGACCAGCCTGGCCAACAGGGTGAAACCCCATCATTACTAAAAACACAAAATTATCCGGGTGTGCTGGTGGGCACCTGTAATCCCAGCTACTCGGGAGGCTGAGGCAGGATAATCACTTGAACCCAGGAGGCGGAGGGTGCAGTGAGCCGAGATTGCACCATTACACTCCAGCCTGGGCAACAAGAGTGAAACTCCATCTCAAAAAACTCTGGCTTGATATCCCAGTGAAGAGAAAACACTGGAAATTTTTTTTTTTTATTTTTTTTTTTAGTCAGAGTCTTGCTCTGTCGCCCAGGCTGGAGTGCAGTGGTGCGATCTCGGCTCACTGCAAGCTCCACCTCCTGGGTTCACGCCATTCTCCTGCCTCAGCCTCCCGAGTAGCTGGGACTACAGGCGCCCACCACCATGCCCAGCTAATTTTTTGTATTTTTAGTAGAGATGGGTTTTCACCATGTTAGCCAGGCTGGTCTCGATCTCCTGACCTCGTGATCCGCCCGCCTCGGCCTCCCAAAGTGCTGGGATTACAGGCGTGAACCACCGCACCCGGCCAAACACTGGAAGAATTTTAACACCCGTGGCCCAGGGCTGGACTTTACGTAAAGCACGCACTTGGGGCGTGAGAACTGGGTTTATTATTAATTCGCGGCTAAGCTACAACCGGGATGATTTAAGTGGATTTATCCGCAGGGAAAATGATAGGAGGGCATTCCCAGCAGGGAGAATCGTGGTTTCGGGAGCTGCACTGTGGATGTTTGAGGCCAGATCATCCTCTGGGGCGGGGCCGTCTTGGGCACTGTTGGGTGCTGTGCAGTTCATGGCCTCCACCCACTCCGTGTCAGGAGCACCCCCCAGTGGTGACAACTGTAAATGTCCCCAGACCTGGCCAAATGTCTCTTGAGGGCAGAATCTCCCCTATATATATAGCCAGTGGCATATGCAAAGGACCTAAACGGAGTGGGGAGAAGGTACGTGACCCCTGGTCTGGGCCACTTTTTTTTTCTTTTTTTTTTGAGACGGAATCTGTCTCGCCCAGCCTGGAGTGCAATGCGCGATTTTGACTCACTGCAAGCTCCGCCTCCCAGGTTCAAGCGATTCTCGTGCCTCAGCCTCCCGAATAGCTGGTATTACAGGCGCCCGCCACCACGGCCAGCTGATTTTTGTATTTTTAGCAGAGGCAGGTTTTCACCATGTTGGCCAGTCTGGTCTGGAACTCCTGACCTCAGGTGATCCACCTGCCTCGGCCACCCAAAGTGCTGGGATTACAGGCGTGAGCCACCGCGCTCGGCCTTTTTTCTTCCCCCCCAAATAGTGACTTGCTGTGTCGCCCAGGATGGAGTGCAGTGGTGCAGTCACCACCCACTGGGCTCAAGCCATCCTCCTTCCTCAGCCTCCCAAGTAGCTGGGACTACGGGCACTTGCCAACACTCCTGACTATTTTTTGTACTTTTTGTATTGATAGGGTTCCCTGTGTTGCCCAGGCTGGTCTTAAACTTCCGGGCTCAAGCGATCCTCCTGCCTCTGCTTCCCAAAGTGTTGGGATGGCAGGTGTGAGCCACCGCACCCGGCTGGCCACTTTTTCTCTATGTCCCTTCCCAACATTTTAATCCCAGACAGCCCTGCGGAGGTGACTGGCAGGCACCTCATTTTGCAGAGGGAAACCCTGAGGCTCAAAGGGGTGATGTCACCTGCTCCAGGTCACCCCAGCGGCAGCAGGTGCACAGGGACACAGAACCACGTGGCCGTTCCCAGCGGTCCCACTCAGGGCACCTTGCTCTCTTTGTTTTATGGGGCATCTGTGATGTCCTAAGCTGGGTTATTTCCCCTCCCTGGCAACACTCTGTGAGATCAGGGCTGCCCCTGGCCATCAGTTGACAAGTGGGGAAACTGAGGCCCAAAGGTCCCACATTAAGGAAGGGGCAGCGCCCCGAGCTTATGTCCAGTGCTTCCTGGGCCTCTCCCCATCGCCGTGGCCTGCATCGATAAACATTTCGCAGCCTCTGAAGTCCCGAGGGGGACGCCTCGGAACAGGCCTGGCCCCTGGGCTGGAGTGGGGTCCCTGAGGTTCCCAGTGGGGCCCAGCTGTAACCTCATTGCTGGACCGAGGCAAGGGCCAGGGGGCCCAAGGGAAGGGCCAGAGGGGCCAGGGGCACAGGAAGGGCCAGAGGGGCCGGGGGCACAGGAAGGGCCAGGGTTATTGTTGCAGCCTGCAAGGCCGTCCCAAGCCAGGTGCCTCCGCAGAGGGAGGACACAAAACAGGAACCCGGGCAGGCAGGGTCTCTCCCGAAGGTGCCCTTGGCCCCTGGCCACCACCCTGGGATGCTCCTCCTCCTCCTCCCCCTCCCCGCCCTTTCCAGCTTCCTGTCTAGACAGCCCCCAATTAGCCGCTCATTAAGGGGGTTAAGCCGATTAGAGCAGCTCTCCCTTCCTCTGGCGGCCCTGGGGCCTTTGCTCCCAGGCAGTGCTCAGCCAGTCCCCCACCCTGAGGCTCACAGAGGCCTGGGGGGATCATGCCAGCCCCATGCCAGGCAAGGCCCCCACACCACGCCTCCAGGCCCCACATTCCAGCCTCTAGGCTTTGCCCACTTGGGGCCTGGGCCAGGAGTGCCCTTTCTCCTGGCCGCCTCCTCCTGAGGTCTCCCTGCTTACCCGGCTGCGTGGGGTGGAGGAAGGTGCCTTCGAGCAGCCCCCACTGTGCTTTGTTTTTGCTGCTTGTGTAGCTCCCCCTCGAAGGCGACACAGGTCCCGTCCACAGGCAGTTATTACACAGGGTGGGGCAGGCAGCCCCCATCCATTGCTCTCCTCTGTCACCCCGGGCTTCCCCCAACCCTTTTTTTTTTTTTTTTTTTTTTTGAGTCAGAATCTCCCTCTGTTGCCCAGGCTGGAGTGCAGTGGCATGATCTCGGCTCACTGCAGCCTCGGCCTTCCAGATTCAAGCAATTCTTCTGCCTCAGCCTCGCAAATAGCTGGGACTGGGACTACAGGCGCCCGCCACTACGCCCAGCTAATTTGTGTATTTTTAGTAGAGATGGAGTTTCACCATGTTGGCCAGGCTGGTCTCGAACTCCTGACCTCAAGTGATCCTCCCGCCTCGACCTCCCACAGTGCTGGGATGACAGGCGTGAGCCACCGAGCCCGGCCTGCCCATCCCTTTTTTTAACCCCAGGGTGGAGACTAGTGCAGCATGGCCTGGGGAGGGACAGAGTTGGGTTCCAGCTCCACCTCCACCCCACCTTGGATCTATGGCCTTAGGTGAGTGACTTCCCCCATCAGGCCTCAGCCTCCACGTCTGTGAAATGGGTGCAGCTCCTGTAAGCTCTGCACGGGGCAGCTGTGAGGACCACATTGAGAGAGGAGGCTGGTGCCTTCACAGAAGGTCCTCACCCAGAGCGATGCTGCCCCACCCCCAGGTACGCTGGCCGGTGTCTAGGGACATCTGTGGTTGTCACAACTGGGGGTGCTCTTGACATGGAGTGGGTCGAGGCCAGGGACGCTGCTCAGCACCCTGCAGTGCCCAGGACAGCCCCTCCCCAGGGAACGAGCCAGCCCCGATGTCTACAGTGCTGAGGCTGAGAAACCTGTATTAATTATGTGGAAAAAAATGAGGCTGGGCGTGGTGGCTCACACCTGTGATCCCAGCACTTTGGGAGGCCAAGGCTGGAGGAGCACTTGAGCCTAGGAGTTTGATAACATAGGGAAACCCTGTCTCTACAAAAAAATACCAAATTAGCCGCACGTGGTGGCGTGTGCCTGTGGTCCCAGCTACTCGACAGGCTGAGGTTGGGGGGATCGCTTGAGCCCAGGAAGTCAAGGCTGCAGTAAGCTATGATTGCACCACTGCATTCCAGCCTGGGCAACAGAGTGAGACCCTATCTCAAAAAAGTAAAATAAAAATAAAAATAAAAAGTCTGCCCCCTGCTCATACCAGAATAAACTCCCAGTGTGGCAGACGGTGTAAACCAGGGGACCCCCAGCCCCTGGGACTCACCTCCTCTCTCCCACCCACTCAGGGTGTGGATTTCAATGTGTGCAGCCTCCTGGGGCCTCAGCAGGGCAGAGGATCATGGGACATGGAGTCTCTTGGGGGTCCGTGGAATCCTCTGAGCCAGGGGGTTTTACCTAGGGGTGATCCTGCCGCCAGAGGACACTGGGTGACATCTGGGGACATGTGTGGTTGTCACGACTGCAGGGTGGTCCTGGCATGGAGTGGGTCCAGGGACACCGCTCAGCACCCTGCAGTGCTCAGGATGGTCCTACCCTAGAGAATGATCCAGTCCCAAGTGTCCATAGGGCCCAGAGGAGACCTTGGTGCACTGTCAATGCCCAGTGGTCACTGCTGTCCTCAGCAGATTCATGCCCTGCATTGGTGCCTCTGTCTACTCCACTCACCCCGTGTAGGGCCCCCTCCTGACCCCGGACCCTAGAGACCCAGCAAGAGTGGGCCTTGGCCCCCTGGGGGAGCTGGCATTTCAGTGGGAGATGGGCTTGTTTGTTGAGCAAACAAATGGCTGCTCCGACTGGGTGATGAGGGCCTTTTGTCAACTACAGAGAGGAGGTCAGATGGGCATGTGTGACAAATGGCTGCCCCGAAGGGGTGATGAGGGCCTTTTGTCAAAAACAGAGAGGAGGTCAGATGGGCGTGTGTGTTAAACAGACAGGAAGAAGCTGTGACGGGGGAGCCCTCGGGCCTGCGTCCTCCTTACAGTCACTATTCTCAGACGGGGCATTGAGGATGCCGGGAGGGGCATATGGATGTGTTCCCTGAGAGGAAAGATGGCCTCTGAGATGGGCGGGGGACGCACATGCCCGCTGGCTGAACAGGGAGGTCCCACAGGGGTCCCAGGCATGCCTGCTGAACAGACCGAGGATGCTTTGAGGCGGGGTGCAGTCAGTGTCTGCAGAGCCTGCCGGGAGCATGCCGGCTTATTCTTTCTCGCAGTGCCTGGGCCGCGCTCCCCCCTCCTTCCTGCCCTGCCCTGGCTCCCGCCGGCCCCATCTCAGGAAGCTCTAGCGGTGTCTGCAGGGATGTGGCGGCCGGGGGTGGAGTCTGAGCCAGACTATTTCCATCCAGGACAAGCTGTTCTAGGAAATCGTCCTAAGTGAGCGTCTGACAACCCTAACCTCGTTCCCGCCGTGGCCCTGCACACAGTCACACACACACGCTTGCACACACGCATGCATGCTCATACATAGATGCACGCACATGTGCACAGGCATGCACAGGTATGCATGCATGCTTGCAGACGTGTACATGTGCGTGCACGCACACATGACATGAACATGCATGCGCGCGCGTACACATGCATGCATATATTCACGTGCACACGCGTGTGCGCATTCACACACATAGACACGTGCACAGGCATACACACATACACAGATATGAACGTGCATGTACAGGCATACATATGCAGGCGTGCACACGTGCTCATGCTCACATGCGTACACACACATGCACAGACATGCACACATGCATGCAGCTATGCACATGCGTACAGGCATACACATACATGCACGCACACACGTGCACAGGCATACACGTGCACACACATGTGCCGACAAGACCAGCCTGGCCTCCCCGGCTCCAGGCCACCCTCATTCCTGCCACATGCTCCTGCCCTGGAAAAGCCCGGGCCTGACTGCTGGGGCCCAGCTTGGTCACAGACTTCATGGCATCCCACTGGGCAGTGGGGCCTCTCTGGGTGGCTCAGCCTCGACGTCCAAGGCCTCAGGAGTGTTCCCCTGTGAGTGTTCACAGGCTGGGCATGAGTGGAGGTGTCATCCTTCCTGCCCCCCATGTGGGTGTCCTGGGTGCCAGCCTCCTCCAGAGCTGGGTGTTCCCGGATCCCCGAGAACTGCTGACCTGCTTCTGGGGTGTGTCCCGGTGACACCTTCACTCCTCACAGCATGGTGTGTGCAGGGCCATGGGGACAGCTGGTTCCATAACCACAAAAGCAGATGAAGAGCTGCACGTCCCCCCACAGCTGGGTCCTGGATCTGGGCTCCCCCGGGCTGCAGCCGTCAGAGAGGACGGAAGTTCCCTGAGTGGTAACCCTATTCGGGGAAGGATGCAGCGATGCTGGGAGGATGGAGGAGGTGGGGACAGGACTGGGGAGGGGCTGTGCCACACAAATGCCTGCAGGTGCCTATGGAACCATCAGCAGGAGACCCAAGACACGGTGACATCCTCACCGTTTCTCATCAGGGCATCACCCGGGGACACCAGGTCACATCTGGGGACATCTGTGGTTGTCCCCACTGAGGGGCGCTCCTGGCACCGAGTGGGTGGAGGCCAGGGATGCTGCTCAGCGCCCTCCAGTGCCCAGGACAGCTCCCTACACAGACCGATCTGGCCCCCACATCAGCAGTGCTGAGACTAAGAAATCCTGCGTGAATTATTTGGAAAATACTGAGTTACGTCGCTGCTCACAGCAGACACTAGAAGAAGCTCCTGACGGGGCAGACGGTAGAATTAACCAGGGGGACCCCGGCTCCTGGGACTCACGTCCTCTCTCCCTCCTCACTCCGTGTGGATTGCAGTGCGTGCAGCCTCCTAGGACCACAGCAGGGCAGAGGATCACGGGACATAGTCTCGTGGAGGGCCCATGAGGTCCCCTAACCCAGAGGGTCTCAACCACAGGTGATTCTTGCCCAGGGTACTTTTGGTGATGTCTGGGGACATCTGTGGTTGTTACAACTGGGGGGTGCTCCTGGCATGAAGTGGGTGGTGGCCAGGGACTCTGCTCAGCAGGGCCCCACCCCAGAGAACGATCCGGCCCCAGTGTCCACAGTGCCCATCTGAGAGACCCTGGAAGGAAGGAACTCCAAGGGCCAGGTCGAAGGGAAGCTAAACTCATCACCCTGTTTGGATGGTCTCAGCAGATATGTTCTACCTTAAAAGAAATGTAAAAATCCTTTCTAAAAATGTGGCTGTCCAGGGCATGCCTCCCTGAGATTCCATTTCCAGGGATAGGGTAGGGCCCAGGACACTGCATTTCTCAGGCAAGATGTGACCCTTATCCCTCACTTGACAAAGCTTCCCTGGGGCCAGGCACTGTGGCTCACGCCTGTAATCCCAGCACTTTGAGAGAACAAGGCAAGAGGATCCCTTGAGCCTAGGAGTTTGAGACCAGCCTGGGCAACATAGCAAGACCCCATCTCTAAAAAAAAAAAGTGTCTGGACATGATGGTGCATGCCTGTGGTCCCACCTACCTGGGAGGCCGAGGTGGGAGGATCACTTAAGCCCAGGAGGTTGAGGCTGCAGTGAGCCATGACCGTGCCTCTGCACTCTAGCCTGGGTGACAAATTGGCCAGGCACAGTGGCTCATGCCTATAATCCCAGCACTTTGGGAGGCCGAGGTAGGGGGATCACCTGAGGCCAGGAGTTTGAGACCAGCCTGACCAACATGGTGAAACACCGTCTCTACTAAAAATACAAAAATGACCCAGGCGTGGCAGTGGGAGCCTGTAATCCCAGCTACTCGGGAGGCTGAGGCAGGAGAATCGCTTGAACCTGGGAGGCGGAGGTTGCAGTGAGCCAAGATCGCACCACTGCACTCCAGCCAGGGCGACAGAGCGAGACTCCATCTCAAAGAAAAAAAGAGAGAGAGACACAGCCCCAGAAGACCAGGCATTTCGGCTCCAAAGCTGGGACTCCACCCCAGCCTCCTGGAAATACCCAAAATGGCCCTCTTTGGGGCTCTGTGTTCCCGCTTCATTTTGAAGACAGGGTGAAAGTGTCAAGGGGCATCCTGTCATCTCCCCACTCACCCCAAACAGCAGCAGCAGCAGCGGCTCCTGCAGTAACTAACATTCTTCAAGCTGGGTGGCTGACGTTCCCTCGGAAAGCAGGGCTGAAGGCATCCTCAGAGAATGCCCTGATGCCCAGGGATCTGGGACGGCCGTGGGCTTCACCTGCACAGGCACCCCTGGCCCAATCCTCACAGCCGCCACTCCCACACTGCTCCCGATGGAAATTCCAGAGCTTTACAGAATCCCCTGTTTTATGAAAAGGGGTGGATGTGGCAGCTCGCCCCAGGTCACACAGCCTCATGGCCAGCCGGGGTTTGAACCCTGGACCACCTGCTTTCCCCACACCCAGGGGCTTTCCAGGGGGGTGCCTGGAGGGGGAGGGAAGCCGATGTTTGGTGGGTGAGCCTCCCTGAGTCCATCCATCAGTTTTTTGTTGGTTTGTTTACTTGCTTGTTTGTTTTTGAGACAGAGTTTCACAGTTTCATTCTTGTCGCCTGGGCTGGAGTGCAATGGTGTGATCTCGGCCCACTGCAACCTCTGCCTCCTGGGTTCAAGCGATTCTCCTGCCTCAGCCTCCCAAGTAGCTGGGATTACAGACGCCCACCACCACACCCGGCTAATTTTTGTATTTTTAGCAGAGACGGGGTTTCACCATGTCGACCAGGCTGGTCTCAAACTCCTCACCTCAGGTGATACACTCGCCTCAGCCTCCCAAAGTGCTGGGATTACAGGCGTGAGCCCCTGCACCCAACTATCCATCTGTTTTTTGTGTTTGAGATGGAGTCTCACTCTGTAGCCCTGGCTGGAGTGTAGTGGCGTGAACTCGGCTCACTGCAACCTCCGCCTCCCGGATTCAAGCAATTCTCCTGCCTCAGCCTCCCAAGTAGCTGGGATTACAGGCACCCGCCACCACACCCACCTAATTTTTGTATTTTTAGTGCAGAGAGGGTTTCATCATGTTGGCCAGGCTGGTCTTGAACTCCTGGCCTCAAGTGGTCTGCCCACCTCAGCCTCCCAAAGCACTGGGATTACAGGCATGAGCCACCGTGCCCGGCCTCCGTCTGTTTCTTCATTCATTGATTCACTGAGGAAGGTGTGAGGGGCTGAGCTGCTGAGTTGGGGGCTGTTGGGGCTTTTGTCCCAGGCAGCCTGGGAGGTAGTGAGGCCCCTGTCTGCAGAGTGATGCCAGCAAGTCACTGCAGAGGGTGGATGCACCTCACTTCAGCCCCAGGGAGGCTCCGTTCCTTCCTCCCGCGTGGATGAGGGAAGGCAGAGCTGAGCTGGGGCTTGTCTGTGCGCCCTTAGCCAGTCAAGGTCTAACTGGGCTTCGGATCTGTCTCTGCCCTCCCTGCCGCCTTCTCTAGGGCTCGGGTGACTCCTAGGTGATGGGGCAGCCCTGAGCCTCCCCATTTCTCTGGAAGGAGAGTAGGCGAGGGCTGGGAGCGAGGCCCAGGGGCACGTGTTGATACCCAGCTCTCCATCCCCCGGCTGTGCCGCCCTGTCCAGCCCCTTCTCTGCTCTGAGCCTCCGTTGACTCCTCTGAGTGATGGGCTGTCTCCCGCTCAGGATTCTGGGGGAGGAGGAGGCGGGGTGAGGAGGCTCCTATCCCTGCGGAGTTTGGCTTCGGGGAAGGTCCAGGGCTCCCAGGGTGTGACCAGCCTGTGACTCTCTCGTCCCGTCCCCTCCACAGGCATTTCGTCCCCGGTGAAGAAGACAGAGATGGACAAGTCACCATTCAACAGCCCGTCCCCCCAGGACTCTCCCCGCCTCTCCAGCTTCACCCAGCACCACCGGCCTGTCATCGCCGTGCACAGCGGTAAGCGCCACGGGCCCCTGGCGGGGAGGGTCGGCGGGCCCTCCAATCAGGCCTCTCACAGCCAGGGAAGTCCCACTGGATGTCTGACCATGAGTCTTATTGCTGTAGTCTTCTAGGTGGGCAAAAACCCATAGAGGTGCCGTAGTGGAGAGTGCCCAGGGCCTTGTTCCAGCCCAGCTGAGAGATTGGACTCAGTCCCTTTGGGCCTCAGTTTCCCCGCGTATAAGAAGAGGCTGCAACCTAACTTCACCTCACTCCCCTCACCCACTGTCTCAATCTAATCCCCGCATTCCAACCCCAGACACTGATGGACAGGCAGGATCAGAAGCTGCCGATGAGGCCGGGCGCAGTGGCTCACGCCTGTAATCCCAGCACTTTGGGAGGCTGAGGTGGGTGGATCACCTGAGGTCAGGAGTTTGAGACCAGCCTGGCCAACATGGTGAAACCCCATCTCTACTAAAAATACAAAAACTAGCCAGGCGTGGTGGCACGCACCTGTGCCAGCTACTGGGGAGGCTGAGGCAGGAGAATTGCTTGAACCTGGGAGGCGGAGGTTGCAGTGAGCAGAGATCATACCACTGCACTCCAGCCTGGGCAACAGAGTAAGATTCCATCTCAAAATAAAAGGCTAGGCTCGGTGGCTCATGCCTGTAATTCCAGCACTTTGAGAGGCCGAGGCAGGCGGATCACAAGGTCAGGAGTTCAAGACCAGCCTGGCCAACATGGTGAAACCCCTTGTCTACTAAAAATACAAAAATTAGCCGAGTGTGGTGGCATGCACCTGTAGTCCCAGCTACTTGGGAGGCTGAGGCAGGAGAATCGCTTGAACCCGGGAGGCAGAGGTTGCAGTGAGCCGAGTTCACGCCATTGCACTCCAGCCTGGGCAACAGAGCAAGACCCTGTCTCAAAAAAAAAAAAAAAAAAAAAAGGCCAAGTGCAGTCGCTCACGCCCGCAATCCCAGCACTTCGGGAGTTCAAGGCGGGCGGATTATGAGGTCAGGAGATCCAGACCATCCTGGCTAACATGGTGAAACCCCGTCTCTACTAAAAATACAAAAAATTATCCGGGCATGGTGGCAGGCACCTGTAGTCCCAGCTACTTGGGAGGCTGAAGCAGGAGAATAGCGTGAACCCGGGAGGTGGAGCTTGCAATGAGCCAAGATCGTGCCACTGCACTCCAGCCTGGGCGACACAGCGAGACTCCATCTCAAAAAAAAAAAAAGAGAGAGACATCTCCACCTCGGCCAGGCACAGTGGTTCACACCTTAATCCCAGCACTTTGGGATGCCAAGGCAGGCGGATCACCTGAGGTCAGGAGTTCAAGACCAGCCTGGACAACATGGTGAAACCTCGTTTCTACTAAAATACAAAAATTAGCTCAGTGTGGTGATGCGTGCCTGTGATCCCAGCTACTCAGGAGGTTGAGGCACAAGAATTTCTTGAACCCGGGAGGCGGAGGCTGCAGTGAGCCGAGATTGCGCCTCTGCACTCCAGCCTGGGCAACAGAGCAAGACTCCATCTGAAAAAAACAAAACAAAAAAATCACCTCCCATGGTTGCCATTGGGATTAAGGGGGGTGAATTGTAGGAAGCCTCAAATATTGCTTACCACCTCATGTTCTAGTGATAAAATATTTAGTTCTTTACACAGAGAGGCAGACCCAAATCAAAGCAGTCATTTGGGCCAGGGGTCAGCAAACGCCGGCCCCCTGGTTGCCTGTTCTTACGAATAAAGTTTTATTGGCACAGAGCCACAACCACGTCTTTGTATATGTCCTGTGGCAGCTCCCACCCTGTCTTGGCAGAGCTGAGTAATTACAGCAGAGACCATGTGGCCAAAAGCCAAAAATATTTACTATCTGGCCAGAGGCTGGGGAGACGGGGGAGTGATTGCTATAAATAGTGAAAATACTAAAAATCACTGAACTGTATAGAAAGAGGAAAAGGCAGGCACCACAATAGAATATGACTCAGCCATGAAAAGGCACGAGGCTCTGACGCACGCCACCTTGAGGACGTCACGCTCAGTAAGAGAAGCCAGACAAAAAGGCCACACAGCATGTGATCTCATTTCTATGAAATGTCCAGGACAGGCCCAGCCACAGAGGCAGGAAGGGGATGTATGGGTGCTGGGGCTCGGGGAGGAGGTGAGGAGTGATGGCTGATGGAGACGGGATTTCTTTATGTGCTGGAATTAGGCCGGGCACAGTGGCTCATGCCTGTAATCCCAGCACTTTGGGAGGCTGAGGCGGGTGGATTGCTTGAGTCCAGGAGTTTGAGACCAGCTTGGGCAACATGATGAAACCTCATCTCTACTAAAAATACAAAAAATTAGCCAGGCGTGGTGGGACACGCTGGCAGTCCCTGCTACTCAGGGGGCCGAGGCAGGAGGATCACCTGAGGTCAGGAGGCTGAGGCAGGAGGATCACCTGAGGTCAGGAGGCCGAGGCAGGAGGATCACCTGAGGTCAGGAGGCCGAGGCAGGAGGATCACCTGAGGTCAGGAGGCCGAGGCAGGAGGATCACCTGAGGTCAGGAGGCCGAGGCAGGAGGATCACCTGAGGTCAGGAGGTCGAGGCTGCAGGGAGCCATGAGCATGCCCCTGCACTCCAGCCTGGGTGACAAAGTGAGATTCTATCTCTTAAAAAAAAAAAAAAAGATCACTATTCAGCCATTTGTAGAAAGAGCTTGCCAACCCTAGGTTTATAGTGTAGACTGTGGGGCCAGATGGGCTGGGTTCAAATTCCGGGTCTGCCACCTGATGCCGTATGGCCCCAGGCAGGTGACACATCCCCTGAAGGCCACCCTGTCATCCTCTGTTAAAACAAAAAAAAAAGACGGGGCCAGGTGCAGTGGCTCACGCCTGTAATCCCAGCACTTTGGGAGGCCAAAGTGGGCGGATCACCTGAGGTCAGGAGTTCGAGACCAGCCTGGCCAACATGGTGAAACCCCATCTCTACTAAAAATACAAAAGTTAGCCGGGCATGGTGGTGTGCACTTGTAATCCCAGCTACTTGGGAGGCTGGGGCAGAATTGCTTGAACCCAGGAGGTGGAGGTTGCAGTGAGCTGAGGTCATACCACTGCACTCTGGCCTGGGTGACAGAGGGAGACTGTCTCAAAAAAAAAAAACGCCAGGCTCAGTCGGTTACACCTGTAATCCCCGCACTTTGGGAGGCCGAGGAGGGAGGATCACTTGAGCCCAGGAGTTCGAGACCTGCCTGGGCTACATAGCAAGACCCCCACCTCTACAAAACTAAAAAATTAAATTAAAACACAAGGATAATATCACAGCCCCAGTGGGGTTGCCGTGGGAGTCGGGGAATTTAGGCGTAAATGTGGTCAGTGCTGCTGGGTTTTTTTGGTGGTTATTATTACTAAATGCACTGAGATGCAGGCAGGAATCACACCCACAGACACATAGTCACACGGTCACAGGGCAGACCGGCTGGAGCCCCCAAGTAACCCCCGCTTCCCACTGTCTCCGCAGGGATCGCCCGGAGCCCACACCCGTCCTCCGCTCTGCATTTCCCTACGACGTCCATCCTACCCCAGACGGCCTCCACCTACTTCCCCCACACGGCCATCCGCTACCCACCTCATCTCAACCCCCAGGACCCGCTCAAAGATCTTGTCTCGCTGGCCTGCGACCCAGCCAGCCAGCAACCTGGACCGGTGAGTCGGGCGGGGCGCGTTCAGGCCTCTCTTGGCGGCTCCAGGTGACCTCCCGGGGGCCACGTGCTCACACGAAGGCATAACCTCTGCTTAAAAGGGTCTTGAGGACTCGGTTCTGAAGTCCCCTCCTCTGTCGTGCTGGGAGGCAGCTGGATTGGGTCAGAATTGAGATGCTTTCGAATGTCAGGGTTTCAGACGCGTCACGTCGCAGCCTGTGGGGTCTGGGTGGCACCCGTAGGTCCTAGAAACTGCATGAGTCGTAGTCATGTTAACACAAGGCAGGGAAGGACTGGGCATAGCGGCTCACGCCTGTGATCCCAGCGCTTTAGGAGGCCAAGGCGGGAGGATCGCATAAGCCCAGAGTTCAAGACCAACCTGGGCAGCATAGCGTGACCCAGTTTCTACAAAAAAAAACCTTCAAAATGAGCCAGGCATGGTGGCGGGCGCCTGTAGTCCCAGCTACTCAGGAGGCTGAGGTGGGAGGATCGCTTGAACCTGGGAGGTCGAGGTTGCTGTGAGCTGTGATTGTGCCACTGCACCCCAGCCTGGGTGACAGAGCGAGAGCCTGTCTCAAAAAGAAAAAAAGACTGGGGGGCAGGGGGGCAGAAAGAAATTGATTACAAAAAAACCACCAAACTCAGTTCCATTAAGACAGCGTTTGCCAGACTCCACAGGAAGCTTTGGATGTTCAGAGCTTTTCGGACTTTGGAATCACGGGCCAGGCCGTGGATGATGGTGGATGATGGCGTGCTCGCAGTGAATTAGGAAAAACGCAGAGAACCTGCTGTTAGGAGGCGGTGGCACTGTTCGGAAGGAACTCAGTTGAGTTGGCGTGCAGGGGGTTTACGGAGGAGATACAGTGAGCATGGCCCCAGTAGTGCCGGGCTTTGAGTGACACCAGCAAGCGGGCATCCCCAGGCCCCTCCACCTCCGGCCATCCTCAGACCCACCAAACCCGCCATGGTCACACCCGCGCCCTGGCCCCCCAGCCTGCCACCCCGCCCGGGCCGTGCACAGAGCCGGGGGCGGCCGGCGCCAGCAGCCCGAGGTAGAGGGGGAGCCCACCCCTTAACCACGTGTCTCTCTGTTCCCCCAGTTAAATGGAAGTGGTCAGCTCAAAATGCCCAGCCACTGCCTTTCTGCTCAGATGCTGGCACCTCCGCCCCCGGGGCTGCCACGGCTGGCGCTCCCCCCTGCCACCAAACCCGCCACCACCTCCGAGGGAGGAGCCACGTCGCCGACCTCGCCTTGTAAGCACGCGGGAAGCGGTGCCCTGGTGGGGCGGATGTCCGCAGGGGGGCCTGTCCCCTCCCCAGCCCCACTGCCAGGTCAGAGGTCAGATCCGACCCTGCGGGGCCTGGCGAGTTTGGTGGGTCTCCAGAAAACAGCCCAGGGGCCACGTGGTTGGGCCCATGTAGGGCTGAGGCAGCCTTAGGGGCTGGCCGGACCAAGCCACAGGCCAGGGTGAGAGTCCAGGGTCTGTCCCCTTCGCCGAATCGCCTGGGGGACCCCGGTGCCTGCCGTGGGCCGTCAGAAACCCTCCCTGGTGTGTCAGGCAGCTGACAGTGGACACCGATCTCACAGGGGCGGCCCAAGGGCCAGACTCGACCCCCAGACTGGTCTTTTGTTTGTGGCAAAGGAGAATCAGTTGTGATCATTTTAAAATCAGGACGTTTTACGTAAACATTTCCAGGGTTCTGGCTTCTTGGGGAGAAAGGAGCTACACCAGGCCCAGTTCCTTTGGGTGGCCTGGGCTGGACCACACCTTTAGATGGGACCCTCTTCGCCTGTCCACCTGACCCGGAAGCCCCTGGGTTGGCGGACGCTGCACCTTCTGGACTTTTCCACTCTCTGGATGTGGTTCTGGGTGGCCGCTGGACGGCCCCTCGGTCCTGGCATCCTTGTGCTGAGGTCCACCCCGTTATTCCGCAGTGGCTCTACCCCCGGACTCTCCCCGCGACCCCCATGCAGGCTTGGGTGGGTCACCCACCCTCACAGGGCGCCAGACATCTCTGAACCCAGAGAGCTCTCCCCATGGACTCCATCTGCCCCTCACCCCCATTTTTGAGCATCTCTGTCCCTCACTCTCCAAATGAGACCCCCACCCCACCCAAGCAGTTGGTGGCTGCGGTTCCTTCTAGGTGCCCTCAGCTCCTCTTCTCCCTGCCCCGGCGTTCCTCCCCCCGTCCCCACTGCGTGCCAGAACCCGGGCTGCCTGCCCATAAAAACCGGCTTCTTCTGATCACTGGCTGGAGGAGATCAGCCCCAAATCCACCCTGGGCTGGAATCCCACCTCTGCAGCTCTCTTGCTGTGTGACCTCAGGCAGGTGTCTTCCCCTCTCTGAGCCTCAGTTTTCTCAGCTGCAAAATGGGTTCACCTTGGTGCCCAATTCACAGGGCAGTGGGGAACAAGCCGGTGATGTGGGTCAGGGAGGCAGAGAGGACATTCCGCATGGCACCTGATGCTGCGTGGTGTCAGGCAGCTGTGGTCATTCTTGCCAGCTGTCCCTGCCTGCTCATCTGTGAAATGGGAGTGTTGGCTGCATAGGATCCAGTCAGGGCTCAGTGGGATCATGCCCAGAGCCTGGTATACAGTAGACACTTAATAGATGCAGGATACTGCGTAGGATCCGCTCAGGGCTCGATGGGATCACGCCCAGAGCCTGGCATACAGTAGACACTTAATAGATGCAGGATACTGCGTAGGATCTGCTTAGGGCTCGGTGGGATCATGCCCAGAGCCTGGCATACAGTAGACACTTAATAGATGCAGGATACTGCATAGGATCTGCTCAGGGCTCGATGGGATCACGCCCAGAGCCTGGCATACAGTAGACACTTAATAAATGCAGGATACTGCGTAGGATCTGCTCAGGGCTCGATGGGATCACGCCCAGAGCCTGGCATACAGTAGACACTTAATAAATGCAGGATACTGCGTAGGATCTGCTCAGGGCTCGGTGAGATCATGCCCAGAGCCTGGCATACAGTAGACACTTAATAAATGCAGGATAGGCATGGATTCCACCCCCTTTTCCCTGCACCGGGGCTCTTAACTGCAAATCTACCCCTACTTCTCCCCATAAGCCTCGCTGCCTCCAGCTCCCCCCAATCCCAGCCAGGACAACTTGGGGACCCCGCCTGTTGCAGCTTCTTCTCCCCCTACCTGGGTCCCAGCCTGTCTGAAGCCCCCATCCCCACTGTAGCACCAGGCTGTGAGTTACTCACACGCTGACAAAATATAATCGCTGAGACTGAAATATAAATACGCACATCTGTATGTGTGCACACACCCAGCCCTCCCTCTGCCCTCTCGGGAGGAAGATTAATAAATAAAACGCCCTCAATAATTCATGCACCCCGTGCAGAGGCAGCCCTCAGTGGCAGGACCGGGCGGGCACTGCACACCCTGAATAATTCACGGGCAGTTTTGTGAATTACGGAGCCATCCTGCCTTCCCTCTCAGCAGACACCCCGCCCACCTGGGCGATCTCAGCTGTGACCCCCAGGCCCCTCGAGTCAGGATCCCCGCCTCCCAAGGACCTCGGGCCTTTCAAGGGGGCCCGGTTCAACCGGGGGAGGGCGGCAGGCTCGGAGGCCCCAGGCACTGGGTGCAGAGGCCCAGCTGTGTGACGCCTGGCGGTGGCCACCCTCTCTGGGGCCAGGGTCGCCCCAGCTCCCGCAACCCCTCGCTAACGGGCTCTCGGTCTCTCTCCTCCCTGCAGCCTACTCTCCGCCCGACACGTCCCCTGCAAACCGTTCCTTTGTGGGATTAGGACCAAGGGATCCTGCGGGCATTTATCAGGCACAGGTAGGGGCCGAGAGGCCAGCTGGGGGGCCGGGAGGGGCAGGGCAGAGGGGCCGGCCCGGGGGGCTCAGGGCGAAGAGGGCCTGCTGGGTCCCACGCCACACCCCCGGCACAGGGGCGCCAACCTCCCACACCCCACCTGGGCCTTGAGCCCCCACCTGGCCTCTCCCTGAGGCCAAATTTCCCTCCGCCTTGGTCCTGAGGGGATGGGGTGTGGCCCCAGACTCAGCCTGTGGGGTCCCCAGGGGCGTCTCCTGGAGACCATCGTGGTAGAGCTATGGGACCAGTGTCATTACCACCTGCTTCCCATGGTATAGATGGGAAAACTGAGGCCCAGAGAGACAAGGGGATCTTCCCAGGGTCACACAGCGCATCACTCTCCCCCCCATCCACGCCAAGGCCTAGAGGGACCACGGGGTGGCCGGGGGAAACTGAGGCAGCCCATGGCGGGGCGTGGGGACTCCCAGGACAGCATCCAAGCCCCCATCCCAGGCTTCAGCCCACATCAAAGCCAGTGTGCTGGGTCGGGGCAGAGAGGCTTCGTCAGTGGGACAGACAGGATGGGGCAGGGGCCAGTGTTCATGCTCACATTCATGTTCAGACGGCTGCAGCTGAGTGAGCATGGCCGGGGTCCCCCCACCCCTAGAAGGCAGGCAGGCAGGCGGTTGACAGAGGAGGCTCAGGGTGGGGAAGTGAATTGCCTGAGGCTGCACAGTAGTCTAGGGAGTGGGGGCATGGGAGGGCAGCCTTAGCCCCAGGCCCAGGTGTCCCTCACCCCCCACCCCCATAAGGGGCTCTGTGTAGGCCAGGAGCGTGTGAGCGCGTCTGCGGGTTCTGGGTAAGCGGCTGGACCTTTGAGCCTCTGCTCTCTCCCCGGTTTGTGTTGGGGACAGGGTTGGAGGATGTAGGAGCAGCTGCTGCAGGCGCGGCCCAGGAGGTCCAGACGCAGAGAGAAACGAGCTCTGGGCTACCCGGCGGCCACAGAACTGCAGAGCGTGGAGATGTGTGGGGTCCCCAGGGGCTGTGTTCAAATCTTCCGGCCACTGAGGGAGGTTTCCTGCTGCAGAGCCCACGGGCAAGGGCCTCCCCAGGACCCTGTGGGGCTGTCCTGGCTGAGCAGACGGGGGGGTGGGGGAGGGGACATGGCATTCCGCCTCCCTCCCTGTGCTGGGTGCCCAGGACGCCTGTAGGCAGCCCCTCCCTCTCCTCCCAGGCTCCACAAAACCAGCCGGAGGAGGAAGCAGGGATTGAGGCTGCTTCTCCTGAGTTCAGAGGAGACCCATGTGCTATGGGTGGAGGGAATCCTGGATCAGGAGCCAGGGCTTCAGCCCAGCGCTGGCTCACCCACTCTGAACCTCTGTCTCTTCCTCTGGCCTTGGGCACCCGCACCAAGAGCCTTTGAAGGGCACTGGGGGACAGAAAGGGCACCGAAAGGTTCAGACTTCCCCACACCCCCTAAATATTAAGCACCCTGCCTTGCACCCACAGAGCCCCGGAGAGGGGAGTGACTTGGTCACGGTCCCCCAGCGAGCAGATGTCCACGACTCCTCGCTTTGGGATTTGGGCCCCCTGTGGCCAACCTCTCCCCTGCCTGGTGCTGATGGAGCCCAGCATTACCTCTGCCACCCCCACCCCACATCTCTCCCTGCCCCTGCGGGAGGCTGGGAATGTCTTAAGTGGTTCAGAAACCAAAGCTAATAAAAGCTGCGGTGGGAGGAGGCCCAGCCCGCTCGCTTAACCCTTCCCCAGCTTCTGCCTTGGACCAAACCCTCTGACCAGGCCCTCCCGCCAGGGCCCAGGACCCTTCTCTCAGACTGCGCTGGCTCCAGCTCCACCCCACCCGAGCCTGGGAGGGAAGGGAAACTGAGGCAGGCAAGGGCGGCACCTTTCTCAGCATCCCTCTCTTGACTGGCTGGACCCCTCTGGGGACCCAGAAAGGGTGAGACCAGGGCTGGCAGAATGGGGGGTGGGGCGGCACTGGCAGGGGGCTCAGCATAGGCAATGGTGTGTGGGGGGTTGGGAACTGGCTGGAATGTGAGAGACCTCCGGTGGCAGGGGCCAGACAGATGATGTGGGCTTTGCTCTGGGGTAGTGGGGAGCCCTAGAAGGGTTTAGAGGGAGGGAGTGGCCACCCGCCAGGCCTGGGAGTCAGAACTTTCTGGGGCACAGAAGGGAGGTGACACATTGTCAAGAGGCTCTCAGGGGGTCATGGGTTGGGGGGAAGGTGAGGTCCCCAAACTGGGTGTCCGGGGAGCACAGTTCTGGGGAGGACCACATTGCTGCTGCCCTGACTGGACTAAGAGCACCTGGGGTGAGGCTGGGCACCGCTGCCTCCCTGCAGACCCTGGAGAGAGGGAGGGAAGAAGCAGTGAGATCCCGCTCTCCCCTCTCCCCACTCCCGCTCAAAGGGCCCTGAGCTCGGAGGCCTCTCATTTCCGATTCTGGCCAGTCAGCACTTCTGCCTCCGCCTCCTCTATTCCTGGTGGATTCGCTTCCCTCTGCCCCCTCCTCCCTCAAAGCCTGGGTGGGCGCGCCTTTCCCTCTGCCTTTCCAGCTCCCGACACCCCCCAGTCCATGGACTTTCCCCCCATCAATATCCGTCCCCAAGATCTATGCTAATTGATCTCGCCCTGGTCAGTTACCCACCCATCCCCCCGTGTCCTTCCCTATCAATCCCCCCACTGTGAGGCTGGGTGGCTCTGAGGCCCCGGCCCCTCCCGTCTGTGATGTCCTCCACGCCCCCACATTTCTCCTGCACGGGAGCCCACGTAAGCAGGTGGGTAAACCGAGGGTGGGGGGCAAGGCAGGCGTTGAGCCACATTCCCGGAGCCACACAGGCGGCTGCAGCCAGGCCAGCAGGATACCAGAGCCCAAACCTCACCCTTCACACCCACTGCCTCAGTCTCCCCTCAGCTGAGTGGGAGGATGTGGAGTTGAGGGCACCCCCACCCCACCCCTGCCCCATTGCTGGGGCCACAGCCAGGCAGGAAGGGGAGGGGAGGGGAGGGAGGAGGGAGGAAGGGCTGAGGGGAGGCTGGTCCACCACGGGGAGGGTCACGCCCAGAGTCTGTCGGTTGCCAACAGAAACCAGACATGAGGTAATGGCCAAGATGAACTTGAACTTGGCTGGAGGTGGGGCGCTGGGAACCACTGTGGTGCCAGTTAGATGGGCTGGCCCAGTGGCCGCCTGGTTGGAGGGGCTCTGTTGAATGATTTGCTGCAGGGGTGGGGGGAGGCCCCACCTCTAACCTCAGTGGGGGAGCGGAGGGGTCTCCCCAGGTCCAGAGGCACAGCCCTCCCCTCACAGTCCACCCTGGATTCTCCATCTGGGGTTGGAGTTTGCGTTTCCAGGGCAGGGGTCTGGACAGCGGCTTCTGTGCAGAGACTGAGGCTGGAGCTGTCCCCAAATGACGTGACCTTGGGTACAGCCCCATGCAGACCTCCCCTCCCTTAGCCTCGGTCTCCCGCCTCTGGGAGGTTGAGAGTCATCCTCAGCCCCCCTGTGCTTAGTGAGCTTCTGTGGGGCGAGGGGGAGCCATCCGGGGGACCTGTGACAGGATGGGCCCCGGACACCCAGGACAGTGCTCAGAAGATGCCAAGGGAGTCCTGAGAGGCAGGCGAGGGGGGTGGCCCTGGGCAGGAGCAGAAATGAGAGCCAGAGCCAGACAGGCCTGAGTTCAAGCTCCCACCCTGCCACTTCCATGCTGGTGACCTCGGGCAAGTTCCTTGACTTCTCTGGGCCTCACTTTCTTCACACAAAACAGAGCAGTGGAGGGAGACCTACTCCCTCCTTCATGGGGGTACTGGGGGCATCATTAAAGAGGAGAATTTTTTTTGGTTTTTTTGGTTTTTTGTTTTTTCGAGACAGAGTCTTATGTTGCCCAGGCTGGAGTGCAATGACACGATCTTGGCTGACTGCAACCTCCGCCCCCTGGATTCAGACGATTCTCCTGCCTCAGCCTCCTGAGTAGCTGGGATTACAGGCACGTGCCACCACGCCTGGCTAATTTTTGTGTTTTTTAGTAGAGACAGGGTTTCACCATGTTGGCCAGGCTGGTCTCGAACCCCTGACCCCAGGTGATCCACCCACCTTGGCCTCCCAAAGTGCTGGGATTACAGGCATGAGCCACCGCGCCCAGCCTCTTGTTTACTTTTTAAAAACATTCTCAAGGCCGTGTGCGGTGGCTCATGCCTGTAATCCCAGCACTTTGGGAGGCCAAGGCAAACGAATAAGCTGAGGTCAGGAGTTTGAGACCAGCCTGGCCAACATGGAGAAACCCCATTTCTACCAAAAATACAAAAATTAGCTGGGTGGGATGGCGCATGCCTGTAATCCCAGCTACTCGGGAGGCTGAGGCAGAGAATTGCTTGAACCCAGGAGGCAGAAGTTGTAGTAAGCCAATATCATGCCATTGCACTCCAGCCTGGGCAACAAGAGCGAAACTCCATCTCAAAAAATAAAATAAAATAATAAATAAAATATAAAATACAGTTCCAGATAAATGGATCATTTTTTTAATAAGTATATCCCCAATGTTGCATGGGCTAGACTTACACTAAAAGAATTCTGTGTTAACCAGAACTGCAGTTTCACTGGGCATCCTGTACTGTGTCTGGCAGCCTTCCTCAGAGACAGAGTCACTTGCCATGGGTCACCCAGCAGGTTGTTAGAGCCTGGGATGGGGAAACTGAGGTCACAGGGTTGCAGGAGGTGGGGGGTGAATGTGGGAAGAGGTAAACCATGTCTGCAGCAGAGTCTGACCCCTCGACTTCTCTCCCTTTCTCTCTCTCTCTCTCTCTCTCTCTCTCCCTCCCTCTCTCTGTCGCCACTGGGCCACTCAGTCCTGGTATCTGGGATAGCAAAGGTCTTCTTCCCTCGCCCCTTCTCCATCGTCCCAGGAATCCCAGGGGGCAGCACAGCCGGCCCCCGGCCCATGTTTTCGGTGGAAAATTAGAGTGAACAAGAACACCCCTGCCGACTCCCAGCCCGGCCGAAAAGACAAAACACATAGACGCACACACGCAGGAGGAAAAGAAAAAACAAAGGAAAAAGAAGAAGAAGAAAAAATAAAAACCCACCCAAGCAAGAAGACACAAGGTAAAGACGCAATGTTTCCAACTCTCGGGACGCCAAGGCCGCAGGACTGGAGGGCCAGGCCCCGCCACCCCCACGGGAGACCCGGGACAGGGCGTCTTCCTAAATTATTCATCTCCTCTCCGCCTGCTGCTCGGGAAGGACAGACGCCGGCCGCCCGCCGGCGCCCCGGAGGCCCTGGCTCTGTCCGGACACCAGGTGAGCACAGCCTGGAGCCTGTGCCCAGGGCCGACAGGCGCGACACCCAGCAAGGGCACCTCTCCCCGGGCCCCTGCGCCTCTGCCGGACACGGACCGGCCCCTCACTCCCCACCGAGGACGCAGCCATTGGGGGGAAAGGGAGACACAGCGGACCCCGGCCGGGCAGCGGAGACCGCAGAGGCGGGCAGGGTGGGGCAGGCGAGTGGTGTTGTCACGGGGGTGCGTGGCGCTTGCTAGCCCTGGCCAGGGGAGGAAGCGAGGCCCAGGCACCTGCTGCCCCTCGAGGGGGCCCTGCCTGCCGTGGGGCCTCCCCACAAGCCCCTCCCAAAGCGCCGGCCGACTCGCTGTCTCGCTGGGGACTCTTTCAGCCCTCGCGCCCGCCCGTTTGGGAGGAGAAGTCTATGCAATTGGCCCCGGCCCCCCCACCCCCCACCCCCGGCATAGGAGGCCCCCCCACCTCGCCTGGCTCACACCCCCAAAGGGAGGGACCCACATTGCACACACTGTAAGAAATGCACTTTCCGAGGAAGGGGATGGGGGAGCCGGGACACCCAGAGCTCCCCGAGTTGGGGGTGCCCATCTGGAGCGCCCCCATCAGCCCCTGGCGGTGGGAGGTGAGAGCGAGTGGTTTAAGTGCCTGATTCCCACCACCCGCCCCCCCCTTTGTCCAGCTGGGACACGGAATGGCCACGGGCCTCCTCCCCCTCCCCTCCAGCTCCTCCACCAGCCCCTCCAGTCAACCCTCATCGCCGTGCCCCCCCCCCCAGAGCTAGAGAGACGGGGCCCCTGCGTGGCCCGAGGGGCACAGCTGGGCGTCACCTCCCAAGCGTCCTGCCCTGCCGGGGCGCGGGGGTGGGCTCTGGGGAAGCCGGTGCGCCCCCCACGCCTCCGCTGCCAGTGCCTTACATTCTGGAGCGTCCCCCCTCCCTGGTGCCTCCCAGCGAAGGGGGACCGCCGTTTGCACTTTCATCACCTCCCCCCGACGCGGGGCCCAGCCGGGGGACGTGCGTCACGGCTGGGCCCCCAGAGGAGAGAGGAGGCCGACGCCAGCGGTCCCCGCTCGGAACGGGAGGGTTTTCGGGGGGTTCGGCGTCGCACCTCGGGGCCCCCTGCGGCCGTGTAGGGGGCCTCCCATCTGCTAAGCGTTTTTCCGTTGAGCCGCTCCAAAAACACTAAGCTGGGGACGCCAGGTGCCCCCCCCACCCCGGCTCCCTGGCCCCATCCACACCTCCACCCCCACCCCAGGATCGCCATCTTTAGGGGAGGCCTGGGAGGGGTGTTAGGTGTTTTTAGGGCCACCGAGTTCAAACACAAGGACCCCTCCCCGGCCCACCCAGCCCAGCCCCAACTGACCTCCATGCCTAGGGAAAAACTCCCCCCACCACGGCCCCCTCCCCCGACCCAGGCCAAAAAGCCAGGGCAGGTCTCCGGGTCTCACCTGCCCCTAGCCCCACCCCCCTGCCCCCGAAAACCAGACTCTCCTCCCAAACGAGCCTCAGGAGCTTGGCGAACCCGCTCGCTCCTAAAGAGAAAGACCCAGGACCCTTCCCCATCACGCCCAAGAGAGGTTCGCCATCCTCTGGCCTCGAGCCTTTGGTCCGTCCGTCCGTCTGTCCTCGGGGCCCCGCTCCCCCGGTGGCCCTTGGGGATCAAAGCGTGGGCCGCTCTCCAGGAGGGCGGGCGGGGGAGGGGGTGGTCGGGTTGTGCCATTGGGGTGTCCGGAAGCTTCTCAGCCAGGGTGTGGGGGTCGTGGAGTGGGGGAGGGAGGCCAGCCGGGCTCCCGAGGGGTCAGGGCGCGACGAGAACCAACTCTTTACCTAACTTTGCATGGTGCTTAGTCAAGGACTCCTGCGACCTGGTTCCCGAGGTCAGCTGGCGGCGCTGACACACATGCATGGCAGATTATCCCTGGCTCTATCTCCCTGTCCCTCGCCCCCTCTACCCCCCACTTCCTCTTTAAAAAAAAAAAAAAAAAAAAGATACAAAAAAAACCTTTAAAAAAATTCCATGTTTCCTAATTTGCACGAAATTTTCTACCACAAGATGTGCCTTGCCTTCCGAGAATAAGTATTACCTTTAAACAATATCAGCGCACACACATAGCTGCATGTTCTGCTCGTGTAGTTAAAAAAAAAAAGACAAAACAGTGACATGAAATAAAAAATAAAAATTGAAAAGGGATGTATTTCTATTTGTAAAAAATAAAAAGAAAGTGAGAATCTAAAAAAAAAAAAAAAAAAAAAGGAAGAAAAACCACGCTAAAAATCTAAAAATCAAGCCACTGAAAACAATTGCCCCCAAGTCTACCCAGCCCCTGGCTGTCCTTGGTCCTGTCTCCCCTCCTGCTGTATTCAGGGGTGCCCCCTGGTGCTCAGCCTCTACCACCCCCAACCCTGCTCTCGGGTACCCAGAGGGGTCATTTCTGAATCCCCTGCCCAGAGGACAGACCTCCGGGGCCCATCTTGGCCCCGGAAAAGGGCTCTCCTCTCTGATTGGTCCCTAGGCCATGGGCCGGCCCCTAGACACCATTCACCGACCCACTGCAAGCTGTCCCTTCAACCATGGGGTGGCCACCCCGCCCGCAGCCAGACTCCCCGCTCCCCACTTTTCATGCAGGCTGGCGTACCCCTGGCTCAGGGTCAAATGCTGTTCCACACCCACCTCAGAGGCACCCCTCTCCCCTGCCCCGTGCACCCCACCCTTCTTGCCAAAGCACCTCTTTTCCCCTATCCGGAGACCACCCCAGGTGGCATTCTCTCCCACCCTCTCCTTTGTCCCCCATCCCCTGTCTCTGTCTTCCAGCTGTGAATATGAAGGGTATCCGGTATGAAACAAAAACAAAACCTGATATATGCAATATCTGTCGTCTGTCTGTACCCACGGGCCTGGCTCAGCCATTGGAGGCCCAGCCGAGGGTCCGGCAGGGCGCAGGGACAGCCAGGCGGCACCGAGTCACAGGCCGTGGTCCGGTGGCCGACCATGCTGTTGTCTTGTCCTTGATTTTATTTTCTCGTTCTTTTTCTTTTCTTTTCTTTTCTTTTTGTTTTTAACTCCAGCTTCCTTTGCTTTTTACTCGACCAAAGCTAAGACAATAGCCAGATGGTTAGTGGGGCAGCCAGGCAGGGAGGACCCAGGGCTGGGATTCTCCAACCTGCAGCCCTCACCACCTCCAGCCCCTCCAAGCATCTCGTGTAGGGACCCACTCAGATGGTCCCATTCATTCACCATTGCCCCCAACCCCGGGATTTTGGGTGGTCTCCACAGCCACCATCATACACTCATCTCGTGTTTTCTTCCAAAAAGTCACCTCAGCAGTCTCCCCAGGCGACACAGAGGGAGAGTCCAGACCACCACAGCTGGCCACGACACTGTCCTTAAGTAATATCCACTGGCCAGAGAGCCCGGGCTGGCTGTGCACAGCATCCATGTAGCTGATTTCTAGCTTTTTTTTTTTCTGCCCCCCTCTGGGCAAATCTGTCTTGCCAGGGAACTGGGAGCAACTGGTGGCAAAGGGAGTGGGTGGCGCCATCACTATCGGGACCATCACGTCCCTGCGCAGCCCACACCCGGGGGCCCAGAGTCCTGGGCTGGGCGCCACCCTTCTCACCCCGAGCTTGCCTCCTGGGCTCACTTGGCACCTTGGCTGAGTACAGCAGGCAAAAGCCCATGCCGGGCAGCGTGTTGTGGATGATTTAGTTCTCCCCGCCTCCCTGTTTCTTGGAAAAGCTGCAGGGTCCCTGTAGGGCAAAATTCCCAGGCACCTTGCTGCAGACAGAGTAAGACAAAAACACCAGGAAGCAGGATTCCATGCCCACCTCTGCAGTTTGGGTTCACAAAAGGGGGTGCCGTCATCCCTGGGTGGAGGAGGGAGTGTTGGTTTTGGGTTGGTTTTTTTTTTTTTTTTTTTTTTACATGTATGAAACTGACATCTTCTCAAATCTTGTCCCACCCCCCTCTTGAAGCCCCCAACACCCACCCCTGCTATGGACACCACACCTATGCCAGGCCCCCCCAACCCCAGTCTCACTCTGGGGTCTGCCCATGCTGTGGGAAAGAATAGGGAGGCCTCCCAAATATATGCAAATTATCCCCCTTCCGCCGGGGCACCTGACAATGACCCGGGTGGAGATGGGGCATGGAGGAGTAGGAAGACCCAGCCCTATTTGCCTGGGGAGAGGAGGATCTGGAGTCCTTCATGCCCAGGTTCTGACCCCAGGGCCCCACCCTGGGCTAGACAATCAGATCCCAAAGGAATGCCAAAGGAGACTCAGTTGGGAGAGCCACTTAGGGGCCAGACCTGGGTCCCCCTGCAGGTCCCCAGGCAGCAGACAATTCCACCTTCCCTGCCCCAGGACCTTGAGACACAGCAGCATCCCAGGCACAGACAGACTTGGCTGCACCCGACTGTCCCTTGCCAGACAGGTCCTGGAGGCAGGAGCAACTGTCCAGCCCTCCAGAAGAGACAGCAAGCAGGCCCCCTCCCCACCCTGGCCTCCCCAATGGTACTTTGACCTCCAGTGTAGGGCTATACTATACATATATGTAATTTTGGAATTTGTTTCTCATAATACAGAATATACAGTGGCTACCTTTTATCTTGGTCTGGATTCTCTCTCTGAGACCCCAGATTTTACTTTCTCTTTGGAGGGCGCTGGGACATACATCTCTCAATCCAGCTTCCTCCGCATCCTCCCGTCTTTCCCCATTTCTGCCACGTCAAACACTTCCTGAGAGTCTCACCTCCAAACTGACACCACTGCCCATCCATTGCTCAGTGGTACAGAGTGCGGGGTCATCCACCACCCTTGACCTCCCCCCAGGGAGAGGTGAGGAGGCGGACCCAAAGCAGTACCAGCAGGACTTGTTGCCAGTGATACCAAAACAGACTTTTCCCAAGCAGTGCCTCACATGTCTGCTGGTGTGGCTTTGGGATTCTCCTGCCCCACCCCCCGTCCCTGGCAGCCCTCTCCCCAAGGCTTTGCTCACACCTGAGACAGGAAGGAGGAAGGGGATCCAACAGGAATAAGGGCCCCCGGAGAGGAAGGAAGTCATGCACCCCCAAGCCACCGCCCCCCCAGCCTTCCATGCACATCTCCTGGCTGGAAGAGAGCCCTCCAAAAAGGGGACATGGGCTGCCCCAGCCCCTCAACTGCATCCACACCCCATCCTCTCATCTTGGGTCCCAGCCAGGCCCCCCTAAAACCAAAGCCCCTTCAAGTCCAGGGGTCCCAGCCTGTGCCCCCAGCTTCCTGCCCACCCAGCCGCAAGCATTCTCACACAGAGAAAGAACAAGCAAAGGCTCCGGGGGACAAGATGGGGCAGGGCATACAGTGGGGGGTCGGGGGGCAGCTGGGAGGAGGGAGGGACAAAACATTTTCCTTTGGGTTTGTTTTCTTTCTTTTTTCCCCTCCCTTACTCTTTGGGTGGTGTTGCTTTTCCTTTCCTTTTCCCTTTGAGATTTTTTTGTTGTTGTTTCCATTTTGTATTTTACTGATATCACCAGGATAGTTTACTCCTTCTAGCTTTCTGCTTACCGCACACCGGATAACACATACATACACACCCACAAAAATGCTCATGAACCCAATCCGGAGAAGGTTCCAGCGGGTCCCCCGCCCTCCCCTCCTCCTCCTACTTCTCCTCTCGATGGTGAGGACAGGAGGGGGACAAGGGGACACCTGGGCAGACCCGCCGGCTCTCCCCCCCACCCCGCCCCACCCCTCACATCATACTCCAATCATAACCTTGTATATTATGCAGTCATTTTGGTTTTCGCGGACGCGCCTACCTAAGTACCATTTACAGAAAGTGACTCTGGCTGTCATTATTTTGTTTATTTGTTCCCTATGCAAAAAAAAAAAAGAAAAAAAAAAGAAAAAAGGGGGATTCCATAAAAGATTCAATAAAAGACAAAAAAAAAGAAAAAAGAAAAAATGTATAAAAATTAAACAAGCTATGCTTCGACTCTTTCTGGCTGTCCTGGGTCCTCTTTTCCGTGTCCCGTGTGGGTTGCTCTGTGTCCTTTGGAAAAGTGAGGGGCAGAGGCTGCAGGGAGCTGGGGGGGAACCCCCAAACCCTGTGAATGGGCAGGCTGGGATTCTGAAAGCTTCAGATCAAGTGTCCCCTGGGGGCATTAGACAATATCTGGGGACATTTGTGGTTGCCACGACTGGGGGATGCTCCTGGTGTGGAGTGGGTGGAGGTCAGGGACACTGCTCAGCATTCTGCAGTGCCCGGGACCAAGGTTCATCCACACAAGACGTCCACAGTGCCTGGCGTGGAGAGACCTGCTTTGATTGTTTGGAGGGAAAAAAAAAATCAGATTTGCTCCCTGCTCACAGTAGACACCAGGGTAAGCTCCCAATGGGGTGAATGACAGAAACCAGGGAGACCTGTAGCTCCTAGGATTCTCCTCCTCGCTCCCTCCCCACTCAGGGTGTGGATTCCAGTGTGTGCAGCCTCCTAGGACCTCAGCAGGGTGGAGGATCATGGGATGCAGTCTACTGGGGGGTCCATGAAATCCTGTAACCCAGGGAGTCTCACCCAAGGGCGATCCTGCCCCCCAGAGGACACTGGGTGATGTCTGAGACATCCGTGGTTGTCACGACTGGGGCGTGCTCCTGGCATGGAGTGGGTAGAGGCCGGGGACGCCGCTCAGCACCCTGCAGTGCCCAGGATGGCCCCACCCCAGAGACTGATCCAGCACCCATGTCCACAGTGCCCAGGGGTGGGGGAGACCCACTTTAGATGGTGGCTTTGAATGAGCTTCCGAGGCCAGACCTGTCCCAGCAACGCCCCTGGTGGCTGTAACCTCTTCCCGTTTGTAGGATGGTCCATTTCACACCCCTGGGCCTTTGCTCATTCCTGCCGCCCCATCTGTGCAGACCTTTCACACTGGTGTCCTCTTCTGCCAGGAAGCCTTCCCACCTTTCTCCAGCCTGGTTCCCTCCCCCAGCAGTCTCAGAGCTATCGGTGAATTCCATGAGGCATCTACGGAGCACCCACTCCATGCCAGGCACAGGGGATTCCGCCACCTCCCTTGCTCCTTGGAGTAATCCAAGCCTGGCACACAGTTGGTGCTCAATAAACGCACAAAATGCCTTCTCTTGCCACCTGGAAAACTCCCAGTCATTGAGCAAAGACTTCCTGAGCATCTCCTGAGTGCCAAGCCCTAGGACCCAGCAGTGAACAAAACACTGAAGTTCAGCTCCCATCTTGGAGCCTACAGCTTCCTCCAGGTCGGGAAGAACAATGAACAACAAATAGAAGTGGCCGCGTGCAGCGACTCACGCCTGTAGTCCCAGCAATTTGGGAGGCCAAGGCAGGAGGATCGCTTGAGTCAAAGAGTTCAGGACCAACCTGGGCAACATAGCGAGACCCCATCTGTACAAATAAACTTAAAAAGTTAGCTGGGCGTGGTGATACACCTGCAGTCTCAGGAGGCTGAGGCAGGAGGATTATTTGATCCCTGGAGGTTGAGGCTGCAGTGAGCTGTGATTGCACCACTGCTGTCCAGCCTGGAGTGCAACAGAGCAAGATGCTGTCTCCAGTCAATCGATCAATCAATCAAATAGAAGTAAAAGATGTCAGAGGAGGTAAGTGATGAGTAGGCCAATGAGCAGAGGAAGCGTGGGGAGTGGTCCCATCTAGACAGGCCCGGAGGGAGGGAGGGGAGCATCCTGAAATTCTGGCAGAAGTCACAGCTCCTGCAAAGGCCCCGGGGCTGGACCATGCCTGCTTCACTGGAGGAACAGTGAGGAGCCCCGTGTGGCTGGAGCAGAGTGAGGAGAGGGATGGAGGGAGGACTGAAGGGCAGGGAAGGGACAGGGCAGGTCATGCAGGGCCTTGTGGGCCATAGGGAAAACTTGGACTTTTCCCCTGAAGGAGGTGGGAGCCATGGAGGGCTGGGGGCAGAAGCATGGGCCCCAACTTGGTTCCAACACACCCTCCTCCAGGAAGCCTTCCCCACCTGCCCCAGCAGAGCTTCTACCCCCAATCCCTCCTGACCCAGCCCTGACCACTCAGGGGCATGACCGTGTCCAGCTCTGTCCCCTCCAGGCCGGGGGCCCCTCCCACACTGAGGTCAGAGGGGAGTGAGGCTGGGGCCCGGGAGAATCAGGGGTGTGAGCGGGGCTGGGTGCGGTGGCTCACGCCTGCAGTCCCAGCACTTTGGGAGGCCAAGGCACTTGGATCCCTTGAGGCCAGGAGTTCGAGACCAGCCTGGCAACTTGGCGAAACCCCATCTCTACTAAAAATACAAAAATTAGCCAGGTGCGGTGGCATGCGCTTGTAATCCCAGCTACTCAGGAGGCTGAGGCACAAGAATCGCTTGAGCCCAGGAGGTAGAGGTTGCAGTGAACCAATATCTCACCATTGCACTCCAGCCTAGGGAACAGAGGGAGACTCAAAAAAAAAAAAAAAAAAAGTGTGGTCAGGTGCGGTGGCTCACACCTGTAATCCCAGCACTTTGGGAGGCCAAGGCAGGCGGATCATGAGGTCAGGAGATCGAGATCATCCTGTCTGACACGGTGAAACCCTGTCTCTACTAAAAATGCAAAAAAATTAGCCAGGCGTGGTGGTGGGCACCTGTAGTCCCAGCTACTCGGGAGGCTGAGGCAGGAGAATGGCGTGAACCTGGGAGGCGGAGGTTGCAGTGAGCCAAGATCGCGCCACTGCACTCCAGCCTGGGCGACAGAGCAAGACTCCGTCTCAAAAAAAAAAAAAAACCACAACAAAAAAAAAAACGTGTGAGAGGGGACAGGTGTGGCAGCTCACACCTGCAATCCCAGCACTTTGAGAGGCGGGCGGATCACTTGAGGTCAGGAGTTTAAGACTAGCCTAGACAATATGGTGAAACCCTGTCTCTACTAAAAATACAAAAATTAGCCGGGTTGGTGGTGCACCCCTGTAATCCCAGCTACTCAGGAAGCTGAGGCGGGAGAATTGCTTGAACCTGGGAGGTAGAGATCGCACCACTGCGCTCCAGCCTGGGCAATGGAGCAAGACCCTATCTCAAAAAAAAAAAAAAAAAAAAATAGCCGGCATGGTAGTGCATTCTTGTAGTTCCAGCTACTTGGGAGGCGGAGGTGGGAAGATCCCTCGAGCCCGGTAGATAGAGGCTGCGGTGAGCCAAGATCGCGCCACTGCACTTCAGCCTGGGCGAGAGAGCAAGACCCTGTCTCAAAAAACGAAAACAAAAAACAAAGAGTATGAGAGGCTATTTCTTGGGGGGGCTGAGATGGGGCCCTCCATCCTGTCCCCCACTCCAAAACCCCAAGAGACCCCAGGTTGGGCCAGAAAAACTCACTTTGCCCCATGGGCTCCTTCCATCCTACCCACGAGACCACAAGGCGGGGACGATCCTTTTTTGCAAATGGGGAAACTGAGGCACAAAGAAGCGAGGTAAGGTGCATTGACAGGGCAGCAGGCACAGTGCGTCCTCGCTGACACGGCCCCACGCCGCTTCCTGGTGACAGGCACCGAGGACACAGAGGATGGGGGGTCCGAGGCCCCTTCCCACGTCCCAGTCCCAACTTGGGTGGCCCCCACTACCCTCAGCAGCGAGGTTTTGGCGCCCCCTTGTGGGCAGACCGGGGGACCCCCCCCCCCCCCACCACCACCACCACCACCACCACCACCCACCTCCCCCATCCCAGCTCCTCTCTGCAGGGGGAAAGTGGGGCTCCAGCCAGGCCAGAGGAGGCTTCTTGTAGAGCAGGGGTTGAGCCGGGGTCAGGGGGTCTCAGCTGGAGTCAGGGGATCAGCTGGAGCTGGGGTGGAAACTCAGCGGGGTGGAAACTTAGCCTCCCCTTGGATCTTACGGAAAGCCTTGGTCGTGTCTAGCCCTTGGCCCCTGGGTGATGAGATTCCTGGCCTGGGAGGTGAGGGCTGTCCCAGTACTGCAGGCTGTTGGGTTGGTCACCCCTGACTCCCCACCCTAAAACGGGCGCAGGCTTGTGACAACCCAAATTCCCCCGCAAAAAAAATTCCAAATGCAGCTGGGTGCAGTGGTTCATGCCTGTAATCCTAGCAATTTGGGAGACCCGAGATGGGAGGATTGCTTGAGGTCAGGAGTTCGAGACCAGCCTGGGTAGCATAGCAAGACCCTAGCTCTATCAAAAAATAAAAATAAAATTAGCCAGGCACGGTGGCTCACAACTGTAATCCTGGCACTTTTGGAGGCTGAGGAGGGCGGATTGCTTGAGCCTGGGAGTTCGAGACCAGCCTGGGCAACACTGCGAAACCCCGTCTCTACTAAAAACGTATAAATTAGCCAGGTGTGGTGGCAGATGCCTGTAATCCCAGCTACTCAAAAGGCTAAGGCATGAGAATTGCTTGAACTTGGGAGGTGGAGATTGCAGTGAGCCGAGATCGTGGCACTGCACTCCAGCCTGGGTGACGGAGACTCCGCCTCAAAAATAAAAAAATAAAAAAAAAGCTGAGTGTGGTGATACGTGCCTGTGGTCCCAGCTACTCAGGAGGCTGAGGCAGCAGGATTGCTTGAGCCCAGAAGGTCAAGGCTGCAATGAGCTATGATGGAACCACTGAACTCCAGCCTGGGCAATATAGCGCAAGACCCTGTCTCTACAAAATATTTAATTTTTTTTTAATTTCCAAACGCCCCCTAGTGGAAAAGTCCTGCCCCTGCACTCCAGCCTGGGAAACAGAGATCTTGTCTCAAAAAATAACCATCCTGGCTAATACGGTGAAGCTCCATCTCTACTAAAAAATACCAAAAAAATTAGCCGGGCGTGGTGGCGGGCGCCTGTAATCCCAGCTACTCGGGAGGCTGGGGCAGGAGAATCGCTTGAAACCGGGAGGCAGAGGTTGCAGTGAGCCAAGATCACGCCACTGCACTCCAGCCTGGGCGACAGAGCGAGACTCCGTCTCAAAAAAAATAAAAATTAAAAATAAAATTAAAAACAAAATAATAAAATAAATTTTATTTTTGTAAAGACAGGTCTTGCTGTGTTGCCCAGGCTGGTCTTGAACTCCTGGCCTGAAGTGATCCTACCCTCACCTCCCAAAGCACTGGGATTGCAGGGATACCAGTTATTTATTGAGGATTTTTCACCCCCTAGTGGATGGTCTTAGAAGAGTTCTCCAAGTGAAGCTCCCCACCCTCTGAGCTGAATCCTACCAGAACCCCAGCCCCTGCCCCAGACCCCACAACAAAGCCCCAATGCCAGCCTTTATCAAGGTCCTCGTTAAGAAATGGGCCAGGCTGGGAGCAGTGGCTCACACCTGTAATCCCAGGTACTCAGGAGGCTGAGGCAGAAGAATCATTTGAACCCGAGAGGCAGAGGTTGCAGTGAGCCGAGATCACACCACTACACTCCAGCCTGGGCAACAAGGCTAAACTCCATCTCAAAAAACAGAAAAAAAAGAAATGGGCTGGGCCTGGTGGCTCATGCCTGTAATCCCAGCACTTTGGGAGGCCGAGGTGGGCGGATCACCTGAGGTCAGGCGTTCAAGACCAGCCTGGCCAACATGGTGAAACCCCATGTCGACTAAAAATGCAAAAATTAGCGAGGGGTGGTGGTGCGTGCCTGTAATCCCAGCTACTCGGGAGGCTGAGGCAGGAGAATCACTTGAACCCAGGAAGCAGAGGTTGCAGTGAGCTGAGATTGCACCACTGCACTCCAGCCTGGGCGACAGAGTGAGACTTTGTCTAAAAAAAAAAAGAAAAGAAAAAAGAAAAAGGTCCTCATTAAGAAATGGTCATTGCGGCCTGGCTGAGGCTGGAGAATTGATTGAACCTGGAAGGCGGAAGTTGCAGTGAGCCGAGATCACACCATCGCATTGCAGCCTGGGTGACAGAGCGAGACTCCATCTCAAATAAAAGAGAAATGGTCATTGTTCGGGGCAAGGTCCAGGGCCTGGAGAAGGTGAGGGGAAGCAGGAGAACAGAAACTGGGAAAAGGAAGTGCTAGTCCCTTTCCAAGATATTGCAGGGCCTTGGGGCACCCCCACCCTCCCAAGATACGGCTCCCAGGAACAAAGTCACGTGCCCCAAAACATGGGGAGGTGGGGGAAGGAGCAAAGATTTCCCTGGAGACGGTGCTCAGGGCTCAAAGTCCAGGGCTCAGGATAGCAAAAAACCAGATTGCCGGGGGTGTGTTTAATCTGCTCAGGGCGTCTGGGCACCTGTGCAGCCTGAGCCTCCATACCATCCGCGCAGCCATCGCCCCCCACCCCAAAAGCAGCCTCCTTCCCCAGAGGTAAACTGAGTCCCAAGAGATGACAGGAGCCCTTCCAAAGGACTCTTACGAATGCTTTAATGCAGGCCATCGGGAAGCAGCTCTCAGTTGGGAGTGGGTGCATGGGAGAGGGGAAGCTCTGGTCAGTAGACGTTAGGCAGAGAGAAAAGAAATCAGGCAGTGGGTAGAAGCAGGTGGAGCCATGAGATCGTGGAGGATTGCGGGTGTCACTTCAACCAGGGATGCTCTCCGAGTATAAGAAAAATCACCAGGCAGGGACCAAGCTCAGGAAGAGGGGTGCATGAAAACCATGTTTGCCCAGAGAGCCCCCATTGAGGGAGGTGGGGTTGGTTCCAAGCCTTCTTCACTTGAGAACACTGTATTCTGAATCCCAGATGGAGTCATTTCACGGGCTTCCAGTCCAGGGCATTGCTTTTAGGGGGCAGAAGAGGCATCTCTGAGGGACTGCCTGGAAGAGGCAGCCAGGAATCTTCACATGGCTGTGTTCTTTGCTCTCTCATGGTCTCTGGGCTCTTTTTCCTCCAGATCCAGTCCCAAGTTGCTCTCTCCTTCCTTCGCTGCCTTTTTCTTCTTCTTCCTCTTCTCTTCTTTCTCCTTGGCCTCTTTCTTCTCTTCTTTCTCCTTGGCCTCTTTCTTCTCTCCTTTCTCCTTGGCCTCGTTCTTCTCTCCCTTGTCTTCACTGTAGGGATACAAAGGCCCCAAACCATAATAAGAAACAGAGACACTCCTATTTAATGGCCACTCACTTGAGCCAGCCCATGTGATGAGTGTTTTACAAGCGGTATCTCAGTGAGTCTTCAAAATAACCCTAAATATGCAGCTTCACGATTTCCATTTCACAGAGACAGCAACTAAGACTCAATTGCTCCATAGAGGGAGGGAGGGATGGATGGATGGATGGATGGACATAAGCCAAAGGGCCCCTGTTGCCTCTTGGGACTCAGTTTACCCCTGGCGAAGGAGGCTGCTTTTGAGGCTGGGTGCAGTGGCTGGGCAGATGATAAATAAATTGGAAGATAAATGGATACATTACAGGAAGGAGAGAATGGTGGATCAGTGGATGGGGGGATGGAGAATGGAGAATGGTGGATGGGAGTATAGATGGATGTATAGATCAATGAACGAATGTATAGGTGGATGGATGGATGGATGAGTAGATAAGCAGTTAGGTGAACTGATGGTTGCATGGAGGGAGGGACAGATTAATAAGTAGATGAGTGGATGAATTGGAGGAAGAAGAGAATGACATATCAATGGATAGGTAGATGGAGGATGAATGAGACTGTAGGTGGGTGGATGGATCAATGAGCTAATGGATAGGTAGACTGATGGATGGACAGTTGGAGAGTGAAGACTGCATAGTTCGATGGATGCATAGATGGGTGGGTGAGTGTGTCAGTGAGTGGACAGATCAATGGGCTAATGGGTAGGTGGACTGATGGATGGGTGGTTGGAGGGTGAGGACTGCATGGGCAGACTGATAGATGGATGTACAGGTGGATGGTTGGGTGGATGGATGGAGGAATGAAAAAGGCAGAAAGGAAGCTACAGGTACAGGTGCACAGGTGGGATCCAGATCCCCCAGTACATCCTGGGAATAGGAATCATATTTTACTGGGGCTGAGCCCATATTTTACTGGGGCTTAGACAAAGCCACCACTCAGGTCCTCTCCCTCAGGCACATCTTGGACTCAGCTGAGACTCTCCCAGCCAGGCTGGTCACCTCCCACCTCCCACTCTCCTACTCCTGTCCCCAAGCCTTTGCCCAAGACAGAGCCCCCAGCCCTGGATGGATGAATGGATGGATGGATGGATGGATGGACGGATGATGGATTGATGGATGGATGAATAGATGGGTGGGTGGATGGATGGTGAATGGGTGGCTGATGGATAGATGCGTGGGTAGATGGATGGGTGTGTGAACAGATGAGCGGGTGGGTGGATGGGTAAGTGGGTGGATGGGTTGGTGAATGGATGGGTGGGGGGGTGGGTGAGTGGATACATGGGTGATGGATGGATGGATGGATGATGGATGGTGGGTGGATGGATGGTGGTGGGTGGATGGGTAGGTGATGGATGGATGGGTGATGGATGGATGGATGAGTGGGTGGATAAGTGGTAAGTGAATGGATGGGTGGGTGGGCAGCTGGGTGAGTGGATGGATGGATGGATGGATGGATGGATAATAGATGGATGGTGGGTGGATGGATGGTGGGTAGGTGGATGGGTAGGTGATGGATGGATGGATGGTGGGGTGATGGATGGGGGGGGAGGTGGGGGGGGGGTGGGGGGTGGAGGGGGTGGGGGGGGTGAGGTGTGATGATGGTGATGGATGGATGGATGGTGAGGATGGATGGGTGAGTGGGTGAATGGGTGAGTGGGTGGATGAGTGGCTGATGGGTGGATGGATGATGGATGATGGATGGATGGATGGTGGGTGATGGATGGATGGGTGAGTGGGTGAATGGGTGAGTGGGTGGATGAGTGGCTGATGGGTGGATGGATGATGGATGTCTGTGTCCCTGAGCCCTCTATGGGATTCCTCAGGTTGGGAAGCAGTCATATCCATAGGAGACACTGAGTCCAGGTGGGTTGCCCATACCTAGGCCTTGTACAGACACCTACACAATACTACACCACAGTCTTCTTCAACAGGTATTTATTAAGCACCTCCTGCGTTCCAGGCCCAATGCTGGGTATGAGGACACAGCTAGGACCAAAGCTAAGTTGCCTATACAACTGGGAGGCACCACATAATGTCTCAAAATTAGTGAACGACTAAGACAGCTCCGCTGGTGATAAGTGTGAATCAGACTTGGGGGTGGGGACAGTATCAGGAAGGCTGGTGGCCAGGCCGGAAACCCCTGAGTGGGGACTGGAGGAGGAGAAGGAGCTGGCAGAAGATACAGGAAAGGTGAAGATCCCAGGGCAGGAATGTGCTTGAAGGATTCAGGACAGTAAGGTCATCTGTGCACACCCGTTCCCCCACGCCGAGGAGGGGCTCACACAGACCCCTGACACCCGCACACATAGTACCTCTGGTCCTGGTATAGGTTGGACTCCATTCTGAACGTGGTCTCCTCCTCGTCCTCAGCCCTGCAGAGATAAAGGGAAAGGTGGGAGGGGGCGGGAGGGGAGTAGGGGGGCGGTAAAGGGAAGGAAGCTGTGTGACAGCCTCAGCGTCTGTCTCAACCTCCCAGCCGGGGCTCATGAACCCCAGGACGCAAGGAAGGGCTGCGCGGCCCGGCTGGTTGTCTTGGGGAGAGGGGCGGGTGCAGGCCTGGGGTCTGGGCTCTGAGAGTAGGGTTGGAGGAGCAGCAGGGAAATGGGAGACCTTTGGACTTCGAGGCTGGTGATGGGGGTACCAGAGAGGGTTGGGAAGCTGGGGACGGGGGCAGCGCTTTGGGCAGGGCTGTGGGGGCAGCGGGGTGGGGGCGGGCGCCCACCTGGCCTTGGAGCACCAGAGGCGGTTGGCCAGCAAGACCAAATAGACGATGAACAGGAAGCCGACTACCGCAGCCAGGCCCACGAGCCACGGCTTCAGGCGATGCTTCGTGGCTGCAGGAAGTTGGGGAGGTTTGACTCAGAGGAAGGACAGGGCAGAAGACCCCCATTCCCCCACCACCCTAGCAAGGAGAGAGAGAAGGTCACTGGGGGTGCTCCGACAGAAAGGGTATTGGAAAGGGACAGAGCTTCAGAGACCAGGATGGCTTAGGGGGGGTCGGGAGGGTTTAGAGAGGGGGAGGGTACCTTACCAGAGTGGGAGGGAGCCTGGGGGACCAGAGAGGGGAGGGGCTTATAAAAGAAGGGGGACTCAGAGGGGACAGAGTTTACAAATCAGGAGGACTCAGAAGGGGCGGGGCTTATAATGCAGGTGGAGGCTCAAGGGAGGGGCTTATAAAGGAGGAACTCAGAGGGGAGGGGCTAATGAAAAAGGAGAGGCTCAGGGGTGGGGTGTATAAAGGAGGATGAGCTCAGAGGAGGGGCTTATGAAAGAGGAGGGGTCTCAGATGGGGAGGGGCTTATAAAGAAGAGTCTGGGGGTTTGGGGCTTACAACAGAGGAGCTCTTGGGAGGAGCTTATAAGAGGAGGCAGAGGCTTAGGGGGAGGGGCTTATAAAGGAGGAGCTCAGAGGGGAGGTGCTTATAAGGGGAGAGGGTCTCAGAGTGGGAGGGGCTTATAAAGGAGGCAGAGGCTCAGAAGGAGGGGCTTATAAAGAAGGAGGAGCTCAGAGGGGGGCTTACAACAAAGGAGGGGCTCGGGGAGAGGTTTATAAAGGAGGGGGAGTGAGAAGGAGGGGCTTACAGAAGAGGAAGAGTCTCAGATGGGGAGGGGCTTGTGAACTAGGGGGCTCAGAATGGGAGGGGCTTATAAAGGAGGAGGAGCTCAGAGGGGAGGGGCTTACAGAGGAGGAGGGGCTCGGGGAGGGGTTTGTAAAGGAGGAGGAGTGAGAAGGAGTTGTTTACAAAAGAGGAGGGGGCTCAGATGGGGAGGGGCTTGTAAAGGAGGCGGGAGCTCAGAGTGGGGCCGAGCTCAAGGGGGCGGGGGGGTTCAGCCAGGTGTGCTCAGAAGGGCTGGAGAGGGGAAAGGCTCAGGTGGGCGGTGGGGGGGCCCTTATAGAAGAGGGCAGAGCCCAGCGAGGGGGAGGCCGGGCGGGACTGCGGGGGTTGAGGAGGGCCTCCAAGCCACCCTTCCTTTTCTTCCTGCCCCCTCTCCTTTTTCTCACCATGGAAAACTGGGAGATGGTGATCACCTGACCAACTCCCCCATCCCGCGACGCCCCCTCCCGCCCTCCTGCACCTACCCTGCTGGGCCTCCACCGGGGAGAGGAGCAGAAACTCCAGCACCAGGAGGGCCCCCAGGGTCTCCATGACGGTCGAGCGAGCCAGTAGTCAGCCAGCGGCGGTCCCGGGTCGGCGTCCACAGGTTTGGTGTGGGCGAGGCCCTGCCTGCCCGTGATAAGGCACAGGCGGTCCCGGGGCGGGGGATGCCCCTGGCACCACCTGGTTGGGCATCCTGTCCCTCCCCTGCCAGCTCCTGCCCCATCGCTCTCCCTCCGGGAGGCCAGACTCTGGACCTGTGTAACAATTAACTGAGGGAGTCCCTCCTCCCTGCACCCTGCCCTGGGGACCATCAGCCTCAGGGCCACCCCCTCATGATCCCTGCTGCAGGGGCTGAGCTGAGATGGCTGCGACCTCCCGTCCGGGCCCAGGCCCCCTGCCACTCTGGACACAGGGGGAACTCACAAATACAACTGGAATATCTTAAGAAAGGTGCGCCCACCCGGCGCCTCACGCCTGTAATACCACCACATTGAGAGGCCAAGGCGGGCGGATCCTTGAGCCCAACCTGGGCAACTTAGTGAAGCCCTATCTCTACAAAAATAGAAAAATTAGCCAGGCGTGGCAGGCACCTGCAGTCCCAGCTACTAGGGTGTGCTGAAGTAGGAGGATCACTTGAGCCCAGGAGTTTGAGGCTGCAGCCAGTTATGGTCGCACCACCGCACTCCAGCCTGGGTGACAGAAGACCCTGTCTCAAAAGAAATACAAAAATAGAAATATAAAGAGTCACCAAGGCCCGGTACGGTGTCTCACGCCTGTAATCCCAGCACTCTGGGAGGCCAAGGCGGGAGAATCGCTTGAGGCCAGGAGTTCCAGACCAACCTCCCGTCTCTAAAATATAAAATGTAAAACTTAGCTGAGCATGGTGGCCTGCACCTGTAGTCCCAGCTACTCAAAGAGACTGAGGTGAGAGGATCGCTTGAGCCCAGGAGTTCGAGGCTGCAGCAAGCTACGACTGCACCACTGCACTCCAGCCTGGGCAACAGAACAAGACCTTGTCTCTAAAAGCAAATTTGAGAGTCACCTTTTGTGCTCTCAGGGTACACACGAGGCTCCGTGCTCGGCAATTTCACAGATCGCATTTCCTTTTCTTAATGCCCCGTGAAATGGTGCCGGTCTCATTGTGCAGAGCCCAGGAAAATCAAGGTCACGCAGCAGGTCTGACCTGGGATTTGAAGCCAGGTCTGCCTCGCCCCCAGGTTATCCTGCCTCGCCCAGGCTCTTGGCCCCTGAGGACCCACAAGCAGCCGTGGGAGCACACAGGGACAGGAAAGGTGTGCGGAGGCCACATGCCCGTGGTCCACCTGCAAACTTGGATGCTCTCATGTGGGGATGCCCCGGAGGGCTGATGACTCAGGCTCCAGGCTCTCCTGTCCTCAACCTTGGTGCCTCGGCTGATTAGATAGCGGGCCCTGCCCGGGCAAAGGGGGACCCCGCCCCAGCTGACACGGGAGCAGCCACGGCCCAGACGAGTGGTAGGAAGGCCCAGCGTCGTCGCACAGGTGTTTATGGAGCACCTGCTGAGTCGCTGACACTTCCTCTCTTCCAGAGGTCTGCGGATGACCGCTGAGCAGAACGGCCACACAGCAGGACGTGGCTCACACATCCCAGCCCCAAGACGGCCACAGGTCTGCTTGAACCAGCCAGGCAGGCATCTATTAAACTCTGACTGTGTATCCCATCTTGTGCAGGGCTTGGAAGGGAAGGAGGCCTTGGTGCTGTCTGGGAGCTCTCGATCTGGTTAGGAAGTCAGGACCACCCCCCAGAGACAAGCAGACACAGCAGCCGAGGTGGGGGCTGGAGAAGATTTGGAGATAGGGGAGCCCAGCAGAGGGGGGTGAGGGCGGGACCCGCCTTGGAGATCCTGCCCTCCAAAGTCAGTCAGTTGCCTGGGCTTTTTCTGAGAAAAGCACTCTGTGCTCTGAGACCTCGGCGAAGCCGCTTCATCATTGCATGCCTCGGTTTCCCCATCTGTTAAATGGAGGCGTTCAGTCCTACCTTGGAGGATTAAATGAGATACTGCATAGAAAAAGCCTGCTCTGCACAGCAGCAGGTACGCGCTAAGCACTCGGTGAGGTTGGCTGATAATATTACAACGTTTTAAATCGCCCTAGTGTTTGTAGTTCACAGTTTGCTGACGGCTCGGCTGAGGCTGAGCCGGGCAGGCTCTGAGTATGTGAAAGTCGCCAGCGTCCAACCCCCGGAACCTGCCGGCTGGGAAGGAGAAAGCCGTCCGCTGCGACCGGGCAGCTCAGGGTTTGCAGAAAGGGCTCCGGCGCGCATAAGTTCTGTCTACACGACCGCCAAAGCGTCCGGAACCCGGATTCGGGATTCAAGTTCACATCAGATTCCAGAAGGAGCTTCGGGATGGGGGGTCCTTGAAGGCAATGGAGGGGCGGCGGGGCTCCGGAGGAGGCGGGGGTTCAGAGGGGGCTCCCTCGCCACCCCCGCCAGCTTCCTCCTCGCCCTGCCAGGCCAGGGCCAGCTGCAGGTCCAGCCCCTCCAAGTCCTCGCCGGTCAGGCTGGGGCGCAGCTCCCGGGGTGCTGCCTCCTGGTCTGGCTTCGGGCCAAACACCCAGTCTGCGGCAAGGGAGCTGGTGAGGCAACTCCCCGGCCCCAGCCACCCTCCTCTGTCCCTTTCTCAGCTAGGAGAAGCCCTTGGATCCCCCGACCACCCACCCAGGGTGACCCAGCATCAGCCCCGGCTAGGTTTCGGTGGGGGCAGCTCACCGGCCAGGTCGTGGGCGAGGTCTTTGATCAGGTGCCCGACGATGGCGTAGGCGACGGCCACCACCACCAGCGTGGCCAGCAGCAGGTACAGCACGTACCTGGGCAGGCGGATGCTGTCCAGGGGCGGCGGCCGGTACTCCTCGTACAGTGGCGGGGACGGGCTCCAGCCCTCGGCCTCCCCCTCGGCCGCCAGCCCCGGCATGGTGTCCGCCCGGCACAGGGGAGGCCCGGAGGTGACCCACACAGCGGAAGTATTAAGGGGCTTTGAGCTAAGAGGATTGGGCGGCTGCCCCACGGCCACCATCTGCCTGGGTTAATCACATTGTAAACCACTTCCGCCCACCGGCAACCTACCTGCTCAGCTCCAGCCACAACTCTGCCCAGCCGTCCCCACCTCGGGACCTCCGCATCTGCGCTTCCTTCTCCCGGGAACGCCCTGCCCAGATTTCCTCATGGCAGGCTCACTCTCTTCATTCATTCATCTTTTTAATTATTATTATTTTATTTTATTTATTTAATTTTTTTTGAGACGGAGTTTCACTCTTGTCACCCAGGCTAGAGTGCAAAGGCGAGATCTCAGCTCACTGCAAACTCCGCCTCCCGGGTGCAAGTGATTCTCCCACCTCAGCCTCCAGAGTAGCTGGGATTACAGGTGCACGCCACCACGTCTGGCTAATATTGTTATTATTTTCGAGACAGGGTCTCGCTCTGTCACCCTGGGTGCTGGAGTGTGGTGACGCGATCATAGCTCACGGCACCCTCAACCTCCTGGGCTCAAGCAATCCTCCCGCCTCAGTCTCCCGAGTAGCAGGAACTAAAGGTCCTCGCCACTGTGCCTGGCTCTTCATTCATTCATCGAATATGTATTGAGCAGTGACTATGGCTGGGCACTCTCTTAGGTGCTGGGACACAGCTATGAGTAAGAAAGACCAGGCCGGGCGCAGTAGCTCACGCCTGTAATCCCAGCACTTTGGAAGGCTGAGGTGGGCGGATCACTTGAGACAGGAGTTCGAGACCAGCCCGGCCAACATGGTGAAACCCCGTCTCTACTAAAAATGCAAAAACTAGCTGGACATGGTGGCGGGCGCCTGTAGTCTCAGCTACTCGGGACGCTGAGGCACGAGAATCGCTTGAACCTGGGAGGTGGAGGTTGTGGTGAGCCGAGATCATCCCACTGCACTCCAGCCTGGGCAACAAAGCGAAACTCCTATCAAAAAAATAAAAAATAATAAAAGGAAAAAATAAAAAAAGATCAAAACCGGACATTCCAGGGAGGGAGATGGATGCTAAGAAAGAAACGTAACCTTAGAGTAAATGACATATTAGGTTAGAAAGGGAGGTGTGGCTGGGCGCAGTGGCTCACGCCTGTAGTCCCAACACTTTGGGAGGCTGAGGCAAGAGGATCACTTGAGCCAGGAGTTCAAGACCTCCTTGGGCAACATAGCAAGACTGCATCTCTACAAAAACTTTAAAAACTAGCCAGGCGTGGTGCGTGCCTGTAGTCCTAGCTACTCAGGAGGCTGAGACGGGAGGATTGCTTGAGCCCAGAAGTTCAAGGCCACAGTGAGCTATGATCGCACCACTGCACTACAACCTGGGTGACAGGGTGAGACTATCTCAAAAAAAAAAAAAAAAAAAAAAAAAATAGGGCTGCCAAGCCATCACTGAGGAGGTGATATTTGAGCAAAGACCTGGAGGAAAAAGGGAACCAGCCATGGGAGATCCAGGGGAAAGAGAGTTCCAAGCAGAGGGCACAGCCCCTGCAAAGGCCCTGGGGCAGGACTGTGCCTGGCGTGTTGGGGGAACAGTGAGGAGGCCAGTGTGGCTGGAGCAGAGTGAGCCGGGGAGTGGGGGGGAGGGGAAGATGGGGAGCTGTCAGGGCAGGTCCTGCAGGGCCCTGTAGACTGTGAGGAAGACTTTGGCCTAGACCCTGAGGAAGGTGGGAGCCATGGAGGGCTGTAGGCAGAGGAGGGACGGGTCGGGACCCAGGTGCTCACAGGTGCCCCCTGGTGGCTGCTTTGGGGGGAACAGACTGTGGGGGCCAGGGGGTAGCCAGGAGGGGACTGACCTGGTCCTAGTGGAAGGAAAGTGGGCAGATTTGAGATGGACCTTTTTTTTTGAGACAGGGCCTTGCTCTGTCACCCAGGCTGGAGTGCGGTGGTGCAGTGGTGGGATCTTGGCTCATTGCAGCCTTGACTGCCCAGGTTCAAGCCATCTTCCTGCCTCAGCCTCCTGAGTAGCTGGGACTACAGGTCTGTGCCACCACACCTACCTAATTTTCTGTATTTTTTTTTTTTTTTTTTTTTTTTTTTTGAGACGGAGTCTCGCTCTGTCGCCCAGGCTGGAGTGCAGTGGCGCAATCTCAGCTCACTGCAAGCTCCGCCTCCCGGGTTCACGCCATTCTCCTGCCTCAGCCTCTCCGAGTAGCTGGGACTACAGGCTCCCGCCACCACACCCGGCTAATTTTTTGTATTTTTAGTAGAGACGGGGTTTCACTGTGGTCTCGATCTCCTGACCTCGTGATCCGCCCGCCTCGGCCTCCCAAAGTGCTGGGATTACAAGCCTGAGCCACCGCGCCTGGCCGTATTTTTTTTTTATAGAAACAGGGTCTCACTATGTTACCCAGGCTGCTCTTTAACTCCTGGGCTCAAGCGATCCTCCTGCCTCAGCCTTACAAAGTGCTGGGATTACAGGCATGTGCCACCGTACCCAGCCTTCGGATCGATTTTTCATTAACCAAACCTGTTTTTAGACTAAATGCCTGCAATGATGGTGTTGCCATTTCCTGAGTTAGGAACACTGCGGAGGAGAAACCTGGGGAGAAACACCAGGAATTCCAGGCAGCCAGGGGCCAGGGAGCCAGGACAAGGCAGTAGGAGGGGGTAGTGAGGAAGACCTGGGTTCAAATCCCAGCTCTGCCTGTCACAGCATGACCTTGGCTCTCCAGGGTTCCCTGGCTTCTCTCTACAATGGGGTGGGTAAAGTTTCCTGGGGTGTTGGGAGGAGGAAATGCAACAATGTGTAGAAGCGTGAGCCTTTCCAGGCATGGTGGCTCAAGCCTGTAATCCCAGCACTTTGGGAGGCTGAGGAACGCTGATCATGAGGTCAGGAGTTCAAGACCAGCCTGACCAACATGGTGAAACCTCATCTCTACTAAAAATACAAAAATTAGCCAGGCATGGTGACACGCGCCTATAATCTCAGCTACTCGGGAGGCTGAGGCAGGAGAATCGCTTGAACCCGGGAGGCGGAGGTTGCAGTGAGCTGAGATCCTACCACTACACTCCAGCCTGGGCGACAGAGCGAGACTCCATCTCAAAAACAAACAAACAAAAAAGAGAGCGACCCTTGCCAGGCACAGTGGCTCACGTCTGTAGTCCCAGGGACTTGGGAGGCTGAGGCAGGAAGATTGCTTAAGCCAGGAGCTGGAGGCTGCAGTGAGCTAAGATTGTGCCACTGTACTCCAGCCTGGGTGACAGAGCTAGATTTTGTCTCTACAAAAAAGGGGGTGGCTTTTTTTTATTTTATTTTATTATTATTTTTTTTTTTTGAGAAATGGTTTCTCTCTGTTGCCCAGGCTGGAGTGCAGTGGCGCCATCTCCGCTCACTGCAAGCTCCGCCTCCCAGGTTCACACTATTCTCCTGCCTCAGCCTCCCGAGTAGCTGAGACTACAGGTGCCCGCCACCACGCCCAGCTAATTTTTTTGTGTGCTTTTAGTACAGACAGCGTTTCACCGTGTTAGCCAGGATGGTCTCGATCTCCTGACCTTGTGATCCACTCGCCTCAGCCTCCCAAAGTGCTGGGATTACAGGCGTGAGCCACTGCGCCCGGTGAGGGTGGCTTTTTATATTTGAATTTTGTTTGTTTTTGAGACAGAGTCTCGCTCTGTCACCCAGGCTGGAGTGCAGTGGTATGATCTCTGCTCACTGCAACCTCCGCCTCCCAGGTTCAAGTGGTTCTCCTACTTCAGCCTCCCAAGTAGCTGGGACTAGTTTCCAGGGTTCTGTTTTTCTTGTTGTTGGTGGTGTTGTTGCTTTAAGACTCCGTCTCCCTCTGTTGCCCAGGCTGGAGTGCAGTGGGGCGATCTCGGCTCATTGCAACCTCCACTTCCCAGGTTTAAGCAATTCTCATACCTCAGCCTTCCGGGTAGCTGGGACTACAAGCATGGGCCACCATGCCCAGTTAATGTCTGTATTTTTAGCAGAGACAGGATTTCACCATGTTGGACAGGCTGGTCTCCAACTCCTGACCTCAAGTGACCTACCTGCCTCAGCCTTACAAAATGCCGGGATTACAGGTGTGAGCCACTTTGCCCAGCTTTTTCTTGTTGTTTTAAAAAAATTACAGCTGGTCTGTGCTGATGGGTAAAGAGAGGAAATCAAGGAAGCAGGAGAGAAAAGGGGGAATGGCTGAAGTAATGGCTGAGTTGATGAGAAGGACCAGGAGTTGGTGAGCAAAAGAGGTGGCTCAGGCAGCCAATGTCACATTGGAAGGTGCCACCTTGGAAGTGGCTCCTTCGGCCTCAATTGAGCCTCCAGATGAGGCAGCCCTGGCCGACAGCTTGACTGCAACCTCATGAAACACCCAAAGCCAGAAACATCCAGATACGCTTGCTGCTCCCAGACTCGTGACCCACAGGAAAGGTATCTGCCTTCTTTCCTCTATCTCTGGGGGTTTTCTTGTCGTCTTTATTTAAGATGGAGTCTTGCTCTTGTCGCCCAGGCTGGAGTGCAATGGCATGTGATTTCAGCTCACTGCAACCTCTGCCTCTTGGGTTCAAGTGATTCTGCTGCCTCAGCCTCCTAAGTAGCTGGGATTACAGGTGTGCACCACCACACCCAGCTAATTTTTGTATTTTCAGTAGAGATGCGGTTTCACCATATTGTCCAGGCTGGTCTCGAACTCCTGACCTCAGGTGATCCACCTGCCTCAGCCTCCCAAAGTGCTGGGATGACAGGTGTGAGCCACCGCATCCGGCCTTGTCTTTTTTTTTTTTAAAGAGATGCAGTCTCACTATGGTGCCCAGGCTGGTCTTGAACTCCTGGGCATAAGCGATCCTGCCTTGGCCTCTAGAGTAGCTGGGACTATAGGCATGTGCCACCACGCTCAGGTCTACTTTTCTGTCTCTATAAGGACATCGGTCATTGGATTTAGGGTCTACCCTAAATCCAGGATGATCTCATGCTGAGATCCTTAACAACACCTGCAAAGACTCTATTTCCAAATCAGGTCACATTTATGGGTACCAGGGGTTACCACCTGGACAAGCCTTTTGGGAGGACACGATTTGACCCAAGTCCAGCTGTTTGAAGCTGCTAAGTTTGGAGTAATTTGTTGCACAGCCATAAGGATCTTAGGTAAGTCTTGGCTAGCGGAACCAACAGTTCATCAGCCAGCATTAGCGGGCAGGAGGGGAGGCAGCATGCATGGCACGGGGACAGGCAGGCGGGCACAGCTGTTGCGGGAGGTGCACGGAAGGTCTGTTTGATTTTTTCACTGGAGCCGAAAGCAAGGTCATCAGCTGAGTGAGGATGAGGGAGGTTGGAGGCCAACAAGAAAGTGACAGAGAGAACAGATGGCAAGAGAGAGAGCCACACGGAACTATAGTAGAATGGATGCTGGCTGCTCAGGAGGCTGAGGTGGGAGGATCACTTGAGCCTGGGAGACAGAAGTTGCAGTGAGCTTAGATCGAGCCACTGCTCTCCAGCCTGGGCAACAGAGCAACACTCTGTCTCTAAAACATAAACAAGATGGCCAGGCATGTGGCTCATGTCTATAATCCCAGCACTTTGGGAGGCTGAGGAAGGCAGATCATTTGAGGCCAGGAGTTCAAGACCAGCCTGGCCAACATGGTGAAACCCTGTCTCTACTAAAAATACAAAAATCAGCCAGGCATGGAGGCACGTGCCTGTAGTCCCAGCTACTCAGGAGGCTGAGGCACAAGAATCACTTAAACCTGGGAGGCGGAGGTTGCAGTGAGCTGAGATTGCACCACCGCACTCCAGCCTGGGCAACAGAGTGAGACCCTGTCTCAACATAGAACAAAACATATTGCAACCCCGTCTCTACAAAAAATACAAATATTAGTCAGTCATGGTGGGGGCAAACCTGAGGTCCCAACTGCTTGGGAGGCCAAGATAGGAGGATTGCTTGAGCCCAGGAGGTCGAGGCTGCAGTAAGCTGCAGTGATCGGCCACTGCACTACAGCCTGGGAGACAGAGCAAGACCCGCTCCATAAAAAAAAAAAAAAAAAAAAAAAAAAAAAAATGGTGAGCCAAGCGCAGTGGCTCACGCCTGTAATCTCAGCACTTTGGGAGGCCAAGGCGGGCAGATCACAAGGTCAAGAGTTCAAGACCAGCCTGGCCAACGTGGTGAAACCCCATCTCTACTAAGAATACAAAAATTAGCTGGGCATGCATGGTAGCTCGTGCCTGTAATCCCAGCTACTCGGGAGGCTGAGGCAGGAGAATCACTTGAACCCGGGAGGCAGAGGTTGCATTGAGCTGAGACTGTGCCAATGCACTCCAGCCTGGGCAACAGAGTAAGACTCCATCTCGGGGAGAGGGAAAAAAAAAGCTGGGCGTGGTGGCTCATGCCTGTAATCCCAGCACTTTGGGAAGCCAAGGCGGGTGGATCACCTGAGGTCAGGAATTTGAGAACAGCATGACCAACATGGTGAAAGCCTGTCTCTACTAAAAATACAAACAGGCCAGGTGCAGTGGCTCACACCTGTAATCCCAGCACTTTGGGAGGCCGAGGCGGGCGGATCATGAGGTCAGGAGATCGAGACCATCCTGGCTAACACGGTGAAACCCCATTTCTACTAAAAATACAAAAAATTAGCTGGGCATGGCAGCATGTGCCTGTAGTCCCAGCTACTCGGGAGGCTGAGGCAGGAGAATGGCGTGAACCCAGGAGGTGGAGCCTGCAGTGAGTGGAGATCGCGCCACTGCACTCCAGCCTGGGCAACAGAGCGAGACTCCATCTCAAGAAAAAAAAAAAAATACAAACAAACAAAAAAAATTTAGCTGGGCGTGATGGTGCATGCCTGTAATCCCAGTTACTTGTTAAGCTGAGGCAGGAGAAATGCTTGAGCCCAGCAGGCGGAGGTTGCAGTGAGCCGAGATCATGCCATTGCACTCCAGCCTGAATAATAAGAGTGAAATTCCATCTCAACAAAAGTAATAGAATAAATTAAAATTAAAAACCTATAATCAAACATGTGACTTCCACACAGGTTTCTCAACCTCTGCACTCATTTGGGGCCGGATCGTTCTGTGTTGTGGGGACCGAGTGAGTGCTGGAGGGTGTCTTCCAGCATCCCTGGCCTCCCCCGACTACCTGACTAGATGCCAGCTGCACACCCCCACCCCCCACCCCATGACAAGCTAAACTGACGCCCCGGGGCAGGATCCAGCGCTCCAGTGGAGAACACAGCTCAGTGGATAGTCGGTTCCCGTCGCGTTTTGCCTCCTGTCTTCTGGTTTTGGCCTCTCTGGCTGCAGACCAGGAGCTCTGCACCTGTGATTCTACTGCTATGCCCATTTTACAGAGAGGTAAGTGGGCTGTCCCCAGCCACACATGGAAGGGCTGGGGGAGCTGGCAGAGGAAGCCATGTCTGGGCTCTCAGCTGGACCACAGAACCCCTCCCACTGCACCCAAAACAGGAGCTGGGGGAAGATGGGGGTCCGGGAAGGGCCAGGCTGGAGGGCGGTTTCCCCAGAGCCCCCTTGGAGGGAGTTGGCTGGGCAGATCTGACCAGGTAACCGTACATAAAACAGGTGCAGGCCTGCCTGTCGCTGATGGTGGCCCTGAGTCAGTGGCAGGACAGATCCCAGAGCCAACGGCTGCAGATACAACCGTCCCCCTGCCCCCCGGCCCAGACGCCACACACTCTCGAGGAACGTTCCCTGAAAACCCCCACCCCTCCCTCCTTCCCACGCTCCCCTCACCCAATACACTCAGAGGAGTCAATGCCACCCCTCCCTCCTTCCCACGCTCCCCTCACCCAATACACTCAGAGGAGTCAATGCTTGGCAAAAATAATTTAATATTCCATCTGGGCAGCGCTTTGAGGTCTGCTTGTCCCTCCCTGGTCCCTGTGCCCTACCTGACCCACTCACGGACCACCACCCCGTCCCTACCCAGGCCTCGGGGTGGGGAGTCAGAGGCCCCCAGACCCTGCGCCCCATTCCTAGTGAAGCTGAAGCCACCATAACGCCAGCCTCTTCCCAGAGCCCCAGCTCTGCCCCTGGCTTCCCTCGCGATCCTCCCCTGGCTTCCCTCACAGTCCTCCCCTGTCCTGAGCCGGGCATCCCGGAGCCTCCCGCAGAGTCCCACCCCAAGCCTGGAAACTTCCACGCCACAGCCCTGCGCTAGGCCCCGGGGAGCAGTCAGGGGACTCAGGGATTCACAGCACAACGGCAGCTCCTCGGTCCCAGACGGAGGAGGGGGACAGCAACCGCAACCGTGCGCCCAGCAAGACACAAGCGATGACACCGATTCACACACACCCGGTTTAGACGCCAAAGCTCTGCGGGGGAGGAGAGGCCCTCAAGAGTCCTCGAGGAGCCCCAGGTGAGGGCGGGGCCCTAGGAGGGGACCCCGCGCAGCTGCTCCAGGCCGTCCGCGTACTGGAAGGCCCGCCCGGTCTCGTGCTCATACATGTCCAGAGCCACCTCGCAGCTCTCACGCACCACGCGCTCTGGGTCGTCCGCGTGAGCCTGCAGCGCGGCCAGGCAGGCGGGCCGGGCGATGGCGCCCAGGGCCTCCGCGCACTCGTGCCGTACCATGGGGTTCTCGGCGCACCGGGCCAGGGCGGCCGCCAGCTGGGGCACCGCCGCCTCGTGCTGCAGCTGTCCCAGGACGTAGCCGACCTCGTGGCGGAAGAGGGCGCTCCCACAGTGCAGACCTGCAGGGGAGAGGGACACTCGCTGGGGCCAGGAGGGGTGGGAAGGGGAGTTGTCTTTTCTTTTGTGAGACATGGGGTCTTGCTATCTTGCCCAGGCAGGTCTCCAAGTCCTGGCGATCTTCCCACCCCGGCCTCCCAAAGTGCTGGGACGACAGGCGTGAGCTACCACACCCAACGTGGGGTGTTCTATCTTGAAGACACCCCTGCCCCCAGCCCCAGTGATTAGGGCTGCCCGGGGGAACTGACCGCAGCTATGGGGGCGGGAAAAGCTGGGAGCTATGGGGACCGAGAGGGACGCTTGCACGGGTTAACAGGCCCCATGGGAAATGCTTGCGGCCAGGCCCGGGATGCCGTTCCCGGGGGCAGGCCACGGCCCCACTGCACAGATGCCATCACTGAACCTCACAGCGAGGCAATGCCCAGGACCCCACCCCAGAAGCCCCTCCTCACCCTCGGCCAGCGCCAGGGCGGCCTCCTCGCCTCCCGCGTTGCGCAGGGCGAACATGGCGCGGTATCGCTCGAAGAGCGGCCGGGACTCGTCCAGCAGCACCTCCCGCAGGCGCCCCACGTCACGCTCCTCAGCCGGCGGGGCAGGGTCCACGGAGAGGTAGGGTCCCGCCGCCAGCTCCCCGCCGTTTTGCTGCAGCCACTCCAGCCTGCGCACGGCCAGCTGGCAGGTCTCGGCCACCTGCGGGGAGGGGTGTCAGGCAGCGGGTTGGCCCTGGGGGGTCGCAGGGGCCCTTCCCCACCCCCTGGGATGGCAGCTTAGCAGGGGAGAGAGACACTGGCAGGGTGACTAACCCATCATTCCAGGCAGGAAGTAAGCCAGCAGGGGTGGCTGACTTGTGAGTGACTCGGGGACTGGAGGGCTGGGGAGGGCCTCAGGGAGGAGGTGATGTGGAGGCAGAGACCTAAGCCAGCTTAGGGAGGGAGTCAGGTGGAGACCCGGGGATGGGGAAGCATCGGTGCCAAGGCCCTGAGGCAGGACCCTGCGGGAGTGGTGAGGGCCAAAGGAACATGTGTGGCCCCGCCTGACTGGGTAAGGCCTGCCGGCCACTGTAAGGGCTTGGGATTTTGTCCTAAAGGTGATGAGGTATCGTGAGAGCTTTAAGCGTGGAACAGAACAGCGGAATTGAGGGTCACACGTACCCCCTGCTGCCCCAGAGGAGGAGAGACTGAGGGTCGGGGTGGGATGCGGACGAGAGGTGGCAGGGGAGAAAGGAACAGGCATGTCTACACAAACACATGCACACGCATGTCCGTGGCGGCATAACTCATAACGGCTAAAAAGCAGAGATAATTCAAGCATCCAGCCACAGTGAGTGGACACGGCATGGGCCGTCCACACCACGGAACGTGACTCAGCCACAAAAATGAACGATGGGGCCGGATGAAGCGGCTCATGCCCATAATCCCAGCAGTTACGGAGACCAAGGCAGGAGGATTGCTTGAGCCCAGGAGTTCAAGACCAGCCTGGGCGACAGAGCGGGACCTCGTCTCTATAAAGAAAAAACTAATAAAATAAAAATTTGTTTCATTTTTGGGCCAGGCGCGGTGGCTCACGCCTGTAATCCCAGCACTTAGGGAGGCCGAGGCGGGTGGATCACGAGGTCAGGAGATCGAGACCATCCTGGCTAACATGGTGAAACCCCGTCTCTACTAAAAATACAAAAAAATTTGCTGAGCGTGGTGGTGGGCGCCTGTAGTGCCAGCTACTCTGGACGCTGAGGCAGGAGAATAGCATGAACCTGGGAGGCACAGCTTGCAGTGAGCCAAGATTGCGCCATTGCACTCCAGCCTGGGCGACAGAGCGAGACTCCGTCTCAAAAAAAAAAAAAAAACAAGAAGAAATTTTAGAAGGTAGCAGGAGATCCCTGAAGAGGTCTGGCGGGCCAGGGCAAGGTATCAGAGGTAGAGGGCACTGGGTGGGTTCAGAGGGGTCTTGGCAGAGGGACTGGGCATGGGGGTTCAGAGAAAGGGGGTCAGGCCGGCTCAGGGGCTCAAGGCCGGGGATGGAAGTGGGTGAGCAAAGCTGGGTGTCGCCGTTTTGCCAAATGGGGCGCAGCAAGTATCTGTCCGGATTGTCGCCCTCGCCTCCCTCATCCCTGGGGCATCCTTGGCCAAGTGGTCGCCCTGGCAACCAGAGATGGGGAGGGTCTGAGGCTGCTCCAGGTCCGGGCTGGGGTGGGGCTGGGCAGGGCTTCCCAGGGACCCAAGACTGGCAGGGAGACAAGCGGGGACCTGGTTACCTCAATGACGGGATCCGAGGAATATTGCTTCAGGAGCTCCAGAACTTCCGGGTCCCCAATGGCCCCCAGGGCCTCCCCTGGGAAGAAGCAGCCGGAGAGCTCATGTTGGTGGGGCGGATGTGTGGAAAATGCCCGGCTACCTGTGGGACCAGAGGACACCCCTCCCACGGCTCTGCCTCTGTGGGGAAGCCCCGCCTCTGTCCACGGCTGATTGGAGCAGCAGTGGGTACAGGCTCCCCGCTGGACCAATCAGCATCCCCTCCCCAGAGCAAGGCATTGCCTGGAACCGCACCCACCTGCCGCTCAGAGCAAAATGGAGCCCATCCTGGCCCGTACCATGAGACAGGGAGACGAGTATATCCCTACGACTCGGGATCACAGCTGACAAGCAGCTCCAAGAACCCAGGAGGTCAGGGTTGCAGTGAGCCACGATCACACCAGTGTACTCCAGCATGGGCGACAGAGTGAGACCCTGTCTCAAAAAAAAAAGCCCAAAACAGGCCGGGCCTGCGGGCTGGAGACTCCAGAATTTGGGGCCACTGGGGCTACACTTAGGTGGGTTCGGGTACAGGCGCAAGTGCAGGTGTCGCAAGCCCAGGTCAGAGCAAGGCTGTCGGCGGCTCCCCGTAGAGCCCTAGGTGCGGATGTTTCTTGAATTTTCTCAGAATCGAGCTCAAGGGCCCTGCCTGTGAGGCGGCTGAGCTGGTGGCTTTTGCCTTTCCTGAAGGTTGCGGTTTGCGTTTGTGCACCTGCCTGGCAGGCTCCCTCCGCCGAGAAGAGTCCCGTATGCGCCAACACACGCTCTGTGTCAGGCACCTCCCACGCGCTAATTGCAAAGGAGCTCACTGGTTACAGAAACAGTCCCAGTGGCACAGACGCACCAACTACCTGCCTCACTGGTCTCCTTTGCTGTCTAGGTCCCTCGCTACAAGAGTCCTTTTTTTTTTTTTTTTTTTTTTAAAAGAGCTTCGCTCTTGTGACCCAGGCTAGAGTACAATGGCGCGATCTCCACTCACTGCAAACTCCGCTTCCTGGGTTCAAGTGATTTTCCTGCCTCAGCCTCCCGAAGTAGCTGGGATTACAGGCGCCGGCCACCATGCCCAGCTACTTTTTTTGTATTTTTAGTTGAGACGGGGTTTCACCATGTTGGCCAGGCTAGTCTTGAACTCCTGACCTCAGGTGATCCACCTGCCTCAGCCTCCCAGAGTGCTGGGATTACAGGCGTGAGCCAACGCACCCGACCTGAACAGTCCATTTTTTTGAGACACGGTCTCACTCTGTTGCCCAGGCTGGAGTGCAGTGGCGTGATTATGGCTAACTGCAGCCTCAACCTCCCTGGCTCAAGTAATCCTCCTGCCTCAGCCTCCTGAGTAGCTGGGACCACAGGCGTGAGCCACGATGCCCGGCTTGTATCTGTATTGTAACTGTTTTGTCTCTTACATACATGACAGAGCCTGGCATACAGCAGGTGCTCACTAAATGTGTGTCCAATAAGTGGAGTAAATCTAATATACATTAGGGGTTGGGGATCTATGGCTTGTTGCTTGTTTTTATATGAGCAAAGAATGGTTTTTAAAACACTTTTAAGGGTTTAAGGCTGGGCACGATGGCTCACGCCTGTAATCCCAGCACTTCGGGAGGCCGAGGCAGGAGGGATCACTTGAGGCCAGGAGTTCAAGGCCAGCCTGGCCAACATGGCAAAACCCATCTCTACTAAAAATATAAAAATTACCCAGGCGTGGTGGCACACACCTGTAACGCTAGCTACTTGGGAGGCTAAGGCAGGAGAATCACTTGAACCCGGGAGGCAAAGGTTGCAGTGAGCCAAGACAGCACCACAGTACCCCAGCCTGAGCGACAGAGCGAGACTCTGACTCAAAGCAAGCAAATAAATGGTTTAAAACAAAAAATCAAAGAGATAGTACTTCCTGATGGGTGGAATTTATATGAAATTCAAATCTCAGCATTTACAAATGAAGTTTGTTTTTTGGTTTTTTTACAGACAGGATCTCACTCTGCCCAGGCTGGAGTGTGGTGGCACGATCACGGCTCACTGCAACCTTGACTTCCCGGGCTCAAGCGATTCTCCCGCCTCAGCCTCCCAAGTAGCTAGCGTTACAGGTGTGTGCCACCACGCCTGGGTAATTTTTATATTTTTAGTAGAGATGGGTTTTGCCATGTTGCCCAGGATGGTCTTGAACTCTTGAGTTCAAATGATCCACCTTCCTGGGCCTCCCAAAGTACTAAGATTACAGGCCTGAGCCACCGCCCCCTGCCCAGTTGAGGTTGTCTGGGCACACAGCCGTAGCCATTTGGTGACAGACTACCTACGCTGGCTTTATTGAGTCGCTGTCTGGCTGCAGAGCTGCAGGTATTTACTATCTGGTGCTTTATGGGGCAGTTGATCACCCTGATATTTATCACCTGAGTGAGGACGGGGACACGTGGGGTCATGAAGAAGTGAGGCAGGAAGGAGCAGTTGCCCGGGACACAGACAGGTGCTCACCTGCTTCATGGCGCACCATGGGCTCCTGACAGGTGTCTTGCAGCACGTCCACCAGCACGGGGATGGCGCGGGCATCCTGCATCTGGCCCAGGCAGTAGGCCAGCTCGTGCTTGAGCAAGGCAGAATCGTCACTGAAGGCCTGGCTGATCCAGCCAATGGCACCTGGGCCGCCGAGCCCGCGCAGTGTGAACAGCGCCCGGAAGCGGGCCTGCAGGGGCTGCTTGGGGTCCACCAGCGTCTGCCCAATGGCATCCACCTCCTGCTCCGTCACCATCGTGCTGTCGATGGGCCCCGGCCTTCCACAACCCTGCTCAGGCTAAACCTGGGGACACGGGATGTAAGAACCTATGGCAGAAATATGAAAGCCCGGGTTAGAAGCCCCCTTTACCAGTGCGTTGGCTTGTTCCTAGGACCTGGGTGGGGCAACTTCCTACCCACTGACCAACCTGAGCATCTGCGCTGAAAGCTCAGCTCCAACCCCCCTACTAGCTGTGCAGCCTTCTTTAAGTTGCTGTCCCTCTCTGGGCCTCAGTCTCTGCACTGCCTCTCACCTATAGGCCTATCAGAAATGACCTCCACTGTCTGCTCTCCACACAGCAGCCAGAGGGACAGCTGACCCCCAAAAGGGCCCTAGCAATCCCCACCCAATATTCAAGGCTTTATATAGTCCCCTCCCACTCTGAACAGGGCTGACCCATGTGAATGCCAAGAAGATGGAACAGAGCAAGACTTCCAAGGTTAGGGCATAAAAGGCACAACAGTCTCATCCGTGTTCTCTCTCTAGGGGAAGCCAGTGACCATGTTGTGAGGATGCTCAAGCAGTCTTTTGTAGCCCTCCCACCAACAGCCATGTGAGAGAAGTGGGCTGGCAGCAGCTTGTCCAGCCCCAGGCGAACCTTCAGATGATGCAGCCCGAGACTGTCTCCACTGAAGCCTTACCAGAGGCCAGACCCAGAGCCAGCCAGCTAAGCCAGGCCCAGAGCAACTGTGTGCCACACTGTTTACTGTTGTTGAAGGTAACCAAGTATGTTTTTTTGTTTGTTCTTTGTTGTTTTTGAGACAGGATCTTGTTCTGTCGCCAGGCTGGAGTACAGTAGCATGATCACGGCTCACTGTAGCCTCGAACTCCCAGTCTCAAGTGATCCTCCTGCCTCAGACTCCTTAGTGGCTGGGTCTACAGGCACACACCAGCATGCCCAGCTAATTTTTTTTTTATTATTATTTGTAGAGATGGGGTCTCACTTCTATGTTGCCCAGGCTGGTCTCCAACTCCCAGGCTCAAGTGATCATCCTGCCTCAGCCTCCCAAAGCATTAGGATTACAGGCATCAGCCACTACGCCCAGCCATTATGGAGATTTTTGTTATACAGCTTAGATAACAGATTCAGAAGTACTTTCAATATGTAAACTGGACCGCCGGGCGCGGTGGCTCACCCTTGTAATCCCAGCACTTTGGGAGGCCGAGGCGGGTGGATCACGAGGTCAGGAGATCGAGAAACCCCGTCTCTACTAAAAATACAAAAAAATTAGCCGGGCGTGGTGGCGGGCGCCTGTAGTCCCAGCTACTCGGAGAGGCTGAGGCTGGAGAATGGCATGAACCCGGGAGGCGGAGCTTGCAGTGAGCCGAGACTGCGCCACTGCACTCCAGCCTGGGCGACACAGTGAGACTCCATCTCAAAAAAAAAAAAAAAAAAAGTGTAAACTGGACCATATCACTCCCTTGCTTAAAATCCTCCTATGCCTCCTCACTCAACTACTTGACAGTCCCAAAGGCCCTTCATGACCATCTCCCATCACCTCTTCCCTCTCTAGCTCCGCTCCAGCCACACAGGCCTCCTTGCTGTTCCTCCAACATGCCGGGCCCAGTACAGCCCTAGGGCCTTTGCATTTGCTGTGATCTCCATGAGGAACGTTCTTCCCTAGATGTCCCCACGTAGCAGGCCAGGCCTCACTAACACAGGCCTCCATAACTGTTTCAGCACTGACTGAGTGGTTAAGTTAAACATTAAAAGCTAAAAGAGCCAGTGCCCTAATACAAAGGCTGGAGTGTAACAAAAGCCCACCAAGAGTTTTGCCCAGGCCTTTCCTGGGCCTTAAGGCATGACTAGATAATGAAGGAATTTTTTTTTTTTTTTTTTTTGAGACAGAATTTTGCTCTTTTGCCCAGGCTGGAGCGTAGTGGCATTTTCTTGGCTCACCACAACCTGCGCTTCCAGGGTTCAAGTGATTCTCCTGCCTCAGCCTCCCGAGTAGCTGGGATTACAGGCATGCACCACCATGCCAGGCTAATTTTGTATTTTTAGTAGAGACAGGGTTTCTCCATGTTGGTCAGGCTGGTCTCGAACTCCCAACCTCAGGTGATCTACCTCCTCAGCCTCCCAAAGTGCTGGAATTACAGGCTTGAGCCACCGTGCCCAGCCAATAACGAAGGAATTCTTAACGTGACCCGTTTAGGATTAAACAAGTTTTACTGGGTGTCTGAAGAACTCTCCAAACCTCCATGATTTAGCAGGAGACAAGATAAGGGTGATCACCCCAGCACCTGGACCCATTGGAGACGAGATAAGGGTGATCACCCCAGCACCTGGACCCATTTAGATTAAGTAAATTTACTGAGGTTCCAAAGGAAAGTCTTCAGGATTCAGATCTTAGTTATAGATTAAAAGAAGTCACTTAAGTCTTTAGATGAATGCACTCTTACATGTAGATGTATAGCTTAGAGGGTATATAAGCTCTGGAAAACTTTGTCATTTTGAGTTGGTCTGGCGATATTTTCCAGGCCTTCTCCCTGTAACTGGTTACAGAAATAAAAACTCTCTTCCTCCCCAGTTAATCTGCATCTCGTTATTGGACCACGAGAAATAGCAGCCCGACCCTCAGTTTGGTCCAGGAACACCCGTGCTCATCCTCTCGCTTTCCTGAGTCTCCAATGTCACTTCCTCATGGAAGCCTTCCCTGATCACAATGGACAATGTTACTCTTCCACCTCTTTTCGCTTATTCAGCTTTATTTTTCTCCATGGCGCCTAAGACTCCTAGATACCATATTGGAAAGTATTGGTTTAGTTGCTTGTGATTGGTCTTATCCCTCATTAGAACAGAACTCTGAAGGCTGGGACTGAGTCTATCTTGGTCACTGTTGTATTGCCAGCACTTAGTGCAATGACCCGCACGCAGTAGGGCCTCAATAAAAACAATAACTGGCTTTGGGAGGCTGAGGTGGACAGACCATCTGAGTTCAGGAGTTCGAGACCAGCTGACCAACATGGTGAAACCCCATCTCTACTAAAAATACAAAAATTAGCTGGGCGTGGTGGTGGGCACCCCCCTCCCAGCTACTCGGGAGGCTGAGGTAGGAGAATAGCCTGAACTCGAGAGGCGGAGGTTGCAGTGAGCCGAGATCGTGCCATTGCACTCCAGACTGAGCGACAAAGCAAGACCCTGTCTCAAAATAAATTAATTAATTAAATACGATAACCGTGACAATAGCAGCTGACACTTATGTAGCATTTGCTACGCGCCAGGCACTCCATGCTCTTTACATTCATTAATTCATTCGATCTACATCACTACCCTACGAGGTAGTTACTAAGATCGTCCCCATTTTACAGGTGAGGAAACTGAGGCACAGTTTGGGACTGTGCTTGGGAACTTGCTTGGGAGCAGCGTGAAGAGTTAGGAATCCAGGAAGTCTGGCTCCAGAGTCGGGCTCTAAACCACCAACGCTTTGTTGAATGACTTAGGATGAAAGAACACAGCCAAGGAGGGGAGAAGGGACCCCTCTCTTTCCTCCAGATCGGCTGAGAACCTGGCGGATGCTTCATCTCAAGACAGGCAGGCTATGGCATGCCGGCAGCCCTCTCTGGTTAACAGTGGCGTCAGCAAGGCTGCCTGGGCTTGACGAGGGCAGTGTAGCCACCTAAGCACAGGTGACCATCAAAGGAGAGTGACACCTTTAAAGAGGGGTCATCAGAAATCAGAGGCCAGGCCTGTGCGAGCTGGCAGTGCACTGGGGACCATCGAGACCCAATCGTACGACATAGGAGCTTCAGGACGTGAGGCGGGCACTCTTTCATGTAAAAAATCCCAGAGGAAAGAGATCGCCGGGACTCCAGACCCCTTAACCCGCCCCATCCACAGTCAACGAATCCCTGAGACCGGATTACCTAACGAGGCGATCCTGGTGCCACCGCCCGCCAGACCCGGGCCCCACACCGTGATCGCCGCCTCCGGGACGCCTCACCGAGCTCTGGAGACTCAGGGCCCGTCGGCCCGACCAGTACCCGCATGCGCCTCTGCCACCACCTCTTCACCTGCCGCGACGCTCGCAGTGCGGTCTGGGGGCCGCCATTTTCTCGCCCACGTGACCGTGCCGGACGGCACCAACGCAGCCCCGGGGGAGACCTAGTGAGAGGCTCCCGTGCAGGAGGGAGGCCCGGAAGCCCGAGTCGGTGCGGTGCCACAGCTCATGCAAACACAGGAACAGTATTCCTAGTGCATTCCTTGGGGAAGGGGACTGGCAACGTATGCCCTTTCATGGGAAAAAATTCTCTCCAACCTCCCCGCTGCGATACGAGAAGTGAGACTGGTTTGTGCCGATTCAGCGCCGAGCCTGGGCTGGCTAGCGACAGAGCATGCGCAGTGTTTCTAGGCGTGGTCAGACTCCAGAGGCGTGGCCAATGGGCTGAGGGAGCTCGAACCTTAAGTAGGTGAGGAATAAAAAAAGGAAGAAATGCAGTCGTTCATTCATTCATGTACGTAATAAATAGTACATGGGCCTTGAGGACAAGAGAGCCTTCAGCCCTTACCCTCGTACGCCTCCCAGTGTTGTCAGAGAGACAGAAAATAACACGATAAGTAAATGCAATACCTATTAGATGGTAAAAAAGGCTAACGAGAAAAAATTCGGTAGCCAAGGGCGGTATATGTATAGGGTGTGCAGTTTCAGGAAGGGTGGCCAGAATCTGAGGTGGTGACATTTGAAGACAGACCTGAAAGAGGCCGGGTACGGTGGCTCACACCGGTAACGCCAACACTTTGGGAGGCCGAGGTGGGTGGATCATTTGAGGTCAGGAGTTTGAGACCAGCCTGGCCAACATGGTGAAACCCCGTCTCTACTAAAAATACAAAAATTAGCTGGGTGTGGTGGTGCGCGCCTGTAATCCCAGCTACTCAGGAGGCTGAGGCCGGAGAATCGCTTGAACACCGAAGGCAGAGGTTGCGGTGAGCCATTGCACTCCAGCCTGGGCGACAAGAGTGAAACTCCATCTCAAAAAAAAAGGAAACAGATAATGGAAGAGCAAGGTTAGAAGCAGAGAGAACAAGGTCGGACGCGGTGGCTCACGCCTGTAATCCCAGCACTTTGGGAGGCCGAGGCGGGCGGATCACCTGAGGTCTGGGTTTGAGACCAGACTGACCAACATGGAGAAACCCCATCTCTACTAAAAATACAAAATTAGCCAGGCATGGTGGGGCATGCCTGTAATCCCAGCTACTTGAGAGGCTGAGGCAGGAGGATCGCTTGAACCCCGGAGGCGGAGGTTGTGGTGAGCTGAGATCGTGCCATTGCACTCCAGCCTGGGCAACAAGAGCAAAACTCCATCTCAAAAAATAAAGAAGCAGAGAGAACAGAAATATGCAGGTGCCAGATTAATTTTCAAGAAGAAACAAACAGGATTTATAGACGGATTGGATGTGGGAATCTAGAAAAATAATCCTAAGGATGAGTACAAGATTTTGAGAGGAGCAGCTGGAGAGATGAACCCCACATTAATCGTTCTCACCTCTTCCTTCTATCCATCCACGGGCCTGTAGACTCTCCCTCTGAAATAGAGTCAGAATCCAATCAGCTCACTCATCTTTACTGCTCCCGTGGGGATCGGGGTCCAAACCCTCACTGGTGTCACCAGAATGCTGTCTAGACAAGAAAACTGGGAGCTTTTTTATTATTTATTTTTGCTTTTTATCTTTTCTTTCTTTTTTTTAAATGTTTTTAAATTATTTATTTTTTAGAGACAGAGTCTCTCTCTGTCACCCAGGCTGGAGTGCAGTTGTACACTCAGTGCCCATTGCAGCCTCGAATTCAAGCGATTCTCCCACCTCAGCTGCCCTAGTAGCTGGGATACAGACGCATGCCACCTCGCCTAATTTTTTTTCTTTTTTTTTTTTTCTTTTTGGAGACAGAGTCTCACTTTCTCACCCAGGGTGGAGTGCAGCAGCACGATCACGGCTCACTGCAACCTCTGCCTCCCAGGTTCAAGCGATTCTTCTGCTTCAGCCTCCTGAGTAGCTGGGATTACAGGCATGCAACACCACACCCAGCTAACTTTTTGTATTTTTAGTAGAGACAGGGATTCACGATGTTGGCCAGGCTGGTCTCAAACTCCTGACCTCAGGTGATCCACCTGCCTTTGCCTCCCAAAGTGCTGGGATTACAGGCGTGAGCTACCGTGCCCTGCTTGCAATCTCTTATTTTTAAAATGTGGGTGATTGCCAGGAGTAGTGGCTCATACCTGTAATCCTGGCACTTTGGGAGGCTGTGGGGTGAGAGGATGATCACTTGAGACCAAGATTCCAAGACCAGCCTGGGCAATGTAGTAAGCCCCCATCTCAACAGGAAAAAAAATTTTTTTGATTTGGCTGGGCGCAGTGGCTCAGCCTGTAATCCCAGCTACTTGGGTGGCTGAGGCAGGAGAATCGCTTGAGCCTGGGAGGCAGAGGTTATAATGAGTTGAGATCCTGTCACTGCACTCCACCCTGGGCAACAGAGCAAGACTCCATCTCCAAAAAAAAAAAAAAAAAATCAACCGTGCATGGTGGCTCATGCCTGTAGGCCCAGCTACTCAGATGGCTTGATAGCTTGAGTCCAGGAGTTCAAGGATCCAGTGAGCTGTAATCACACCACTGCATTCCAGCCTGGGTGAAGAGCAAGACCCCGTCTCAAAAAAAAAAAAAAAAAAAAAGAGCAATTAATAAAAAACATGGCTGGACACGGTAGCTCACGCCTGTAATTCCAGCACTTTGGGAGGCCAAGGCGGGTGGATCACTGGTGGTCAGGAGTTCAAGACCAGCATGGCCAACATGATGAAACCTCATCTCTACTAAAAATACTAAAATTAGCTTGGCCTGGTGGCGGGTGCCTGTAATTCCAGCTACTCAGGAGTCTGAGGCAGGAGCATCGCTTGAACCCAGGAGGTGGAAGTTGCAGTGAGCCAAGATCACGCCAGTGCATTCCAGCTTGGGTGACAGAGTGGCTCGGCTCACTGCAAGCTCCGCCTCCCGGGTTCACGCCATTCTCCTGCCTCAGCCTCCCGAGTAGCTGGGACTACAGGCGCCCGCCACCACGCCCGGCTAATTTTTTTGTATTTTTAGTAGAGACGGAGTTTCACCATGTTAGCTAAGGTGCTCGCAATCTCCTGACCTCGTGATCCGCCCGCCTTGGCCTCCCAAAGTGCTGGGGATTACAGGCGTGAGCCACTGCGCCCGGTCCACCCCTTTTTTTTTTAAATTATTGTATTGCCTTCCTATGTGTTGGAAAGCTGACTGCAGATAACAGGCATCACTGCAGCCCTCAGCCGCCTTGCTAGGACGTCATCTCAACATGTTTGTGGCTCAGGCTGTTTACGGAGGACTTCCCATGGACCAGGAGCTGTGCTGACTCAGGAAGGCTACAAGGGCAGGGTGCCAGGTGTGACTGGCCCCAAGGATGCTCCCCAGAAGGAGATAATCTTAGGGTGCAGGACGCAGATATCGAGGTCTCAGCCAAAAGCCAGGCCTGTGTAAGTCAGAGAACTTGGCATCTGGCCTCTGCAGACCTGCGAGAAACTGATAGCACGGAAGAACCAAGTCTGCGTCTTCTGTTCTGTGGGTCCTCTGGGATTGAGCAAGTCCCTGGGGGCCGGAAGTCTGGAATCCAGGTGTCTGCAGAGCTGTGCCCTCTCTCGAGGCTCCAGGGGAGGATCCTTCCTGCCTCTTCCAGCTTCTGGGCGTGGCCACCAGTCCTTGGTGTTGCTCGGCTTGTGGCTCTGTCACTCCAATCTCTGCCACTGTCATCACCTTGCCTTGACCCCTGTGTGTCTGTCTCTGTATTTCTGTGTCAGAATCTCCCTCTCCTCTCCTATTTTATTTTTATTCTTATTTGTTTATTTATTTATTTATTTCAAGACAGAGTCTGGCTCTGTCACCCAGGCTGGAGTACAGTGGCACGATCTCGGCTCACTGCAAGCTCCGCCTCCCGGGTTCACGCCATTCTCCTGCCTCAGCCTCCCGAGTAGCTGGGACTACAGGCACCAGCCACCATGCCCGGCTAATTTTTTGTATTTTTAGTAGAGACGGGGTTTCACCGTGGTCTCGATCTCCTGACCTCGTGATCCGCCCGCCTCGGCCTCCCAAAGTGCTAGGATTACAAGCGTGAGCCACCGTGCCTGGCCAATTTTTTTTTTTTTTTTTTTTTCGAGACAGAGTCTTGCTTTGTTGCCCAGGCTGGAGTGTGGTGGCATGATCTGGGCTCACTGCAACCTACACTTCCCGGGTTCAAGTGATTCCCCTGCCTCAGTCTCCCGAGTAGCTGGGACTACAGGTGCGCACCACCACACTCGGCTGATTTTTGTATTTTTAGTAGAGATGGGGTCTCACCAGATTGGCCAGGCTGATCTCGAACTCCTGACCTCAAGTGATCTGCCCGACTCAGCCTCCCAAAGTGCTGGGATTACAGGTGTGAGCCACAGCTCATGGCCATCACATCAATTTTAGAACATATCCATCAATCCCCCAAAATAAAGTCCATTCCAGTCACTCCTGATCCCCCTCTCCCAGCCCCTGGCAACCACTAATCCTCTTCCTGTCTCTATGGATTTGCTTATCTGGACATTTCGTATCAATGGAGTCACTCACTATGTGGTTTTTTGTGTCTGGCTTCTTTCACTGGGCACGATGCTTTCGAGGTTCATCAAAGCTGTAGCCTGTATCAGAGCCTCATTGCCTCATATTGCAAAACACCGTGTCATTGTATGAATGGAGCATTTTCCCTTCATCTGTTGATGTACATTTGGGTTGTGTGCACTTTGTGGCTGTTATGAATAAAGTTGCTATGCACATGGGTGTGTGTTTTTGCGTGGATGTTACATGTTTATTTCTCTTGGGTAGATACCTAGGAGTGTTACTGCTGTGTCATGTGGCAATTCTATGTTTAACCTTTTTTTTTTTTTTTGAGACTGAGTCTTGCTCTGTTGCCTAGGCTGGAGTACAATGGTGCGATCTTGGCTCACTGCAACCTTTGCCTCCTGGGTTCAACCAATTCTCCTGCCTCAGTCTCCCGAGTAGCTGGGATTACAGGTGCCTGCCATGATGCTCGGCTAATTTTTTGTATTTTTTTTTTTTTTTTTTTTTTTTTTTTGAGACAGAGTCTCACTCTGTCACCCAGGCTGGAGTGCAGTGGCGCGATCTCGGCTCACTGCAAGCTCCGCCTCCTGGGTTCACGCCATTCTCCTGCCTAAGCCTCTCCGAGTAGCTGGGACTACAGGCGCCCGCTACCACGCCGGGCTAATTTTTTGTATTTTTAGTAGAGACGGGGTTTCACCGTGGTCTCGAGCTCCTGACCTCATGATCCGCCCACCTCGGCCTCCCAAAGTGCTGGGATTACAAGCGTGAGCCACCACGCCCGGCCAATTTTTTGTATTTTTAGTAGAGATGGGGTTTCACTATGTTGGCCAGGCTGGTCTCGAACTCCTGAGCTCAGGTGATCCACCCGCCTTGGCCTCCCAAAGTGCTGTGATTACAGGCGTGAGCCACCGTGCCCGGCCCATAATTTTTTTTAAAACCTGGTTTTTTTTGTTTTTTTTCAAGACGTAGTGTTAGGCCGGGCGCGGTGGCTCACGCTTGTAATCCCAGCACTTTCGGAGGCCGAGGCGAGTGGATCACGAGGTCAGGAGATTGAGAACAGGTGAAACCCCGTCTCTACTAAAAATACAAAAAAATTAGCCGGGCGTGGTGGCGGGCGCCTGTAGTCCCAGCTACTCGGAGAGGCTGAGGCAGGAGAATGGCGTGAACCCGGGAGGCGGAGCTTGCAGTGAGCTGAGATTGCGCCACTTCACTCCAGCCTGGGCAACAGAGCGAGACTCCGTCTCAAAAAAAAAAAAAAGACGTAGTGTTGCTCTGTCACCCTGGCTGGAGTGCAGTGGCGCAATCTCGGCTCACCGCAACCTCTGCCTCCTGGGTTCAAGGGATTCTCCTGCCTCAACCTCCCGAGTAGCTGGGATTAACTCCGTACCTCAGGTGATCCGCCCGCCTCGGCCTCCCAAAGTGCTGGGATTAGAGGCTTCACTCACCGCACCTGGCCTAAAAACCTGTTTTGTTCCCTGCTGTCTCACCGGGGCATGGAGGAGCAGCACTTAGTAGGAGCGCGATGCATGTTTATTGAATAAATGAATGACTCTCAGCAGTGACGTTTGTACGTTCGGCACACGCACCTGGTGTTGGGTCCCATCTGCGCTCATTAGGCGCGACGTCAATGCCGCACTGAGGTGTGCCTGGCTTCGATCTACCCTAGGAAGGGTCTGCCCTGGGGCGCCCCATTCCGCGACTGTCCCCAATGGCAACCACCCCCTCCATCTACCAGAGCCATTTCTGCAACGTCTAGCATCCCGCCCGTCCTCTTCCGGCCGTGGTTGCCCTGGGCAACGCGTGGAGCCGCGCTTCCTGTATTGATTTGAATTGCGGGAGACGCCACGTCCTCCCGAGATGCCCAACGCGCGCAGGCGCAGCCACTCGGAGTGGGCAGGGCCTGGCTGGGTGTTGGGCAGGGCCTGGCTGTGTGTGGGGTAGGCGGGGGGCGTGGCCGCGATTCGCCGCGCGCCGGCGTGGGGGCGTGGTCGAGTTGCGGGGGTGCGCGCGGCCGGCCGCGCGCGCGCCGCGGAGGGAGGGAGCCGGGAGGCAGCGGAGGAGCGACCGCCGCCATATTGGGGACCGCGGAGCCCGGGATCCCGTCAGCGGCGGCCGCGGCCGGGCCTGCGGGAGCTGCGGAGGCCGGAGGCGGGCGCTGTGCGGTGCCAGGAGAGGCGGGGTCGGCGGGAGCCAGCGAGCGACGGCAGCGAGCCAGGTGAGGCGGCCGGGGTCGGGGACCCGCCCCCCGGGCCCTAGGCGGCGGAGCTCGACTGCGACCCCCCAAAACCGGGACGGCGGGGTGGGCTGCAACCCCCACCCCAGCTCAGGCCCCTCCAGGAGTCCCCAGTCCCCTTGAATGCCGCCTCCCAGGCCGAACTAGGCCCGGGTGACCTCAGCATCCCCGTCTCCCGAGTTAACACCCAAATCCGAGCGTTCCCCCCACGTCGGGGCGGGCCGTGACCCCCACCCCAAGCCACCTGCAAGTCGTGACGTCCCCGCAGCCGCCGTCAGCGTCCACCATTCTTTTTAAAATAGGCTGAGCTCTGCACCCCCAACCAGGGAACCCCACTGCGCACCCCTAGAACAGCAGACCCCGCCTCCTAACCCGGGTGACTTCTCCCTGGCCTGTCATCCCCTCGGACTTCCCAGTTCAGACCCTCCCAGCTTGGGTCCTGCCCACATGAAGCCGCCCCCCCATCGCTGAGCCTGTGGTGTGCGATGGCTCGCCCAGGCCGCAACCAGCCCCTCGCCCCAGTAAAATGCAGTCCCAGCCCGGGACACCCGGAAACCTGTGTCTGTGGTCACTGTTGTGTCCACCAGTCCCCGCAGGCACGGGTCGAGTGCATGGATGTCCCCGTCTCACCTCGTCTCGCTGATTTCTGCTCCCCCATCCTCCCAGCGTGCCCCCTGCCAGCCCCCATTCCCCCCAAATCCAGCTCTCCCACCAAAGCCTCAGACGAGCTATCCATGCACAAGCCCCTCCCTCCTCCGAACTGAACCTCCGTCCTGCGTCCTGCCCCGTGTCTTCTTCCAAACGCATGCCTGGCCATCTCGGATCCCCAGAATGTGGAGTGTGTCCCCCATTCAGAGCCATTTTACCGCTACTCAAACCCGCGACACCCGCTCCCCCTCTTCCACCGTCCAGACCTATCCCCACCCCACGGCCTGAGACCCCCGATATGCAGATGTTCAGCCTAAATCTGTTTTGTCTTTTCCCCTGTTTTCTCCACCCCAAATTCATCCTCTGGTTCAGGGCGCCTCTCTGGTTCAGATTCCCCCGCCCCGCCGCAATCTACCGGGCGATGACCTCATGCCTCTCCGTGGTGAGGCCCCCACCCCAACCTATATGCTTTGAAGGAGAGTGATTTACCTAAGGGAAAACCATCCACCCAGGACACACACCACCGGCATGAGGGCAGCCTGCGGGGCCTTTGAAGTGAAGGCGGGGTGGTCTCTCTCGGCGTGGGGGTGGGGATAGAAGCTGACGGCATCACCTAGGTTTGGTCCCCGGAGTGGATGTGTCGGGGGCCGTCTGTCATGTGGAATTCCGCGTGGGCCTCCTTCTGTGTCAGGGGCCCGTGTGTTTTGGCAACACCCGATTGTCATTTCCTTCGGAATCCCAAGTGGAGGCAGGTGTGCTGGCCAGTGGCCGCTGCCCGGCGCCTTGAGCAGCGAGCGGAGTTGGGTTGCAGAGGGTTTTGCTAAGGGAGCAGACACTTGCTCAAAGGCAAGTCCGGTGCTTTACTGGGGAGGGGTATCTTGGCAAGGTGGTGCCCACCAGTTTGCCCCTGTGACTTGCTTCCCAGGTCAAATTTCAGAACCTGTGCCCTGGCTGCAGGCAGTGGTGGGGGTGGGGGTTTAGGTGGGGGTGGGGGTTTGGGGTTTGGAGGAGGAGTTTCTAGAAACAGACAAGCCGGATTGGTCTTCAAGGTGGGGCTACACTGATTTTCTTTTTCTTTTTTTTTTTTTTTTTTGAGATGGAGTTTCGCTCTAGGCTGGAGTGTAGTGGCGCTATCTCGGCTCACTGCAACCTCTGCCTCCCGGGTTCAGGTGATTCTCCTGCCTCAGCCTCCCAAGTAGCTGGGATTACAGGTGTGCACACCACGCCCGGCTATTTTTGTGTTTTTAGTAGAGACAGGGTTTCACCATGTTGGCCAGGCTGATCTCCAACTCCTGACCTCAGGCGATCTGCCCTCCTCGGCCTCCCAAAGTGCTGTGATTACAGGCATGCGCCACCGCGCTCGGCCTTACATTGATTTTCAAACCACCTACTGTTTAATGGGGTTTCTGGTAGAGGGGTTTTGTAGACTGAGAACTTCTGGGTTTGGGAGGCCCAGAATGGAATTGGTTCTGAGGACCTTTTGCTTGGTGTCACTTAGAGGGGAGAGGATGGAAAGTCTGTGTGTGTAGGGCCACTCCCGGAGACTCCTGGCAGAGGTGAAGATCCAGGGGCTTGGTCTTCTAGGAACTCACCGATCCCAGCCCTGTCACTCCTTTCTCCTGGAGCAAAGCTCTCCACCGCCCGATTCTGTCCCCAGGGGACACTTGGCAGTATTTGAGCCAGGGATGCTGCTCAGTGCCCCACTGTGCCCAGGATGGCCCAGTACAGAAAGCAGCCTGTCCTCAATGTCTGGACTGTGAGCCCCATGAGGGCAGTGAGCGTGCCTGCCTGGTGCCCACTGCGCCCCTGGCCTGTGCAGTGCCCTGGGCTGTGTGCTTGCCCACAGCAGGCCCCCTATTGGCACTGCCACAGGGACCTGGGCACCTGTTAGCAGGAAAGGGAGTGTTTGACCTCATCTCTCTTGTGCCCCCGACACCTCCCTGTGGTCACCAGTGACCTGCTCCTCAACTCTGCCTGTCACTGCCTTGCCCACATGTCACTGTTCTCCCCAGCCACTGGACTCAGCACAGAGCCAGAGCCCCTTCCTGGGCCACTTATGTTCTCATCCAGGGACGTTCATGTCCCCAGCAGCCCCAGGTCCCTGTGTGCCTTGGCAGGTGACTGCCTTCCTCTGCCTCAGTGTCCTCATTCATGGATGGGATGAGGGGCACACAAGCAGCCTGCCTGGCCACACCTCATTCAGTCACTCAGCCGCCACTGACCACAGATGACGCGCTGCCCCTACAACGGTGAACACCCCCACTCTCTCTTGGCTTCCTACTCCGTCTGGTTCTTCCTTCAGGCTTCTTCACTGTCCCTTTTTACTTTATGTAATTTTTGCTCGTAGTAGCTTTATTTGGATACACTTCTCCTGCCGCACGATTCACTGCTTTAGAGCATGCAGTTCCCTGGTTTTTATATGTTCACAGGCTCGAGCCGCCATCACCTCTGTCCAATCCTAGAGCATTCTCATTACCTCAGGAAGAAACCAGCCTTGACCCCATGAGCCGCCACCACCTCTGTGGCTGGGCCTGTCCCGGACATTTCATAGAAATGGAATCCCACATTGTGTGGCCCTTTGTGTCTGGTGTCTCTCACTGAGTGTGATGTCCTCAAGGTGCGTCTAGGCTGTGGCCTGAGTCAGAGCCCTGCTCTTTTTCGTGGCTGAGTCATGTTCCGTGGTGTGGAGGCACCGGGTTTTGCGCGTCTCCTTATTCAGTGGACGTTGGTGCTGTTTCCAGTGTCTGCCTGTTGTGAGTCTAGCTGCTGCGAAGAGGCAGGCACTGGTGGTTGTGTGGCGACCGTCCTTGTTGCTCTGTGACTGAGGCGCTGGTGCCTCCTCTCGCCGGCTGATCGTGTCTGATGGTGTCACCACCATGAGCCCAGCTCTAGAGACCTGCCTTCTAACCTTTCCATCTTGTCCTCCCGCCCCCAGCATGTCCCTTCCACCCCAGCCTTCCCAAATTGCTGCACGGTTCTGATTTTTTTCTTTTTCAATTTTTGAGATAGAGTCTCACTTTGTTGCCTAGGCTGGAGTGCAGTGGTGCAATCACAACTCACTGCAGCTTCGACCTTCCAGGCTCAGGTGATCTGCCCACCTCAGTCTCCTGAGTAGCTGGGACTCCAGGCGTGCCACCATACCTGGTTAATGTTTGTATTTTCTGTAGAGACGGGGTTTTGCCATGTTGCTTAGGCTGGTCTTGAACTCCTGGGCTCAAGTGATCCGCCTGCCCTGGCCTCCCAAAGCTCTGGGATTACTGGCGGAGCCAGCATGCCCGGCCACACTGCTGGGTTCTGGAGAGCGGCAGGCTGTTGAGATTCCTGTGCCGTTTTGCACACATTCCCTTCTGTTGTGAATCTTCCTCTCTCCCAGATCGGATTTGGCCTGGGAACCTCTATATTCTCATCCCCCCCAGCCTGCAGGCCGCTGGGTCGGTGGTGGAAGGATGATGGGAGCAGAGAGAGGGTGGGCAGTGGGCATCTGTCTGCTTTCACTGGAGGGCTGAGGAGTGTGGGAGGCCAGTGCTGGTCTGTTTGCCCTGGGGAGCAACTCTTCCACCTAAGGATCCCCCTCAGAATCCCCCTCATCCATGCATTCCCCACCTGGGTGACTCTGCCCCCACAGAACACTGGGCAACATCTCGGGACATCTGTGCATTGTCACAACTTGGGGGGCGCTCCTGGCATGGAGTGAGTGGAGGCCAGTGATGCTGCTTAGCGCGCCCCACAGAGCCCAGGACTCCCTGCCATAGACAGCGATCCGGCCCAAAGGTTCACAGCGCTGAGGTTGGGGCCCCCGCCCTGAACTCCCCGGACTGGGTTTCTACTGCTACCGCCTCACCTCGCCTGGGACCCGTGGGTGGGAGCTGCATGAGACAGACAGAGACGCAGAGATGTGCGGGCCTCGGGAACCTGATGGCGCTCCATCCAATCCTGAGAGGCCGCAGGCATGGTGCCATGCTACCTTCCTCCTCACGTGAGGCACTGCAGCCTTTTGTGCTGCCGGAGACCCAGGTGTCTTTTAGGTCTGAAGGTGTCATCAAGTCAGACAGGGCTATGAGTACTCAGTGGTACCAGGAGGCTGGAGATGAGAGAGCTCGGGTCTTTTATCTGCAGGCACCATTGGAAGTGTGGAGAGCACTTCTCACTGGAGTGGGCCGGAGGTGGGAGCTGTCCCCCACACAGGGAAGAGGGTGAGAGCTGCTGGCCGAGAAGACCCTAGGGATGCTTCTCATCCACTCTAGACTGCCGTTTACTCTAGACTGCCTGCCAGCCGGCAGCAGAAGCTCACATCTGGAATCCCAGCACTTTGGGAGGCCTCAGCAGGAGGATCGCTTAAGCCCAGGAGTTCGAAACCAGCCCGGGCAACATAGGGAGACTGTGACCGCCATCTCTATAGTTTAAAAACAAGAAAAGAAAAATAGGCTGCACACCCAGTGGGGGCAGCAGCTCGGCTCTGCTTTGTGGCGCCTGGGTCAGCACCTAGAACCCACATGGCACATGGCTGGTTGGTGGGGAGGTGTCGGCTGGCAGGTGGCGGTGTGAGTAAATGAATGAATGATGCACCCGGGGTGTATTCCCGGGGCCCAGGCACCGGCCTCCAACAGTAACTCGCCTCGGATTGGCTCACACGGGCACCCTGGAAGGCGCGCTGTTCCCTGCCGAGGGTCTGGGCCCCACCCTTTTTTACCTGGCTACTCTTGGCTGTATCTTTGCGTTTGTAGAGGTCAGAGGCCACCAGCTCAGCCTGTTCTTCTGCAGATGGGGGTTGCTCCCTGCAGAGATCTCTGTGTCTCAGCAGTCTCTCCACTAGGCACCGGCTCTGGTTCTGGTCCAGAGGCCACCTCTCCCCTGTGTCAGTCCACCTCTGCAACCATGGCCACCTGCCCCGGGAGCCCCATTTCTCTGACGTCCTCCCTCCTCTCTGAGACTGACAGGGGCAGCATGGGAGGAGATAAGTGTCATGGTCTGTGGACAGGAGGTCACTGGGGCAGCATTCTGGCTGCCAAGGTACTGCCATGCCCAAGGATGAAGGAGCAGGGAGCAGTCTGGGGACCTGCGTACCCCTGTCATCAGCTCCGGGCCCAGCTAGCATCCACTGAGCACCTCCGGGGCCCTGCGTGCACCTGTCATGAGTCCTGGGCCCAGCCAGCTCTCACTAAGCACCTTCTCTGGGTCATGCCGGGTGCCTGCTGCCTCGTAGACCTCATGCCTGATTTCACAGCTTCCCAGGCAGGCAGTGTTATCCCTGCTTAACTGATGAAGAGACTGATGTCCCAAGAGGTGAAGCTGCCCAAAGCTTCGTGGCCAGGAAGGGTCGAAGCTGGGACTCAAAGCCTGGGCTGATCCCGTGGAAAGCCCACACTCTTTCTGATGGACCCTGCTAGAACCTTTTCATGGGACTTGGTTTGCTTTCATGGGAGGGTACAAGGAGGGCTGGCAATAAGGGTGTCTGGGTGCTTCGCCCGCCTTGGGTCCCTGGAGCTGCAGGGCCAAGGGCCGCGTGTGCTGGGTGGCGTGGTGCTGGTGGGGGGCTCACGTGCTCTGACAAGGCCATCTATGCGGCTGGCACGACTGCCCCCTTAATCGCATCATGACACCAAGGGCATCCAAATGTGACCTGAGAGAGCCATCTTAGAGTCCTCTTCTGAGGAGTAGCTGGGAATGAGATTAGTGGAATGAGGTGACGCTTGTGAAGCCGTATTTCATAAAGGACACTCCTGGGCGCAGGGTAGGAGGCAACCCCCCCCCCCAGAAACTCCCAGATCCAGTGAGAGCGACAGCAGATAGCTGGGTGACCCCCCATTTTTCTGTGGGGGGTCTTTCTTATCTGGTGCTTCTCCCCAGCCCCGTAGAGGATGGCTAGACATCACGCCCAGGCACCGAGCGCAGTCCCTTGCCTTTCACACGAGGAGGGGGCTCCCTGGGAGAGCAGCTGGGCCAGGGCCTCACAGGTGGTCTGGGGGCACCTGGGACCCCTCAGGCAGGAGCACTTTGCAACTTTGCAGGGGTTGAGACCTGTGAGGGCTGTTAGCCACCCCACCCCCTGGCTCTGTCACCGCCATCCAGCAACTTTGCAGGGGTCGGGACCTGTGAGGGGCTGTGTCCTGGCCCACCCCCGAGCTCTGTCACCACCATCCAGTGATCCTTAGTTGGATGCCTCCTGCTGGAACCACTCTGCGGAGACTCCAGCAGAAGGCAGTGCCTTGCAGCTTCCCCGTGGGCAGGGCCGGGCCGAGTACTGAGTCTAGGACACCTTGCCTCCTGGGGCAAGGTCCAGGGGGTGGGCACAGAGCCAGGCCCAGACTGGCTGGATTCACGTCCCAGCTCTGCCCTCACCAATTGCATGGGGACCTTGAGCAGAGGGTGCTGTCCCAGGCCCCAAGATGCAATGGCGCCTGCCCGCCTGCTGTCCCGAGGACATTCGGTCAAGCACACTGAGTGCTTCCAGCTGTGCCAGCCGGTGGGCACGGGCAAGATTTGCCTCTGTCCTAGCCCCACGTGTGTTCCGATGCTCTGCCCCTGGGCCAGGAGCCCGCACGGGATGTGGCGGCACCCATGAGGCTCTGGTCGGTGTTCCCTCCTCCCTTACCTGCTCCACGTCCCCTGTGGGTAGCAAGTGCCGCCTCACCTGCAGGCTGGAGTTACCCTTACCCAAGGCGGTCCTGCCCCAGTGTCCACAGGGCCGGGGTGGGGGGACACCCTGGTGTATACCATAGGTGGCACATCCAGACCATAGTCAGCCTCAACACATGAGTTATAAAAGATCCGTCATTGGGATGTTTCAATTCCTTTTGTCCGATAAAGAGCCTGAAAAAAATATGAAAACAGTGGGGACCAGTTTTTCCAGCCAAGCAAGGCCTTGCAGGACTAGAAGCTTGGCTGGGCCTCCAGGAACCAGAGTGCTGTGTTCCTGAGGAAGACCCAGCACCGAGTGAGACCTTGGGGGCTTTGCACCGGTGCTGTTCCCAGGCCCTGTCTACATGGCAGACAGCCCCTCACGCTTTGCATCCCCACTCAGGATACCTCAAAGTCAAGCCTAGAGACAAATCGTGCCGTGTCATTGGCCCCCACAAACAGTACCTCATCGGCTCCCTTTCCTCCTCTCCCCACTGGTGCAGTGGGGATGGGGCTGGGGGTGCCTGGCCACACTCTCCAGGTCTCGCTCATTCAAGTCACTTCCCTGGTTTTGCCCTAGAGCAAGGGTCTCTGCCCCTGCATCCTGTGGACATTGGGGCCGGATCGTTCTCTGGAGTGGGGCCATTCTGGGCACTGCAGGGTGCTGAGCAGCATCCCTGGCCTCCACCCACTCCACGCCAGGGGTACCCCCAGTCATGACAACCACAGATGTCCCCAGACATCACCATATATCGTACCCGGGGGGCAGAATCACCCTGGTTAAGACCCCCTGGGTTATGGGATTCCACGGACCCCCAAGAGACTCTGCGTCCCATGATCCTCTGCCCTGCTGAGGTCCCGGGAGGCTGCACACATTGAAATCTACACCCTGAGTGGGAGGGAGAGAGGAGGTGAATCTCAGGACCTGGGGTCCCCCTGGTTTGTGCTATCTGCCCCGTCGGAGGCTTATTCTGGTGTCTGGTGTGAGCAGGGGCCGACTCCATTTTTATCCACGTATTTGTCCCAGGGCGTCTCCGTCTGTACAGGGGCCCTGTCACTGTTTTGTCAGGTGACTGGGTCATGCCCATTTCCCAGGGGAACAGGAAGAAGCTCGGAGACTGAAGGCTTGCCTGGGGCAGTGGCAGAAGGGGGCCTCCTGGCTCTTCATTCTGGGGCCCAGAGGGTGAAAGGTGGACCTTCCCTATGAGCTGGTCCAGTGGTTTTGCAGGACCCACCGGGCAGTGCCCTGCCAAGGGGATGGGACAGCAGGAAGCCCGGTGGCCCAGGGCCCGGGTCCACCACCCAGACCAGGGCAACCAAGCTGCAGATGTCGGCCACACAGGCAGAGCCACAGCAGCATCCCCACCAGGCACCCCTGGGCCAGGGACTGGCGGAGCATGAGTCATTCACTGATTCACTGCTGATTTGCAGCGAGGGTCCAGGTTGCTGCTAAACTCCCTCGATCCGGTCTGAGCCTTTCCACACGGCCACACACGTTGTCTGTGCCCAGGAATTACTTAACAGCAACTTAAGATCTTGATTTCTCTCCTCTAACCCTTTACGATGAAACCTTCTGAGCATCCAGCAAAGGAGTGAGAATGTGGTGGTGCCCGGTCTCACCCGGAGCCTGCCTGGCCCATCTCTGCCCGTGGTTTATTTTTTTGAATACCTCACAGTTCACATGATACAGAATTCTAGAAGTACAGGCCGGGCGTGGTGGCTCACGCTTGTAATCCCAGCACTTTGGGAGGCCGAGGTGGGCGGATCACAAGGTCAGGAGATCGAGACCATCCTGGCTAACACTGTGAAACCTTGTCTCTACTAAAAATACAAAAAATTAGCCAGGCGTGGTGACGGGCACCTGTAGTCCCAGCTACTCGGGAAGCTGAGGCAGGAGAATGGCATGAACCAGGAGGCAGAGCTTGCAGTGAGCAGAGATCGCACCACTGCAGTCCAGCCTGGGTAACAAGCCAGACTCCGTCTCTAAAAAAAAAATAAATAAAAGAATTCAAGAAGTACAAAATGAGGTGCCAGGAGAAATAAGGCTTCTCCCCAATCCCCGTCCTCTCCCCACCCACCCCATGACCAGCCGCTTTTCGAACCTTCTGGGAGCAGTGTGCTCTGCATGGCCATTTTTCTGTGCAGTGGGTCCCACAGCCTCTTCCGCCCCCGTCTGGTGGCCTTTTGCGTCTTCACTCTGACAAGCTGCTGCAGTGACTCCATCTCTGCACACACGTACACGGAATTTCTAAGGATAAATTCTTAGAAGTAGAAATACTGCATCATAGAGGATGTGCATTTTTTAAATTTTGGAAGCAGTTGCCAAATTGCCTTCCTTTGAAGCCGTAGCAGTTTGCAGCTTCTGCCAACCATTAGTGCGTGTGGCTGTCTCTCCCCACGCCTGGGATGGTGAGGCCGAGTCCCCCAGCCCGCGGCCTCCCCTGTCTGACAGGCAGGAGTGTGGTGTCCTCAGTTGGACTGGCAGCTCCTGACTGTGAGGGAGGACTGGTCCTTTCCCTGTGCGGTTTGTTGGTGTCCTTTGCTACTTTGGGCTGTCCTGTGGATGGCAGGTGCTTCCCCCAGTTTGTCATCTGTTTTTTAACTGTGTTGGTGGTGTGTCTGCCCTGCGGACTCCCAGTTTTCCCGGTGTTGAATTCCACAGCCATGTCTCTTATGGCTCCTGGATTTTGTTCTTCCTGCAGCACATCTGAGTGAGGGGCTTAGAGGGGTCGCTGGGGGTCCCAGAGCTGAGCTGAGCGCCGCTAGCAGCACTGGGCAAGTGTCCGGGTGAGGTGCCCTGGGAGGCCTCAGGCCCGGGACACAGGACCCTCCAGATCTCGGAGGTGGGAAGACAGTCTGCACACCTGCCTTGTGCACCCCTGCCCTCACTGCAGGGACAGACAGGAGCTGGGTCTCAGGCTGCTGGGCAGGCCTGGGCCCTGTGGTTTTGCCCACCAGCCTTGGGCAGCGTGAGTGAGTTGTGTGGCCAGTAGACTGACAGCTGCCGCCCGCCTGGCAACATTTGTGCCATTGGCTCACAGCGTCTCTGTTACCCCGGAGGGCTTGTCAGGTGCAGCCGTGTGCTGCTGGGCAGCGATGTGTGCCAGGGGCCGTGTGCAGCTGCAGCTGGCGCCCTGTGTATTTGCTTTCAGTGCTGACTTCAGGGTAGCATCAGTGTTCTGGGGAAGGTGGGGGATGATATTTAGCCAATCACAACCAGACTCTGCCAGCATGTGCCTCAGTGCATGCGGTTACCGCCATTGCTGCCAGTCACATTTGTTTACATTTTCTCATTCTGGAAAAATGCTGGCTGAGCACGGTGGCTCACACCTGTAACCCCAGCACTCTGGGAGGCAGAGGCAGGCAGATCGCTTGAGCCCAGAAGTTTGAGACCAGCCTGGGCAACATGGGAAGCCTCCATCTCTACAAAAAATACAAAAAGTGACTGGGTCTGGTGGAGTATGCCTGTGGTCCCAGCTCCTCCAGAGGCCGAGGCGGGAGGATCACTTGAGCCTAGAAGGCAAAGGCTGCAGTAAGCCATAATTGCACCACTGCTCTCCAGCCTGGGTGACAGAGTGAGACCCAGTTTCAAAAATAAAAATCCTGGCCAGGCGCTGTGGCTCACACCTGTAATCCCAGCACTTTGGGAGGCTGAGGTGGGTGGATCACCTGAGGTCAGGAGTTCAAGACTAGCCTGACCAACATGGTGAAACCCCCTCTCTACTAAAAATACAAAAAAATAGCTGGGTGTGGTGGCGAGTGCCTGTAATCCCCGCTACTTGAGAAGCTGAGGCAGGAGAATTGCTTGAACCCAGGAGGCAGAGGTTGCAGTGTGCCGAGATTGCACTACTGCACTCCAGCCTGGGCAAAAAGAGTGAGACTCCATCTCAGAAAAACAAATGAATAAAAATTTTAAAAAGATAAAAACTCCAAGGCGCTCCTGTTTGTCCACACTTAGGTCTCTGGAAATGAACTGCATCACCAAGGTCTCTGTGTGAAACAAGATAAACAAAAAAGGGTCATCTGAAATGCTGTGATTTGTAACTAAACTAGGTTCTTTTTTCTTTCCGAGACAGGGTCTTGCTCTGTTGCCCAGGCTGGAGTGCAATGGTGCAATCTCAGCTCACTGCAGCCTCCACCTCAGCCTCCTGAGTCCTGGGACTACAGATGTATGCCACCACACCCAGCTAACTGTTTCTTTTTTTTTTTTTTGAAACAGAGTCTCACTCTGTCACCCAGGCTGGAGTGCAGTGGCGCGATCTCTGCTCACTGCAACCTCCGCCTTCCAGGTTCAAGCGATTCACCTGCCTCCGCCTCACAAGTAGCTGGGATTACAAGCATATGCCACCATGCCCAGCTCATTTTTATTTTTTGGAAGAGACGAGGTTTCACCATGTTGGCCAGGCTGGTCTCGAACTCCTGAACTCAGGTGGTCCGTCCACCTCAGCCCCCCACAGTGCCTCTGTTTGTATTTTTTGTAGAAACAGGGTCTCGCCATGTTGGCTGGTCTCAAACTCCTGGTATCCTCCTGCTGTGCCTGGCAGCTAAGTTCTTTAATGAGTAAGATTTGTATTACAAAGTTTTTCCGTTGTTGGAGAAGGCCTGGCCAAGGGTGCTGAAGGTACAGAAGCCAGAGAGGCTCCTACCAGGACACGAGAAGGGCTGGGCCTCACCCGCAAAGTCAGATCTGGAGCAGGGGCGGTGCTGGCATGGAATGCAGTCCTGGAGCCGTTCCGCTTGTGCCTGCGCTCCTGTGCCCATGAGTCCCTCTGCAAGGTGCCAGGTCTTGGGGAGACTGTCCTGTGCTGGGATTTGGAGTCTGCTGGTGCTGTTGTCCATCTTGCTTTTACTTTGGCAGCTGGTTGTTGGGGGCCACTTTTACAAATGTACTTCCTTTAACAGGCATGGTGGTGCATGTCTCTGGTCCTAGCTACTTGGAAGGCTGAGGTAGGAAGATAGCTGGAGCCCAGGAGGTGGAGGCTGCAGTGAGCTATGATCAAACTACTGCATTCCAGCCTGGGTGACAGAGGGAGAGACCCTGTCTCCATAAAAAAAAGTGTTTCCTGGCAGCACATGCCACCACCTGGAATGCTTCTCCACCAGCTTGATTTTCTCCCACTGCCCCCTCCAGCAGGGAGCTCACTCCAGTGGGTGGGTGGGGCTGTGGCCCTCTCGTTGGGAGGGCTCCGTTCGTGTGTGCTGGACAATGAATGACCCTCGCCACCACATCCAACACAGGATGGGGCTGTCAGAAGTCAGGGGCCGTGGGGGCACAGAGAGGAAAGAGAGAGGGCAGGGCACCCCACGCAGGGCTGGGCAGAGAGGGCCTCCAAGGACCGTGGGGAGCGTAAGTGTCTTGGGAAGCCCCGTCCACACCTGCTACCCTCTGAAACATTCAGTCACACCTGCAGTCCCTGCTGCCCTGCAAGGTGGCCTAGGCATAGGTCCTGGGGTCAGGACCCTACGCCCCTAGCAGTCCGGATCGTCTCTGCCCTGCGGCAGCCGCGTCTATGTGGTGAGTCACCTGCTGGCTGCATGGGGCTTGTGAAGCCGCCAGTGCTGGGTGACCTGCATGGAGCCGACGGTGGTGGCTGATCTACCCCAAGGAGGGCAGAGGGCTAGCCTCCCTCTGGCCTCAGATTTGCTGAACTTGAACAATTTCCTTGCCACTTGGCTCTGGGACTCCTGGAGTCTGAGCAGCAGCTCCCTCACCCCTGCACTGAAGCTCAGTGTTCAGGTCCTGCCTGGTTTTTGGTGTGCCAAGGGGTACAAGCTACTGTCTGGGCGATGCTGCCTGTGAAGCCGATGTTTCCAGCTGTCCTCCCCAACCATGGCCATGGCTGACGTCCTTTGTGGCTGCACGCACCACCTCTGCACGGCCTGGACCAAGCACTGCACTTCCGACAGAGACCCCCCCACAGGAGCCCCTGCCCCCAGGGTGGGGTTTTCATGCCACAGTACTGCCTTTGCCAGTGGCCTCTGCTCCGCGGTTTCCTTTCTGTAAGTGCTGGAGGATCTGTGTAGATCCCCCTTCATCTGCGAATCGGTCCTTGGGGGCCCCACACCCACAGCTCTCCTGGGGCACAGGATCTGCGTAGATTCCCTGTTCATCTGCAAATCAGTCCCGGGGGGCCCTACAGCCACAGCTTTCCTGGGGCTCAGGTCTCTATAGCCCCTCTGGTTCCAGGCTCGGGAAATTGTCCCCCAGAGGCTGTCTTCACTGGGGACAGATGCTTAGGCCTCTTCTTGTCCTGGGATGGCCAGTGCTGGCCCAGGAGCGGTCGGGTGTGGTGGGGACACGTGGGCCTTTGGGGCTGCGGGAGGCGGCTGTGCCCTGTGGAGAACTGGTGGGGACTGTGGGTGGGGAGAGGCCAGTCTGGGTGAGGGAGAAGGGGGTGGGGAAGAGGCTGGTGACGTGACCTGGCCCCAGTAGGGGGCAGGCTGGAAGGAGGGAGAGCTGCTGGCCATTGCTCTGTGGCCGTGTGGGCTACCCTGTGCTTTGGGCTGAGCCATGTAGAGGACCCTGGGCCTTCTGTGTGGTCGTGGGCATTGCTGCCCTGCACTCTGCCTTCGTGTCCTCTGCACAGGCGGCGGGTGCTGGCACCCATCCATGAGGCCTTGCAGAGGGGACATGAGATAAGCCACGAAAACCCACTACCACAGCAGTGTGGGCTGTACACTCCTGTCCCTCAGAGCCTGACCGGCCCCATGTGGCCGAGCCAGGGACCACATGTGTCCCGTGACTGCGGGCCCAGGCAGCGCTGCCTGCGGGCTCTTGCAGAATAAACAGCCATGTGGTTGATCCTATCTCCAACCCCAGGCCGGGAGCTCGTCAGAGGCCGCCTAGGGCTGTGGAGGTGGCAATTAGGCTGACCGCCTCAGTATCTCAGGACAGAGTGGTGCTCAGGATGACAGGAGCAGTACCAAACCCGCATGGGTCTATCCCTACCTGGTGACGCAAGCCAGTGCATGCCTCAGGTGTCTGCTTCCTAAAAAGGCAGGTGTCGCTTCCGCCCTTCTGGTCTCTGTGAGTCAGCCTCCTCCAGGGCCCTCCCAGATCTTTTGTGTCTGGTGTCTCTCACAGGGTGCAACGTCCTCAGGGCGTGTCCACGCTGTGGCCTGGGTCAGAGCCTTGCTCCTTTTCACGGCTGGGTCGTGTTCCGGCATGTGGAGGGCTGCGCTGGTTCGTCCCTCACTTGTTGATGCGTATGTAGGATTTTGCCGTCTTTTGGTTGTTGTGAATTGTGCGTCTGTGAGCATTTGTGTACCAGTTCCTGTGCCTTTCCCCTTCTCCTGGATGTGTATCTAGGAAGTGCTGGGTCATGTGGTAACTGTGGGTTTCTCTTCCTTAGACGTAACTTTATCATCACTTAACGTCAATAGCAGAACGGGACAAAGCTTTCACCACTGACAGAGACTGTGTTTAACGATTGAGGAACTTACCTGCCAAAGAAGTCACCAGGGACTGGGGAGAGGGATGGGGAGTGAGTGTTCCATGGGGACAGAGTTTCAGTTTGGGAAGATGAGAAAGTTCTAGAGATGACCGTGGTGGTGGCTGCACAACCACGGGAATGTGATTAACGCCACTGAACTGTACATTTTTTTTTTTTTTTTGAGGCAGAGTCCCGCTCTGTCACCCAGGCAGGAGTGCAGCGGCATGATCTCAGCTCACTGCAACCTTCACCTCCCGGGTTCAAGCGATCCTCCTGCCTCAGCCTCCTGAGTAGCTGGGATTACAGGCATGCGCCATCACACCCAGCTAATTTTTGTATTTTTAGTAGAGACGGGGTTTCACCACGTTGGTCAGGCTGGTCTCAAATTCCTGACCTCGTGATCCACCCACCTCGGCCTCCCGAACTGTTGGGATTACAGGCGTGAGCCACCGCGCCCAGCCAGAACTGCACACTTAAACGTGGTCAAGATGGTAAACTTTAGGTAAATTTTTTCACTTTTTTTTTTTTTTTTCTTGAGACAGAGTCTTGCTCTGTCACCCAGGCTGGAGTGTAGTGGCATGATCATAGCTTACTGCAGCCTCAAACTCCCAGCCTCAGGCAATCCTCCTACCTCAGCCTCCCAAGTAGCTGGGACCACAGGTGACATGCCACCACACTTGAGCCCAGGAGGTTGAGGCTGCAGTGATCCGTGATTGTGCCATGGCACTACAGCCTGGGTGACAGAGGGAGACCCTGTCTACAAAAAGAACCACTGTATTTACAGACCGGCAGCCTGCACATGGCCTCGGGCAGTGGTTTGCTGGCCCTGGTGGGAAGAGTGTTGTTCCTAGGCTACCTTCTATCTCCATGGCCTGCACGGACCTTCACTTTGTTCTCGTGCAAACCCCCTTCCTGCCTTGGGCTGTGCATCTCGCTCTGGAATGTTCTTTGCCGGTCTCCTCACTGCCACTTTTCTTCACGCCTCAACATAAATGCCGCCCCCTTGGAGGGGCCTTCCTGGTTTGGCTGAGCCTGGTCCCATGTGGGCTCTGCATGGGCCCCTGGATGTTACCTTGGTTGTAGCTGAGTGCGGATGTGGCTTGTCCACAGGAGGCTGATGTCCCTGGAGCCGTGACTTGGTCTACCTTGGCCTGGACCCACGTGGCTGGCCCGGGGCCTGTGCGTGGCCAGCTCTTGGACACTGCCTTAGAGCTGGTGTGGCTTGTTGAACCCCCTTGCAGACGCACCCGCGCATGGGTCCCCGTGGCTCCTCCGGACATGGAGGCTGCCCACGCTCAGGGAAGAGTCCTTGTCGGACCTCCAGGCCTCTCCCCAGCCCCTGCCTCCCTCCTGGGGCCTCCAGGGCAGAAAGCCCCTTTCCCGGGCAGGAGAACAGGGTGTGGGATATACAGGCTAGGAGGGTCTGTGGGCAGCAGCTGAGGCCCGGGTTGGAGGAGCCTCACCTAGGATGAGGCTAGGGCTGGCTGGAGGAGCCCACAGTCACTCTGGCTCCCAGGGCCTGGAGATGCAGGCGAGCCCCGTGGTCCCCGGGCAGCCAGCCCTGCCCCACTGACCTCTCCTGCCCTTCCCGCTGCAGGCTAACCTTGCTGCAGGCCGAGCCCTGCCTCGCCATGGACCAGGACTATGAGCGGCGCCTGCTTCGCCAGATCGTCATCCAGAATGAGAACACGATGCCACGCGTGAGTGCCCCTGCCCCGCCCACCACTGTGGCTCCCCCTCCCCCAGCGGCCTCTGCCCTGGCCAGCAGCCTCAGGTGCCCCCACTGTCGCTAAAGCCCCACGGACCACTCGGGTCCCGGTCCCCCAGGTCACATGGGGCCTCCGCCTCCTGGGCTGTCAGGGTTGCTGCCACCCCCAGGGCCATAGTCAGAGCCCAGCGGGGCTTGGATGGACGAGGAGGCAAAAGGCCCGGAGTGGTGGAGTGGGGCGGCCGCATGGGCAGAGGCACAGGGTGGCCTGCAGAGCCTTTAGGGAGACCCGTTCCTGTCTCCTAGCCCCAGGCGCATCCGGAACCCTGTGGGATTTGGGGGGCCCTGGCATTGTCCTTCCTTGCGCTCCATCCTGCCTCCCCAGCCCAGCTGTTTGCCTTGCCCTGTGCTCCGGGCAGTCCACTGGCCACACAGGCTCTCGGGGCTGGCGGTTGCTGTGTGACAGCCACATCCCTCACCTGCCTCCCCACCCAACTCCTGCTGGGGGCTGAGGGGCCAGACTCCTGTTGCTGTCTACACAACACGAAGCCTGGGTCAGAATAGCATCAGGCTTAGCCTGGACGGCCACCAGCCCCTGCCCTGTGACAGACGCCCAAGCCATTATTCTCAAAGACGAAGTTGCCATTGTCCCGAGTCCCTCCCCCATGGGCTGGCCTGCATAGATGGGTCTGAGGGGCATGGGCCTGTGGGGAAGGGCTGTCCCATCGCAGCTCCCTCAGTGCCAGCAACCTCTGTGCCCAGGCATTGGGCTAGGCCTGGGGCAGGCCCACCTTCAAGGCTTCGTTCAGCTTCAGACCCCAAAGCCTGGATCCCAGGACTTGCTGGAGCCCACCACAGCCGCCTTCACCCCCTGTGCAGTGCGGCCCCCACAGGGCAGAGCCAGGGAGGCAGATCCAGGATCGTGCATGATGTAGCAGGGTCCCCATTGGTAAAGGGACAGGGCCACTGCAGAAGAAAAGTGGTGTGGAATTAGAGGGGTCTTTGCGATCTCAGGGATTTCAGAGAGAGAGAGAGGCATAAATACAGGGGTATCTGTGTGCACAGAGAGGGTCTGGGCACCACGGTGCCCAGCAGCAGGAGCAGCCCCAGTGCCGGCCCTCAGCCTCCAGAGCACTCTCGGGGCTGCCAGGAGGACAGTGGGAGCATGAGTGCCCTGCGTCCCTGCGGGCCCAGCAGTGCGTGGGAGGGCGGGGCGCAGTGCGAGGACCCAGCACCCTCCGTCCAGTGCACTTCCAGTCTCACAGATGCAGCCAGGCCAGGGTGTGAACAGGAGACGGGGCAGGAGTGGGCATTGGCAGTTTGGGAGAGCTCTCCACACACCCGTCCTGCCCCGCAGTCACCCAGCACAACCTGGACTTCATGACACAGAACCACCTTCAGACCCAGACAGAGCGCCAGGCTGCAGAGAGACAGCCCTGGAACCCTCCAAAGTGTGAGGGCCATGACGGCATCACGGGCTGGGGGCAGGGAGATGTGACAGCAGATGGAATATGACCCTATGCAAGCCTGTGTTTCCTGGGGTTCCACCAGAGAGGCCGCAGACGGGGCCCACGCAGCACTCGCAGAACCTCTCCCAGTCCTGGGGGGCCGGAGTCGGAGGTCACAGTGTGGGCAGGGCCACGCTTCCTCTCGAGGCTCCAGGGGAGGACCCTTCCTGCCTCTCCCAGCTTCTGGGGGCTCCTGCTATCCGTGGCTGTGACCACGTCCCTCTGGCCTCTGCGTCCATCCCGGAACCATCTCCCTGTGTCTCTGTGTCCATGTTCTCCTCTTCTTAATGAGGATGCTTGTCATCAAATCAGGGCCCACCCTAATGGCTTCCTCTTGAGTATAATCACATCTGCAAGAAACTCGTGTCCAAACAGAGTCCCATTCCCAGGTAGCGGGGCTCAGGACTTCACAGTATCCTTTTTGGGGCACTGGTCAGCTCATAACAGACCCCTCATAGAAAAAGGACGGTGCGGGGACAGTCAGATGGGGTTGAAGGGTTAGACGGGTGTTGTGGGTGGTGCGGGGACAGTCACATGGGGTTGGAGGGTTAGATGGGTGTTGTGGGCGGTGCAGGGACAGTCACATGGGGTTGGAGGGTTAGACAGGTGTTGTGGGTGGTGTGGGGACAGTCACATGGGGTTGGAGGGTTAGACAGGTGTTGTGGGCGGTGTGGGGACAGTCACATGGGGTTGGAGGGTTAGACAGGTGTTGTGGGCGGTGCAGGGACAGTCACATGGGGTTGGAGGGTTAGACGGGTGTTGTGGGCGGCAGGAAATGGGGATGAGGGGACCGCACTCCCAGGTGGTTCTGGGCATAGCTGTTCCATGTCTTGTGCTATCCAGGCCTGCGTCTGTGATCATTTAGAAACAGTGAATGCGTGGCACCTGTGCGGCGCTGGGAGGGCAGATGGGGTCTCGTGCTCCCTGGCTCTGTCCCCTCCGCCGTGGCCCCCATTCCTGCCACTCCACCCCATCCTGTGGCCCTGCCCTCTCCATCCTCCTGCCTGGCAGCGTTGGGAGGCTGAGCCTGCCTGTGGGCCTGGCATCTCCCGGAGGCTTCTGGCACATAAATCCCTGACCATGAGTGACCACGAGTGACTGTGTGGCTCCACCCCTTGGGTTTTCTTTTTGTTTGTTTGTTTTTTTTTTTGAGACAGAGTCTCGCTGTGTCGCCCAGCCTGGAGCGCAGTGGCGCAATCTCAGCTCACTGCCAGCTCCGCCTCCCGGTTTCATGCCATTCTCTTGCCTCAGCCTCCCGAGTAGCTGGGACTACAACTGGTGGCCACCACCACGCCCGGCTAATTTTTTGTATTTTTAGTAGAGATGGGATTTCACCGTGTTAGCCAGATGGTCTCGATCTCCTGACCTCGTGATCCGCCCGCCTCGGCCTCTCAAAGTGCTGGGATTACAGGCATGAGCCACCACGCCTGGCCCACCCCTTGGGTTTTCAAGATCAAAGCCCCCTTTGCTCAGTGGCCAGAAGCTGAGAGAGGCTGGCCTGGGGGTGCTCTCGGGGGGCTCTCAGTGCTGAGAGCAAGCCCTCCGCTGATGCCCTTCAGGTCACAGAGATGCGGCGGACCCTGACACCTGCCAGCTCCCCAGTGTCCTCGCCCAGCAAGCATGGAGACCGCTTCATCCCCTCTAGAGCCGGAGCCAACTGGAGTGTGAACTTCCACAGGATCAACGTGAGGGGCCGGCTGGGCAGGAGATGGGACCCCCCCGGGAGGCCCAGGGCCCCTCCTAGCCTCCTTGCTCTAGGGCCAGGAACAAGCGGGTGCCTCGACCCCTCCCTCTCTGCTCTCTTCCCTGCAGGAGAATGAGAAGTCTCCCAGTCAGAACCGGAAAGCCAAGGACGCCACCTCAGACAACGGCAAAGGTTAGGGTCCCAGCCCATCTGCCCTGCAGGCCCCCACCCCGCCTTGCCCCGCCTCACTGTGCTTGGTGTCCACAGACGGCCTGGCCTACTCCGCCCTGCTCAAGAATGAGCTGCTGGGCGCCGGCATCGAGAAGGTGCAGGACCCGCAGACTGAGGACCGCAGGCTGCAACCTTCCACACCTGAGAAGAAGGGTCTGTTCACGGTGAGCCTGCGGCACCCCCCTGGGAGTTGGCTCCCAGTGGCAGCCTCCCCAGCCCCCACCTCCCGGGCACCAGCTCTGCCTCCCCCAGCCTGGTTCTCGGGCCTGGCCGCAGCTCAGCCCCCTGCCCTGACCCTGCTCCTTAGTCAGGTCAGGGGCCCTGGTGCTCTGGGATCTGAGGCTGGAGGCCCAGCAGGTGAACTGGGAAGTGGGGGTGCAGGAGGAATCCAGGCTCAGCCTCTTGGGCTTTTTCTCCCCACACCGATGCTACCTGGGGTCCCTAACACCCAAGCCAGTGGGGGTCCTGCCCGCGGGAGGCAGCACTGGGTCCTCCCACAGGGCGCCGCTCTGTCCACATGATCCGGGAGCCCGAAGGCAGGATCACACAGAGCCTGGCTTGGGTCACTCGAGAGAGGGCGGAAGGGGAGGGGGTCCACAGTCCCTGCCCGGAAGGCGCCTTTCTGTTCACAGCTGCTCCGCACAGGGTCCCAGCACCTGCCTTAGGGCTATGAGCTGTACCAGGAGCGTGGGCTGTTGGGGGGGCTCTGAGGGTCCTGCGGCCTGGGCATGTGCTCAGTTGGTGTGTCCCTCGCTCCACAGTATTCTCTCAGCACCAAGCGCTCCAGCCCCGATGATGGCAACGACGTGTCTCCCTACTCCCTGTCTCCCGTCAGCAACAAGAGGTGGGTCCTGGCTTCCTCAGCAGCTGTGTCCCTGCAGGTCCTGGTGGGTGAGGCTGAAGGGGGCTTCCCAGGGCATAGTGGCCTGGAGCTGTGACTGTCCTCCCGCAGAGTCCTTAGAGTGGAGGGGGCCCAGCCCCTCATGAGGCCATGGTCAGTAATAGAAGTGTACGCCCGGCCTACAGCGGCCCAGAGACCCTCTCACCGAGGGCATACCATGGCCTGGCAGTGTTGGCCTCAGACGGGGCAGGGTAGTCAGGAAGGGCTGCCTGGGGGAGGTGTGGGCAGCAGAGCCAGCACAGCTGTGGAAGAGAGCCCAGGGCAGCCAGACATCTGAGGGTGAAGGGCTGTGGGGCTGTCCCCGGGTTTAGGATCACATGGTGGCGGTGGTGATTGGAGGGGCTGGACTGGGCTCCTGGGGCTGGCAGGGGAGGAGATACTTGCCGTGCATTTGCAAGAGGTGACCCAAGTGCCGTGGCTGACGGATGCTACGTGGCTGCCTCTGCAGCCAGAAGCTGCTCCGGTCCCCACGGAAACCCACCCGCAAGATCTCCAAGATCCCCTTCAAGGTGCTGGACGCGCCCGAGCTGCAGGACGACTTCTACCTCAATCTGGTGGACTGGTCGTCCCTCAACGTGCTCAGCGTGGGGCTGGGCACCTGCGTGTACCTGTGGAGCGCGTGTACCAGCCAGGTGGGTGCTGCGTGGGGTGTGCATGTGCACGGGGGCCTCCCCAGCTCCCAGCAGACCTCAGTGTACCCACCAGGATCCAGGGAGTATCAGTACGAGCCAGGTGCCTGCCATGGCCCTCCTAGCTGGGGCCTCCCCGCCTCCCAGCCACTAACCTCCCAGCCCTCCCAGCCGTGGCCCTCCCAGTCAGGGCCTCCCAGCCACGGCCCTCACAACCCTCCCAGCCCTCCCAGCTACAGCCCTCCCAGCCATGGCCCTCCCAGCCACTGCCCTCCCAGCCAGCAGTGGCATCTGCAGCAGCATGGGGTCCCCACTGGAGCCACAATCTCTGTTCAGCTCTATAGAGGAGAAGGGACAGGTGTCCCAGCCTAGCTGAGCCCAGGGGCCACTATGACAACTGAGTGGCTGCTGTCCTGGAGTGGCCTCTGGGCGCACGGGGCCTGCTGGTCCCTACAGGGAGCCTAGGTTGCTGGTGCAGGGCAGCAGCAGACACTGCCTGCTGGGGTGGGGGTTTCAGGGATAACGCCATGCGAGTAGTTTTGGGAGAGCGAGGTTGGCGCCCTCCCTGCAGCCTATGAGCTGCTCCCGCCGGCAGCATCCCATACCCTTCTGGGCCCTGCCCTCACCATTTGAGCGTCCTCTCCGGGCAGCAGGAGCCCTGCAGCTCTGGGCAGCTTCCTCCCATCCTCTGCTTGTCCCATGCAGGCCTGTGTCCCCTGCATGTGTGTGTCTTTTGTCCACATCCCGCTTGAGCCTGCCAGGTCCCAGCAGTGACCAACCCAGCGACCCCATGGGCCTGGAGTGATGAGAGACTGAATGAGTGGACAGGAGAGTGGGTGGGAGAGTGGATAGAGTGGTTGAGGGAGTGGATGGGAGAGAGGATGGGAGAGTGGATGGGGGAGCAGATGGGAGAATGGGTGAGAGTGGTTGAGGGAGTGGATGGTTGAGCGATGGGAGAGCGGATGGGGGGGGGGGGGGGGGGGGGGGGGGGGATGGCAGAGTGGATGGGAGAGCGGATGGGAGAGTGGATGAGAGCAGTTGAGGGAGTGGGTGGGAGAGGGATGGGAGAGTGGATGGGAGAGTGGATGAAGCAGTTGAGGGAGTGGGTGGGAGAGCGGATGGGTGAGCGATGGGAGTGGTTGAGGGAGCGGATGGGAGAGTGGATGGGAGAGTGGGTGAGAGTGGTTGAGGGAGTGGATGGTTGAGCGATGGCAGAGTGGATGGGAGAGCAGATGGGAGAGTGGATGAGAGCAGTTGAGGAGTGGGTGGGAGAACAGATGGGAGAGAGGGTGAGAGTGGTTGAGGGAGTGGATGGTTGAGGGTGGCAGAGTGGATGGGAGAGTGGTGGGAGAGGGAGGGAGTGGGTGGGGAGCGGATGGGAGGGGGGGAGCGGATGGGGGGGGGGGGGGAGGGGATGGGAGAGTGGGTGAGAGTGGTTGAGGGAGTGGATGGTTGAGCGATGGCAGAGTGGATGGGAGAGGGAGGAGTGAGGGGGAGGGGAAAGATGGAGAGAGGTGGAGTGGGAGGAGTGGATGTGATGTTGGAGAGCGTGGTGGATAGGAGATGGTGAGGGAGTGGATGGTTGAGCAGATGGCAGGATGGGAGGGGGGTGAGGGATGGGAGAGCAGATGGGAGAGTGGATGAGAGCAGTCGAGGGAGTGGATGGATGAGTGGATGGGTGAGGGGATGGGAGAGTGGATGGGAGAGTGGATAGGAGAGCGGATGGGTGAGCGGATGGGAGAGTGGATAGGAGAGCGGATGGGTGAGTGGATGGGAGAGTGGGTGACAGTGGTTGAGGGAGTGGATGGTTGAGTGGATGGGAGAGCAGATGAGAGAGCGGATGGGTGAGCAGATGGGAGAGCGGATGGGAGAGTGGGGGAGAGTGGTTGAGGGAGTGGATGGAGAGCGGATGCAGAGTGGATGGGAGAGCGGATGGGAGAACGGTTGGGTAAGCGGATGGGAAAGCGGATGGGTGAGCGGATGGAGAGCGGATGGGAGAGCGGATGGGTGAGCCGATGGCAGAGTGGATGGGAGAGCGGATGGGTGAGTGGATGGGAGAGCGGATGGGTGAGTGGATGGAGAGTGGAGGGTGAGCGGATGGGAGAGTGGGTGAGAGCAGTTGAGGGAGTGGGTGGGAGAACAGATGGGAGAGCGGATGGGAGAGCGGATGGGAGAGTGGATGGGAGAGTGGATGGTTGAGCGGATGGGAGAGCGGATGGGAGAGCGGATGGGAGAACGGATGGGAGAGTGGATGGTTGAGCGGATGGGAGAGCGGATGGGTGAGCGGATGGGTGAGCGGATGGGAGAGTGGATGGGAGAGTGGGTGAGAGTGGTCGAGGGAGTGGATGGGTGAGCGGATGGCAGAGCGGATGGGAGAGCGGATGGGAGAGCGGATGGAGAGCGGATGGGTGAGCGGATGGGAGAGCGGATGGCAGAGCAGATGGGAGAGCGGATGGGTGAGCGGATGGGTGAGCGGATGGGTGAGCGGATGGGAGAGCGGATGGGACAGTGGATGGGAGAGTGGGTGAGAGTGGTCGAGGGAGTGGATGGTGAGCGGATGGCAGAGTGGATGGGAAAGCAGATGGGTGAGCGGATGGGAGAGCGGATGGGAGAGTGGATGAGAGCAGTTGAGGGAGTGGATGGGAGAGCGGATGGGAGAGTGAGTGAGAGTGGTTGAGGGAGTGGATGGTTGAGCGGATGGCAGAGCGGATGGGAGAGTGGATGAGAGCAGTTGAGGGAGTGGATGGGAGAGCAGATGGGAGAGCGGATGGGTAGAGAGTGGATGGGAGAGTGGATGGGTGAGACAGTGGAGGGCTGAATGTACACATGGATAGACTGGGGCTTCGAGACCAGCGGCAAAGCTCACACTGACCTCTGCCTCCAGGTGACGCGGCTCTGTGACCTCTCGGTGGAAGGGGACTCAGTGACCTCCGTGGGCTGGTCTGAGCGGGTGAGTGCAGAGGGCTTGGCCCCCACCTGGGAGATCTGATGGGGCCCTTGACAGTGTTGGTGGCCTTGAAGACCCAGAGGGGCTAGTGCATGGCCTGAGGTTGCCTGTGTCCAAGCATAGGTCTGTGTCCCCCGCTGTCCCCAGGCTTGGTATGGTCCTGGTAGAGGGAGTAACAGGGATGAGCAGGCACCCGCCCGGCCCCTAGAAAGGATGGCAGGACCAGTGGGGAAATAACACCCCAGTTCCTTCCATGGGACCTGCCCATCTGGGACTCGCTCCCCTGGAGCTCCGTTTTCCACTCAGGGTCGAGTGGGCTTTAGTTCCATTTTAGGTTATGATGAAAACATCACAGCAGCAGCTTTGAAGCATGTCATGGGGAGGGTCTGCGCCCCCTGCCCAGAGCTGCCCAGGGCTGCCCCTAGTGCTCGTAACCACTCACTGTGTCCAGGCGTGTGTGCTCAGCTCCCTCCATGCATCTTAGATTTTCATGCGCCTTAAAGTCAGTTGCAGACAGCAACACGTGTTGCCCAGCTCCTGGGCATGTGTGGAACCTGGAGCTCGGTGTCTGCAGTTTCTCCTTCCCTCTGTGTGAAATGTCCGTGTGGGAAGGTCCACGTACCCTGAGTCTTGGCTGGACTCTGACAAACCCAGGCGCCGTGTACGCCTGTGCCCGCCACCCCAGAATGTGCTGAGGGGGGCTTAAGCTTCTTCCGAAGGGACGTGCATTCAAGAGTCTTTAGAGAAACCATCCCAAAGCCCTGGTGAGGAGAGAGCCTGGCGTGACCAAGTCCAGGATGGGCACAGTCCCCGGGCCAGACCTGACACCGATGCTCCGCCCATGCCTTCGATCCTAGGGGAACCTGGTGGCGGTGGGCACACACAAGGGCTTTGTGCAGATCTGGGATGCGGCCGCAGGGAAGAAGCTGTCCATGTTGGAGGGCCACACGGCACGCGTCGGTGAGGAGCCCGGGTCCCGTGGCTGGTGAGCTCCCTGAGGCCCCAGCTCCCCGAGGGCAGGAGAGGCTCATCCCCGCTTCCGCCTGGCCTCCAGGGGCACTGGCCTGGAACGCTGAGCAGCTATCGTCCGGGAGCCGCGACCGCATGATCCTGCAGAGGGACATCCGCACCCCGCCACTGCAGTCGGAGCGGCGGCTGCAGGGCCACCGGCAGGAGGTGTGCGGGCTCAAGTGGTCCACGGACCACCAGCTCCTCGCCTCAGGGGGCAACGACAACAAGGTACCCCTGCCCAGAGCCTGGGCTTCCCCTTCCCCAGAAGTCGCACCCCTCACGCTGGCAGGAACGGAAGAGCCTGGGCTGGGGGCGGGCGCGGGGCCCACTCCACAGCCATCAGCAGGGCCCCGGGCTTGTCCTTCCTGCTCAGCCAGTCCTGCCCTGCGGCACAGGGTGATGAGCGTGTGCCCTCAGGGGTCCTTGAGGGAGCAGCAGGAGGGGTGTGGGGTGGGGTGCCAGGGCAGGTCATCACCCCTGTGAGGACCAGCCTATGGGACCACAGGGCTGGGACAGCCCCGGCCTCACAGCCCCTGTCCCCCAGCTGCTGGTCTGGAATCACTCGAGCCTGAGCCCCGTGCAGCAGTACACGGAGCACCTGGCGGCCGTGAAGGCCATCGCCTGGTCCCCGCATCAGCACGGGCTGCTGGCCTCAGGGGGCGGCACAGCCGACCGCTGTATCCGCTTCTGGAACACGCTGACAGGACAACCGCTGCAGTGTATCGACACAGGCTCCCAAGTGTGCAATCTGGCCTGGTCCAAGCACGCCAACGAGCTGGTGAGCATGGGCGGCCAGGCCTCCCACCAGGCCTCAGGATGTGTGTCCTGCTGGCCCCTTGCCTGCCATCTGAGAGCAGCCTGTGGGGAGATGGGTCAGAGTTGCTCTGAAGGGAGATGGGCGAGGGAGGCCGGGTGGGGAGGCAGGGAGTTGGGGGGCAGCAAGGCCCCTGGGCGCCATCAGGGCCTCACCTGGGGCAAGACTTGGGGCCTCTGGGCCCCCATCACAGCCACACCTGGCGGTTCTGTGAGGAGCCGGGGAGCTCCCATGGCTGCCTCTGCTTAGAGGGGAGGCCCAGGATGAAGCGGGCTCCATTGAGCGCCCTGGCCTGCTCCAGCCACTCCGGGCGTGTCACCAGGACAGTCTCAGGGATGACTTGCAGGCAGGGCAGAGGAGCTGTGGGCCCTGTTTGGGTCCTTGTTGGGCTCCAGCCTTTGGCGGTGGGTGGATGGCTCCACCTGTGGCCTCCACGCCTCCCAGACGGACTCGGGTGGCAGAGCCACATCCCAGCATCCCCTGCTCCTCCCGGGCTGGCTGGCGGCTCCGAGCTCTCACATGGGCTCAGGTGGGTGCATGTGAGGCAGCAGGCATAGTGCTCGGCCTCGTTCCCCGCCACCGACCGCAGCGCCCCCCCTGCCCTCCAGGTGAGCACGCATGGCTACTCACAGAACCAGATCCTTGTCTGGAAGTACCCCTCCCTGACCCAGGTGGCCAAGCTGACCGGGCACTCCTACCGCGTGCTGTACCTGGTGAGTGCACGGCAGGCACTTCAAGGTGCCCCGGGATTCTGGACAAACTGCCATGGCCGCCCCAGAGCACCCTGTCCTGTGTTCTTAGGGAGGTTGGTGTGCAGATCTAAAACCCCGCAGGACCAGCACCGGAACTGGCTGTCAGGGCATCTGGTGCTGGTTGTATTGCCAGCGTTGGAATGGGCTCTACCGAACTCCCCAGCCCTGCAGGTGCGGGCCTGTCCTCCTGGAGGACCTCAGCCTCTTCATTTGTTTATTTTCCCCAAAAAGAGGGGTGAAGAGGAAAGCCAAAAACAACTCACAGCTGACCACTCAGATGACCCTGTGAACGTCCTACACAGTAACTGTGTGCACGTGGCTGGAAGGGGGCCAGGAGGTGTCCTTGTCCCCACATACCCTCACTTGCCAAGATCTTGTTTCTTCCCTGAAAAACGTTCTGTGCTTTCATCTGTGCATCTGACAGTCCCTCATCTGTGCAGAGTTGATGAGCCCCTCTTGCAAAGGGGGTGTCCTTTGTGTTTTTGCAAAAATGCTCCAACCTTGGCCAGGTGCGGTGGCTCATGCCTGTAATCCCTGCACTTCAGGAAGCCAGGGTGGGAGGATCGCTTGAGCCCAGGAGTTCAAGACCAGCCTGGGCAACATAGCAAGACCCCGTCTCTACAAAACATTTTTATAAAATGAGGTGTGGTGGTGCGCGCTTGTAGTCCCGGCTAATCAGGAGGCTGAGGTGGGAGGATCACCTGAGCCCAGGAGGCCAAGGCTGCAGTGAGTCAGGATTGTCCCACTGCACACTCCAGCCTGGGCGACAGAGCCAGACCCATCTTAAAAACAAACAAACAAACAAAAAGCCTCCAACCTCGGTTTCTGCCCGTGGTGGCCCCAGCCTGCCCCTTCCTCCTGGCCCCAGAGTCTGGGGGACCCAGCCACCCCACACCTTGCTCCCCTCTCCTTCAGTCCCCCAGCCCTGTCCCGAGGCACCTAGAGGCCCAGAGACATGGGGTGCTTCCCTCCTGTCCACAGGCAATGTCCCCTGATGGGGAGGCCATCGTCACTGGTGCTGGAGACGAGACCCTGAGGTTCTGGAACGTCTTTAGCAAAACCCGTTCGACAAAGGTAAAGTGGGTCGGTATCAGCGCCACTCACCCCCGCCCCAGTCTGTCCCAGGGTCGTCCCTGTCCCCACTGTGTCCTCGGGCATACCCTCCCCTGGGTTCCCCCATTTCCGAGCTTCCCTCACCTCAAATTCTGGGTCATGTGTCGGGGGCAGTGTGGCAGGCCGAGGCTGAACCGGCACCTCCCAGCCCCTCAGGACCAAGCCCCAAAGCCTTGGGTTCCCACCAGGCAGCTTCCTCCCTGGGGCTGCTGCTCAGCGCGTCTCCCATCCCCATGTGTCTGCAGGAGTCTGTGTCTGTGCTCAACCTCTTCACCAGGATCCGGTAAACCTGCCGGGCAGGACCACACTACGCCAGCCGTCCAGAGTCGGAGGACCCCAGCTCCTCAGCTTGCATGGCCCAGCGCTTGTCCCCCGAGGAAGGCGGCCGGGCGGGCGGGGAGCTGGGCCCGAGGATCCTGGAGTCTCATTAAATGCCTGATTGTGAACCATGTCCACCAGTATCTGGGGTGGGCACGTGGTCGGGGACCCTCAGCATCAGGGGCTCTGTCTCCCTTCCCAAAGGGCAAGAACCACATTGGACGGTTCCAGCTCAGACCGTCTGTACTCAGAGTGACGGACGCCCCCTGGGACCCTCACTGCCTCCGTCTGTTCATCACCTGCCCACCGGAGCCGCTTGCTCTTCTTGGAACTGCCCACGTCTGCACGGAAGAGACCACCAGACGCCAGGGCTGATTGGAGGGGGCCTGAGACCCCCGGTTGCCCGTTCATGGCTGCAGCCCCACTGTGTCAAACCCAAGACCATCCCCAAGGCCAGACCAAGGCGTGTAGGCCTGGGCAGGTGGCTCGGGGCCACTGGCGGAGCCGGCCTGTGGATCCAGGAGACAGTCCCTGCCTGGGCTTCATGGCGTCCTTGCAGCCACCTCTGCTGTCACTGCTCGAAGCAGGAGTCTCTCTGGAAGCATCTGTGTCATGGCCATCACCCAGCAGTCAGTGGGCTTCAGACGTTCCTGTGCATCCTGGCCAAGCGTCGCCCTCACACCGGAGGAGGACGTCTGCTCTGGACTCGTCACCCCAGGAGAACTGAACCCGGACCTGCTCACTGCCCTGGCTGGAGGGGAGCACAACAGATGCCATGTCTTCGTGCATTCGCCAACACCTGCCCTCACAGGGCCAGCGTCCTCCTTCCCTGTGCAAGACTTGCGTCCCCTGTGCCTGCTGGGTGGCTGGGTCCTGTGGAGGCCAGCGG